>NC_081183.1:82493660-82864798 GCF_029867415.1 Vicia villosa
ATACAAAACACGGAGAATCGTGCTGTTAGCGGGTTTGACAGTTAACTGGCTGTCCGGGCATTAACGTAACAGTTAAAGTGAAAACTTAACAGTTAAAGTTAATTTTTTTTCTTTTTGTTTTTGTTGTGTTAATGGTGAAAATTTATTTACATGAGTTGTTAGAAAAACACAAACGTAATAAATAAATAAAATATACCGTACGCGAACGAAATTACCGATAATAATCTTGAAAAAGATTTAATGCACAGACAAATAAATATTTAACTAGCAATAAACACACATAATACTATCTTGATAATTAAACGACGGTACGACAGACAATACAATATTTAATACTGACAGTACAAATATTACATAATAATATAGCGAACAGTACGACAAATAAAATGAACGGTACATTATTTGAAAGCAAAAGATACGACAAACTTTAAGTATGACGATTGAAAACCCATGCTATAAATAACAATATATAGATGCACGGGAGTGTAAACATCCCAGGTCCGCATTTTTCAGGACTATGCAGACAGAAAAAAGACATGATCACCACCAAAACAGTGATGACCATAAGAAAAAACGTGTCCATCCACTTTGCCATTTTTGTCGGGGAAGAAGAGAAAATAATTATGAGATAGAAATTTGGGAAATGAGTGAAATTTGATGTGAGAATTTATGGAAAAATGAGGGGTATTTATAGAGTGAAAAGAAGGATGGAGACGTTGGGGAATGAAGTGATACCGTACAAAAAAGGAAAATTTGACTGGTAGTAGGATTTGAAAGAAAGTGTATGGTAGGGTTTGAAAAGAAAGATGTATGGAATAAAGTTAGGATTTGATTTGAAAGAAAGAGATTTGAAAAGAAAGGAAAAGATTTGAAAACAATAGTATAGTACAAAAATTAGTGGGAAACAAAAACTAATAATAATTTAATTGTTACCAGTACAGTCTGAATCCCCGGACTCTGCGCCTGCAAAAATTTAATTTTGTACCAATTGCGTCAGTAATATTTATCCGCAAATAAATCTCAAATAAACAGCGGGTGTGAAGTGATAAACAGTACTTGGTGTTTGTGTAAGAATAAATTCAACAGCGAATCAAATTACCGTACAAAACCTTCTAAAAATTGAGTATTCATAAAATCAGGATATTTATGAAATAAAATCCAAGATTATATGAAACTCCCATTTTTTAGACAGAAGTCTGTTGTCTTCTCTCTGAAAAAGATGGGGGCAAATTTTGGGGTATAACAGCTAGTAAATGACATAAGTTGGTGATTAGATTAGTTATTGGGCCTATGATAGGACTAGCATTAGAGAGGTGTTAATTAGGGCCCATTAGCAATTAGAAGATAGTAAGGGTTTAAGAAAACAAGGGTTTTAGAGGAAAATAGAATTATAAGCTCATTCGGGATTTTTGGTGAAAGAAGAGATGAGAGAAGAGAAAGAGAGATTGAAGATTAGAGTTGGCTTCAATCCAAATCCCAAGGTAAGGGTGAGGTTCTTTCTTGCTAAAGGGATGTATGATGATGTTTAGTGTAGGGTCTTGATTATGTTGTATCCATGGAATTGTATGTAGAATTTTAGGGTTTATGATGAAAATGCATGAATCTTTGATTGGAAATATGTTTTAATTGATGTTTGATGATAGATGATGATAGATTTCATGATTATATGTGTTTAATTGCTATTTAGAATGAGTTTTGGGTGATGGATGAGTGATTACGCAGGTCTGTCATTGCTGTGATTTTTCTGCATAATCGCACGTCCGCTAAGCGAACACGAGGCCACTAAGCGGATGTTGTTCGTTTTGAAAAATAAATATGGCTCGCTATGCGGAGCCAGTCCGCTAAGCGGAGCCTGGTTTGCATTTTGCTACTGTTTTAGTCCGCTTGAAGCAGGGTTATTGGAATTGTATTTCCATAAGCTGTGCAAAACTTGTTCAAAATTTGACAAGATGTATCTTTTAAACTGTAACTTGTTTTTAAATGCCGTTTGAACTTTCATGAAGCTATAATTGATGTCCTTCCATTGTATATGCTTTGAATATCCTTGGAAATCTTTATGAATCCTTTCCTTGAATTGAATTGCTTTATGTTGTGAATGTTGTTGTGAAGTGAAGTATTGTTGTATGATGATGATGCAACATAGAGACGTGATTGTAAAGTGACGCATTCTTATGAATGATGATGATTTTGTTGTTGTTGTTGTTGAAGTTCGACATTTGTTTGAAAATGTTCGATGGTTGTTTAGACGATGTCATGACGTATTGTTATGTTGTATTTGTGGATGTGCATCATTGAGTCGCATCCATTGCATATTGCATGCGTTAAACTTATGGCAAACACGGCGGCATGAAAACTATGGAAAACACGACGGCCTTAATGGAAAATAGAGACGATGTACCCAATGGCAAATTTTGAGACGATGGGAGTTTTACTCCAAATGGTACCACATGCATTTGCATAAGTCGAGTCACATGTGAATTGTATTTGAGTCTTATTTGATTATGTTGTTGTGACTTGATGAAGATATGTTTGTTGTGATGTGATGACTTAATGATGAGATGTTTGTCGTGATGTATTGGAATCTTACTTGTGGATTGCATATATTGTCATGGTTGATTGTTGACATGGTTGTCATTTCATAAGTTGATTATGTAATGTGAATTGTTGTATTGAGTGTTGTGATAAGAAGTGGTGACCAATGTATGATCTTTTCTCTTGCTTTGAATATTATCATATGTTTCTTTATAATGAATGTAATCTCACCCCTTCTGTTTGAATGTTACCCTCTGTTGGTAACATGCAGGTAACGACGTAGAGTAGTTGTTTACCTTTTAGCTCGTGTCGGTGTTTCTATGCTCTGATATGTAGCACTCGGAGGACGTCTAGCTTGTTTTGACTATGTCATGTTGTCTTGTCGTTTTTATTATTATATTTGGATATTGTTATCTCTCATTGGATTATGTTGTTATGTCCTACACAGATATGTTGGATTTTTAGTTGCCCATGTTTGGCATGTATGACTTGAATATTATTGTTGATGTTGTTTCGCTGCAATATTATGACTATTTGAGTATTGATGTTTAATGGATGTGAGTTTCCTCCGTATTACTTGCTATATATATGTGTGTGTGTGTGTGTGTGTGTGTGTGTGTGTGTGTGTGTGTGTTGTTTTACGATGTAATTGTGATGCCTCAAATGTGATGTATGTTTTGAGACTTTTATACTCTGATATTCCTGTATATTTGCGGGGTAGATTTGGGGTGTTATAGTTACAGAAGCATTAGTATCCGCTTGAGATGGATCCAGGATGTTATGTGGTGGTCGGACTAAAAATGGAGCCCACTTGAATCAGATTAATCCAAGGAGTCGTTTCCTTGCGGTAGTCCGATCTCTAAAGGTGAGACTGGATCCATGAGTATGTGACCGGCCCAAACAGTGTGTATGGATGCCAAATAAATTTTATCCATAAAGCATCAATATAATCCCTTATGATATAATTATAGACATCTTAAAAGATTTACAATTTGCAAGTCATGTTCAAATAAATTCGTCAGCAAAGTATTATCAAATTATATTGTTTTATAGTGATGTGTATTTTTAAATTGATATACATGTATTTTTATATGATAAAATAAATAAATATAATAAATATAAATATTTTAAGTTTTTTTTCAAAATTTAGATTTTTGAAAAAAAAGATACTACTAGGATTATAAGCTTCTTATTTTAAGATTAAAAATGATTTTCAAAAAATCTTAAACACTTTTTAAATGATAAAAAAAATTAAATAGAAAACCTATTACTGATTGAAATGTATAGTTATCAAGATCATACTTAAAGTCCTGTTTGAAAAATGATTTTTTGTTCAATAACAAAAGCCTAAATTATTGATTGAAATGTATAGTTAAGTATTTGTATGATTAGACTTATGTTAGTTTATCTATTGCCATATAATTTTGCGATATTGTTTGAGAAACTTAATCAAAATAGTTTGATATTTTTCATATATTTTTCTGAATTTATTTTATAAATTCTTCAAGATAGTGAAAACAACTCTCTAAATATACATATTTATTTATAAGCCCTATTTAAATAAACGTTTATGATATATGCTGAAAAAAAAAAACTGTATTTAAACATACCCTTATTCAGATAATCTAAACAATATAAATCATAAATATTGTAACCATACTGCCACAGGAACAAGTTGTACAACAGCAATTATTTACAAAATGGGCTGGCGTGATGAATGTAAATATTAAAATATATATACAAACATTCCAATCTCCTTCACTATCATCCAAACCATGAATGTTACATTAAAAAAAATAGAATTAGATTAAAGGCAACAATAACCTTTGAAATCAAACTCTTACTAATGTAACATGTGACAGAATTTTTTTAATAATGATAAATCGTGTACACCAGGACATAGATTGTTAATTTATAATCACTCTTTGCTGTTGGCACGATCCCTTTTTTGTCCACCAAGAATACGGGAAATCTGTAAACCTCTACTGAAAGCTTGGTTGAAAAGCATTCTTGTTTGAAACTCTGAAACAAATGGGAACCAGGCCAAGAAAGCTACTGGTGTGAAGAGAAGCAAGCCCATTATAACTTCATATCCACGTGCAAGCGCTCTAACCGAGCCCCAAAGTCCAGATTTTGCAATGAGTGGTTTACAAGCTTGTGCAATCTTTATGAAATAGAGAAAAGAAAATGTAATCAGTAAGAGCAATGAATATCTTATAAAAAATAGTAATAGTAATAGATCTGAACCCTCATTGGACCTGAACGTTTCGTAATACCAGGTTTCGCTCTTTAGAGAATTTGGTAGAAGACTTAGTAAAGAGAATGCAAGAAAAGAAGAAGAAAAAAGTTACTGACCAGCAGCATTCCCCAGCCTGTTGGCATGACTGCTAGAATACAGATTATTATGTCTTTAATTGTCATCTTAACCACTGCTATTAATATTATAAGGATGGCAAGGAATGTTATGAAAATAGAACCCTCAATCAATCTAAATACAAGCTGAAAGTCTGCACTGAGGCGGCGCCTGCCAACAGATATACCCTGCAAAAATACAGCAGATAGTATAGAAATGGTTAATTTATTTCTTAACCATATAATTCAAGTATAAAGTGATGTGTGAGTGGTATAAGAAATACGGAGAGCAAGGCTAGCACAATTTACTTCTCATCTCTAGATTTACTTCATTAAAAAATACTTATTTTTTGCTGAAGTGCAAGTAGTAGTAGTCCGCAAAATTCCCTGAATAAAGGATTATACCAAAATTTCATGATGCAAAATATAATGATTTTAAATTCTCACCTTCATTAAACCCAGTATTAGAAAGATTATCATCCAAGAAATAGCATATACCTGTAATCCAATGGCAACTGCAGTTATATTCATATCCTAGTATCTAAGGTTATGAACAGACAAAGGATTGTTCCTAATGAGAGTTACATGCAAACAGAACTTACCAGAACACTTTTATGTGAATTAGTGATTGAAAGGTGATATACAAGTCCATATTGATATATGAAAAACCGGAGGGCTAGTATTATCTCAGTAGCAATACCACGCATTCCAGAATGCCCGAGATGCTCGTGCTCCTTTTCCCACCAGGATTCCCAACTTTTTTCGGGAGGTACACCAATACCTCCGCGATTGCTTATCCATTTATGCCAATCGGTCCAATCATCAAGTATCTTCTGCCATTCAAATCCTGATGGATTGAAAAGGAAAGGAGCAAAAAGCCATGTTCCTGCCATGAACCATATGGTTATGGTAATTAAAATATAAGCAACAACTCCCCGGTATGCATGGCCAAATATATGGTAGACCACAAGAAGAATCACTAATTCAATCCCTTTAACAAAATGACTCCGAGAATAGAGCCTATAATTGTCAGCAAACTTGGCATGGAACACCACGAAACCACGACCAGTGCCTCTGTACTGTGCACCTCCATGAAGCAACGTCCTGCCGTAATAGTGTGTTTTTGTTCCAAGAGAAAATGTGAAAAATACAGGAGCCAACTGTATCTGCATTAATACAAATTCACTGAACGCCTCACGAAAACCCTTCTCCAAACCAATTTCCATTAACATAGGCAAGGCCAATAAAAATCCGATTTGCACAACAGATTGAGAAGCAAGAGCTACTTGAAGAGCTTTGTTGTCTCGAATTGCTTTTATTTTGTTCAGTCCTTCTTCGAGTCCACTAAGGGAAAGATAGAGGCGGCCATAAAGGAATACATAAACAGTGAGGACTGTAAGCTGTTAATAGAAAAGTCAGTACTTATTATAACAAATCATAATCAAATACCAGTAGTGAGTAAAGGAAGTTCTGACTATACCAGGGTACTGAAGTAGAAACCAATGGTGGTGAAATAAACAGATAACATTCGGAAGAAATCAAATCGGTGTCCAAGCCTGTATATGTCCCTACTCATTGTCTGCTCACCATTCCCATTAGCTATTTTTGCCTCAAACATTGATATCTGGTTAAGACCCACATCCCTTCCTTTACCAACTTGTATGTACTCATGATGAGTGACATTTCCTTCACGTAACGTAGAATTGAAACCTGCAGCGAACGGACAAAGTTATGCTACTGATACTTCTATAAAAGAAATAGAAACAAATTCTGCGCACATAGAAAGAGAAATTAAAACACATGCCTGCAAATATATCCTCACTCAAGTTAATGACTTTAGAAGCCTTGCTTACACCGCCTCTTGTCAGGTGGAAAAGTCTATCAAATACATCTGGGTGGCCGTAATGGAACCTCACTCTGAAGGAAAAACATAAAAGCATTACAAAGAATTTTAAAAACATAGTATTTTAGGCTCAGGAAATTAATGAAAACTTAAAACCAGAAAATAGAACACGCTGTGAAATGGATCAGTAAAACGGCCAATTTAGGTAATCACACTTTTAATTTTAGGTTTCCATATTCATGTTATAGAAAATAATTTTAAGGTGAAAGGTGGGCTATGGCTAGCCAAATTTGATTTTATAAATAACTAAATACTCATTCTTATCGTTCTTGTACTATAACTGTGACGCTTCAACTATTTGTCCCAAAACCTAGATTATTAGTATGAATAGGAATCTTGAGTCAAAATTTTGCATCATGCATCATAGTGAGCATTCAAGTATTAAAAAAACAGAGACTTACTTCAGAGGATTAGCCAGCAATCTTTGCCCAATTGTCACAAAACTGGTTTCCTGATTGGACATAAACCATGCAAGCGATGAAACACTGCAAGAAACATTAGATAGATAAAGATTAACAGCGTTTGTTCGTAGATTTTAGGTTATATCAGAAATGACACCAGAAAACACAGAAAAATTTATACAATAGATCATACCTGCCAGTAAAAATATGCTCTCTGAGTCCAAGTATAGTTGGATATCTGGGACCACCATGTTTCTTAAGAAATTCTTGCAGCAAATTCCTCATTTTGAAAGCTTCTTCCATATAGTTATCCTGTTACACAAATACTAAGCTGTCACAACTTTTTATTTGCAGGCTCTTTCTTCTTTCTTCCATATATATAATAATGTAAGACCTGATTCATATCAATTGTTTGCAAGCCCTCCCCTCGTGTGAAAATGATGGCATGGTTTTGATTTTCTGGCTTTCCCTCACCCAATATTGCGGGTCCTGGAAGCTTTATTCTGTAAATTACCTACACCAAATAACCAAATGACAAATTTGAAATCATCACTCAGAATATACATTGTACTTGAATATTACCTCTTTAGTTACTGTAATAAAATATATTTGAGAAAAATCTAACCATCTGGAATTTGTTTGATCATTTTCCATAATAACTAATCAAAAAACGAGGAGAAACTACTTTTATTATCTTTTTCCTCTTAGCAGGAAAAATGATAGAACCAGTAAAATCAAAGTAACGAAACTGTATACATTGAATGGAAACGATGAGCTCAAGAGCTCTACAATGGTGGAAATGGAAAATGAACTGATAACCAGAGTTCTATGAACTCCTAACCAGAGAATACTTTCTCCTAACTGAATGCTAACAACTTTCTGAATGCCTTCTCAAATCCCTTTCCCTCTCTTCTATAACAGAAATTCCCTTGCTAACAAAATATTGCAATTTATTGACTTCAGCTATCATAATTTCAGGAATGTTCTTTGGACAATACCTGGTCCAGACTTTGAACTGCTTCAGATGAATCAATTGATTTGGTTGGTAAAGCAGCTTTGGCTAGTGCTGAATAATAAACCTTGTCTATTTTTCGGGAAGAATCTTGGCTAGGCTCTTCAACCTCATCAATATAAGCAACTCGAAGAGAAGGATACCTGCAATTGTAACATTAGTCAAATGTAACAGGACGGTTTTTGCATAAGCGATAACTAGTAACGTGGTTGACTTGAAGGCTTACTTAGTCATGAGCTTTAAAATTTCTTTTGCCCTAGGATCACCAGATCGCTTGTGAATACTATATTGTTGACATGACACTACATATGTGAACTTCATGTCGGCTAATGATTGACATTGTGTCCATAGCGACCGCTCACTTGTTGGATTTTCCTTACTCTCTAGTTCTGCAGCCTTATAACCTTTCATTAATTCTGTTTACAAAATGAAATGACAACATTAAGTTAAGCTGTTTAATAAGGTAATGAACCCCCTTTACTTCTCAAATGAATCTTTCTCCATGTACCTTCATCCTTCGCCATATCAAGAAAAGCCTGTAGTTCCAATGCTTGTCGGAAATACATCATTCCTCGAACTTCACATGGTCAGAATTAAGTGAAAATGCAGAAGAGGACACGCATAATGATACAATGCAAAGTATAACATCAAATTACATATCTAACATGTAAACTAATTTTGGGGGGGAAGGAAGGATCTGTACCAGTTTTGGTCAATGTCTGGCCTCTGTACGATGCCCATAGACGGAGTTCTTCTTCTAACTCTCCTCTGAGTTTCTCATCACTCTTGCAATCAAAACGTTGAAGGAAATTTTTCCATTCATCTGTGAAGTATATTATGGTCAGAAGCAAGAGTATGCTACAGCATTGTGAATAGAGTATGAGCATTGTGCATAGAGTATGAGCGGAATACAGTACACCATTAGTGGTTGTTCTAATGTGGTTATTGATCCCACTAAACTTTACAAATTTTCCATAGCATAATATTTACCCATTGTTCCCATGATATTTCAGATAAAGACTCCAAAATGAAGGTGTGCTACACTGATATCTAGGGGAAAGACAAACCTGGAAATATCTTTTGCAAGTAAAAGAGGATAGAGACTCCATCTTCATTTGGCTCTTCCAGATGTTCTAGGGAGAATAGAACCGGTTCATCAAAGTATGGAGTCAAGACACTACAAAATAAATATATATAATGTTTTAGATGGAGATTTTTCCCAGAACATGGATTAAGTCCTACAAATCTCTCTTCTCACTTTTGTTTTTAAGTTTTAAAGATTTTCCAGTACTTAAAGATTTTCCAAAATAATGGTAAAATCCCAAACTTGAACAGAAATTATATTTGTACACCACTCTAAATTTGCACTTTTATTGACTAATGATTTGACACGTCAAATATCTTTAAAACAAAAGAAAGTTTTATACTATTATTAGTTACTGGATATACAACAGCAGATTTTGCCGATATTTTAAAACTTTTAAGAAAGATTTTGCCGATATTTTAAAACTTTTAAGAAAAATAATGATTTTTTTAAAATTTTGAATTTTCATATTAACTCCACATGTTAAGGAATCTAAAATAGAAAAATTGTATTAAATATGATAATGTTTAAACTTTTGAACAATTAAACGTACGATTTTAAATAGAATATTTCTATTTCAGTATTTTGAGTTCTTTAACATTTGTCCTTAGGACACACGTTAGCATTTTCCTTAATTTGAAAAGAACTCTACGCATTTCTCATATTGGGATCAAGGATTTGGCGAGGGCAAGGACTTGGTAAAGATCCATTCACTGAACGGACAACCTACATACCCGGAAAATATTTTAGAGACCCAAACACTTGGTCTCACTCCTTATTTAGTGGGCCCGGCATGTTAGATGATGTATTGAAGATTTGAAAAATGCTAGCAACGCACTATGCACTGCTCCCTTTCCAACACTTCTATAGGGCGGAATTTGTGTGGAATCCACTATTAGATGATGTATTGAAATGAGTGCATCTGCTGACATTTCTCATCACATCATAACAGAAATGCTAGCAACAGACTATGCATTGCTCTCTTTCAAACACTCTTCTATTGGGAGAAATTTGTGTGGAATCCACTAAACCGTGTTCGTACCATTTCCTATTTGGTGGGATCTATTAAGGAAGGTGATTGAGCATAACAAATCCCTACAAAACCGGCTAAAATCTCTAAAGATGTGTTAAAAATCTTACATCGGACAATATATGACCTAAACATGTGTGAGAAATCCCACCCTACAAGCCGGTTTTGTAGGGATGACTTATGCTCAACCACATTTCTCAATACACCTCATGGAAGTGGGTCGCACTGCTGATGATTAACAGACCGGTTTCTCTTGAAGCTTCATTTACAAAACCATTTGGTTATGGATCGTTAAAGGGAGATCCAAAGCTTAACGAACTTGCATTTGTTGCTATGGATGAGTTGATCAAGATGTCTCAGCCGGATTCCTCTCTCTGGATTAAGGGTTCAAATGGCACGAATGAAATGCTTAATCATGACAAGTATGCAATGATACAAAACCAAATGGTTTTGCAACTGAAGCTTCATGAGAAACCGGGGCCTAACTTAACCCTACAAAATCGGTTTGTAAGGTGAGGAGTGTCATTCTATATAAACGCTTTAGAGGCTCTATGTCTAACCAATGTGAGACTCGGAATCTTTCCAATACACCCCCTCACGCCCAGCACTCTTTTTGCGCTTTGTGTGTGGATATCAACGGTATGGTCTGATCAATAGGCTCTGATACCATATTAAGAAATGTGGTTGAGCATAACACATCCCTACAAAACCGACTTGTAGGGTGAGGATTGTCCCCACATGTTCAGGTCATATATTGTCCGATGTGAGACTCTTAACAGGACTCATTTCCAAAGTCGGATGTTCCAATTAAATTTCACAAACATGTCAGAAAAAGTATGTTAGAGAGTGTGCCACATTACAAGTTGATGCTTAAATATGTGAAGGCAATCAAAAAATAATTTGAGCTTACGAGAAGGACAGCATATTCCGAACTTTGGGAGCAGATGGCATATTCATAAACAATGAATTACTGAAGAAGGATATACGCCTCTTAGCATCCAAGTTGGATGGTACATCCATAGCAGACTCCTTGACAGTAAGCAGTAAATGAAGCCTTTTTATCTGTGAAGATAGAATGAAAGAAATTAAGTGAAAAGGTAATATCATTATTTCTATACAAGAAAACAGAATAAAAGAGAAATAAAAACACCTTTAAGTCTATAAAACTTACCTTCTCTGTCCAAGCTTCAGTGTCGGTTGTGACAGGAAACTGAAGTGTACCAAGAAATTGATATTGTTGATCAAGGGGCGTCATCCTTTCATCCTTACCCAAAGCACCGCCGTGGCTTGACTCTTGCAAACTAGCATGTGTGTGACAATGAGTTATGAGTCCAAAATGATCATCACAACTAATCAAAATAGCTAGGGACTCAAAGTCCCAAAGAACTCACCCCTCAACATCTCCGTCCATTATGTCTCTAGTCACGATTTCTAGCATGTCAAGCAAGAGAATCACAATTTGATCTTTGACCTCTTTTTTGTTTTCCAACTGAAGAAACAAACCAAATATTGTCAAACTCCAAACCTTGATTGAACACGACGTAATATTTAAGTCTACAAAACAATTACCAAACATTCTATCAGTTTAACAAAACGATCATATAGATCAGGGAGAGCACTCAGATCCAGATCCCTCAGCAGGTCTCCTCTTTCTATAAGCTCATCAACTTTTTGAAAAATATTCTGCATAACTCTGCAAATTATAAAGCCATATTGTACAAATGTCAGTATTTGAAACTTTACCAAACTTCTCTTTTGATGAATCATCCTTTCAGATTCAATTATAAGCAAAAGTAACTCATTACACACAGATTAAGAAAGAGGTTAACCTTGTTTAATTTTCTTGATGTAATCAAAAATAATATTGCATTTCCTAATCTACCCTTTCTTTTCATTTATTTTTGTATGAGAATTTGTTTTATTGAAAGATAATTTTGAAAATAGTAGAGCATTAAATAGACTGAAGTTAGTTAGATTTTGCATATATTATCGTACACTGAATATGACTACTTTTTTTGCTCATATTCAAGTCCAGAGTAGTATTCAAATAAACATTAACTTACAATTTCTCACGCACTCCTAGAACCAAGAAGTTAATGATATTTCTAAAAGAAGTATAGCATTCTTGAACAGCAGACTTCATGTACTTGTCCCTTAACAATCTTTTTTCCAGCTCCTGGCCTTTCCCATAACTGTCTTTGGCCATAGACACTGCTATTGGGATCTGCATAGAAAATTCAAATATTTGAAAAGATTTAAACAGGATAATGATTAGTCTTACACAAGCTCACAGAAAAATTGGCCAGAAATAAATAACCTTGCTAGCAAGTAAGAACGGAGGCCACTGAATGAGGTTCAGAGAACGGTCAGCCATATAGGGTACAAGCATGAGGTCCATTTCCCTAAATATTTTATTGCAGTAAAACTAATTAGCCACAAAACATAATGACCTTTCAAAAACACAACAAAGTCTCAATATTGTAGTTATTTAGGGTTCACCATGGACAAAGAACTACAATGTAAAAAATTGTTTAGTCAGAGCACAAACTACCTGTTATCAATTAGGTCCTCTTCCCTCAAGCTAGTAATTATCTTGTTCCATAGTTGGGCAAATCTTGCAGCTTCCTTCTCTTTATCAGTAGAGACCTGAAATAACCGGTTCTCCTAGAAGTAAATATATGTTGATAAAGGACGTATACATTTAAAAGGGGGGTGGGGGATGCAATGAGAATATATATCAACAGAGTAGAGAAAACCAGTATCCTAGCTTGTTTCTTAAGGATCTTTGAATAGTAATGATTGACACCTAACATCACAAGTGTTGGGAGGAGTCCCTCCATAATTGATGGGAGACTTTAATTAATCAAAGTAATCTTGATGATATCAAAGCATAGGAAATCATTAACGTGAATATTCCAAGGTCATTAAATTAATTCTTAACTCTATAGAATATCTCATTCATCTTACTACAAGTATAAACGCGTATCTTAATTTGAGATGAAGCCGCATCCCTTCACTACATTCTCTCACCTTATAGACGAGACTAATACAAAGGGGCACCAAAGGCTAGGATACCTTACAATTGTGCAGAGAGTCCTAATTTAGATGTAAAATGGCTTTAAAAAGTGATTATAGGTGGAAGGCATCATTCATCTTACAAGTCAGTTTTGTAAGTTGAGTTAGGTTCAACCCCTAAGAGAAACTATCATTAAATATAAAGCTTATTCTCATACTAATTTTAATAATGAAGAATCATTTCAGAACCTGATCAAATTTACGAGAAAAGGTGGCCTTTAGTCCCTTTTTCTTTTTCTTCTCCGTCTGATCCAAGGGAATCAAGCGAGCATTAAATGCACCCGGAATTGAATCAAAGCGAGATCTTAGTAACTCCAATGTCCGAATCTGAAATTATAATGAGAATAATCATTTGTATATTATAAGATCCATAGATGTGCAGCCACTTCTGCAGGAAAAACCTAGATGGCTTCCATTAGCATATTTTAAATAACATAGTTTGTGACTCAGTAGCATGCAGGTACAAGAGATATAACATTACAAAATGATAAATGAATTCAAAATGGAACATTTAACCTGAATAATCTCTTAACTTCTAATGATATTGTTACTTTAAGGTTTCAACTAAGAGATTCTATATTGATTTTAGATTTTCTTATCCCACTTGTCGCAACCATACTTGCAAAAACCGTTTTTAGGGTTTAGGGTTTAGGATTTCAGCTAAAAGATTCTATATTGATTTTAGATTTTCTTATCCCACTTCCGCAGCCATACTTGCAAAAACAGTTTTTTATGCTTAAAGCTCCTTTGCTGCTACTCTGCGGCAGTCAGGCCAGAGTCATAACTAGGAGGGGAAAGATTCAAATTAATTTGCAATGTTTAAAAATGTTGATGATAAATTAGATAAAACACAGCTATCAATATTAGCATAAATCATGTTAAGAAAATTTCTATTTTGAAAGAGTATATTGTGAACTAAAAAAATAAATTTAAAAATTATAGGTGAATTTTACACCTAGAGTGAGCAATACAACAACAAAAATCAAAAGCCATCACCAAATAGGTAGGGTCACTATGGAAAGGGATGTAATATTCAATTTGTGAAATAATGAGCAGAATATGGCAAAACAGTATAATATACAATAGACAAACCTCTCCCAAACGACGAAATGCACCGTATATGCCTCCAACTATTGTAGCATAAATAGCATACCAAATCTGTGTATCCATAAAGTAGACCTGCAAAAGGATACCTGATTGATTATCACAAAAGCACAGCTTTAATACGACTAGTGAGGCGTGCCACTGAAAAATAAACTTACAAGCATGATGGGAGCCCATATAGCAATAACTACACCAATATTGTTTTTGGCTGCACATAGTAATATGATGATATCAAGAATAATCATATATATGAACTACATACATTTTTCATTTATTCCCAAAGTTTTACCATGTGGAAAGAACTCGTGCCAGCTATAAACTGACACACGGGCCCGCATGATGGCTTTTGTTGGGCCCACAAGAGGCTTAATCTGCAGTGTAAAGAAAATGAACGGTATGAATTAACAAACACACGAATACATATTTGTTTCTGATTAATAAACACCCCGTAAAAATCTCGGCACCTTTGTAGTTATAGAAGTACATTTCTAAGCTTATGATTTTATAGATCATTTAGAGGCTCGGAGAACCAGACGCACATTTATTTTTTATTCATACATGCATACTCTCATGCTAATATCGGTGTACACACTTACATTGTAATCATTCTAAGTGCCAACAAAGTAAAATGATATATTACGAGATCAGATATTTACCTCAAGGTAATAACTGAATGCTAATTTAGATAGAATTAGGAGAACCCAGAAAGTAGAGTACCTAAAAAATAAGATAGTTACATTCTAACCAGTCAGAGATGACCGGTGAATATGATTACTGACGATTAAAGAATCAAACTTAATTCTCTTACTTGAACAATGAAATTGGACCCTCTTGCATTCCTCTTCCAACAAAGAGTCGGGGCTGCAAATTGTTGAAAAAGAAGAATAAAATAAACAAGATACTAAATAAATAAGGAATAAAAACTAAATATATGTTCTTTAAACAACTACATCAATAGTTTTAATCATCTTTAAGAATTCTTCAAAAAAATATCATTTTTAAGAAAGAATCTATACCATATCTTACTGATGATAAAAAGGTATTGGTTTATAAGAAATAACCTATTACCATTATAAAACACAAATATAAATTCACAAACAAAATATGCATCTGCTTACCTGGGACCACCACATCATGAACTTCACGGCACCATAGTTCGACCTCTCAAGATACCGGCGAATGAACGGAAACAGAAATAACAATGCAGAGAGAATATTTGGAGATAAATAGATGAAGACAGCCAAAATGAACATAGATGGAGACCCTGAACCATTGCCAAACCAATTCTTTATGGTTTGTCCAAAACCCGTTGGATTTTTCCAACTAAAAGCGTAAGTGACAGGTAAGATTACGACCCATGCTGCAGCTGAAATAGCTTTAAATACATATCGCAGCTTGACATGAAGCGACATGACATTCCTTGCTTTCCAACTCAAGACTATGTCAAGAAGAGCTGGAAAAATATGAAAGGCATCTTAATCAAGCAGTAACTTAGATATTTTTTAACTAAAATGAGAAACTAAAATATAAAGTGGAAATCAAGACACATATTTTGATACAGTAAAACTAACTTAGAGTGCATTTTTCTGTTTCTTAAGCACATCTATTGGAAACAAGAGTTGTAGCCCTTAGAAACATGAAAGCTGATGAGGACTAAAAATTAGGGAGAAAGAAAATATATTATATTTTTTTCCATATTACAGAAAAACAGACAAACAAAGAAAAAAAGACAGGTGTTGGTTTTATCTACCTTGTGCAAGCTTCAATATTGCAGCGGTTATGAAGATGCTGAGAACTTTCTTGAAAACATCACCATCAAATATGTTGCTCAAATTGCCAGAGTCGTTCCAAGCAATGATTACCATTGCCTTAAATAAAGAACGACATAATCAGTTCAGTTTGTTAAACAGAATTGATGCAATTGCAGATTGAAGTGAGTAGAGATTGTAAATCAAAAACCAAACTGAGAACTACTATTACCTGTAAACATAATATATAAAAGCTCCACATTCTGTCAAAACTTCTAAATACATGCCAAAATGAGCGGATCTCAACAAAATTAACTTTACCCATCCACCGTTCGTCACCATAAGATTTGTTATCCTGTTTTCCAAAATCAACCGCAATTTGTTATGGAAATAACATGGAGAGATATTGCTTTGTTCATATACAAGGCAACCTTTCGATTGATCAAAAGAATTTCAGAAGGAAATAATTACAATACAAGTAATAAATGAGACAATAAATAATGAGTTGTTGTTGGATCTTTAATTGAGAAACATGTGGGAAACAACTCTAATATATATGAAGTTCACATATATGATACTCAAGCCATAAATTTTAGCACCAGACTGAACCCTATCAATAAACAAAAAAAGTAAGCCCCGCATTAACAGTGCCAAGTAAATATCAATTTCACAGTATTTAGATGTTATCCTCTCCTTTTCCACCCTCTATATCTAAATTCCTGTAATTTCAAAAGTACACTTATTTTTTCAGATTAAAAAAGTTCATATTTATTATATACCAAACCCTAAATGGGCATGGAGCTATGCTGTGAGGTGAGCATACAAGAATTTCACTTATAAATACTATATTCTTAGGGTTGGTAACCTTTACTGTTTCCTCTAAGTTTTACTTCCACTCATTTGTTAATAAGAAGTTATGCCATACCTCTTCTTTGTTATTTCCACGCTGTGCTTGACGCAAAGGCACGGAGAAGAACTCGGAATTAACACGCATAGGCCAACCTAGACGGAAACAATCAACTGACCTACAATTTGGGAATGAATTTACAATCTTTTTAATGATAAAAAAAATTATATGGGAAAATAGGAAGATCAAATGGAAGCATAATACCAAAAAAAATTATATGAGAAAATAGGAAGATCAAATGGAAGCATAATACCAAAAAAATTCATTTAAATCATCATAGTTTCTCCAATGAGAATGCTTTGCCTTTCCTGCTTTACTCCTTTTAGCTTCCTGCAATACGAAAAAACATTATTAATAGAACAAAGAGAAAGCAAAATGTTGAAAGAAAACTAAAACAGTTCTTCAGCTCATGAATAAAGCGGAAGCACACCTTGTATATTGTATCATATATTGGTTTTATTACTTTCATCAGAAATGCTTCATTGTCACCCCCATAAGCAGGCTTTACAGGTTCGCCCGTCAGCGGACTAACATTTCCAGCTAACATCCCATACAACTCAAATGCCATCTGGGTAGGTAAAGATAAAATGATGCTTAGAATCAGCTATTAACGTTCGCATTGATAGCAAAGACATGCAAGTGCTCAACATACGTGGAAAGTAATTAAAAATATCTTAGGAAGAGTATGTAGGTAAAGATAAAATGATGCTTAGATTCAGTTAATAATGTTCACATTCGTAGCAAAGACATGCAAGCGCTCAACATACATGGAAAGTAATTAAAAATACCTTAGGTAGAGTATGTAGAGTGTACCAAAATAAAGAGTTTATATAAATCATTTTAAAAATACCTCTTTAGACTTTTAATATTACTTACATGATGGTAGATATAACAAAGGCATTCTGGCATAAATCTCAAATTTGCAGCTTCCCCCCATATAAGAAGATATAGACCCATGTATAACAATTTGCGCTGTTGCATTTCCTGCTGAATAGTTGGCAACCTAAATATCATCATGAAAAAACACTTTAGAAGAGCATATTACAAATTCCTAAAATAGCCATGTATGCCTAACTATAAATTTCAACTCAAATACTTCACAAAACAAGCATTTGACGTAAATAATATATAGTAAGACGTGCAAATCTCACCAAAGGCTACTTTTGCGACCTAAATATTTACACCATTTTTTGTAGCTTCTAAAGAGTTTCTTCATCACTTCATTTAAAGCACGGTCGTCCAACTGAATTTGAAAAGAGCAGTTTGTAAAAAAGCAATAAATTTTATTATGTCCAAATCAGAAATAAGGGTCCAAGCCATAGTCATTCACTACAACAACTAAGAGGGAAAAAAAAACCTTGGGTTGTTGATCATGTTTTGGAAATTGTCTAATATGTACATTCGCAAGCAAAAGAATCAAGTGCTCCCTTTGATTTTCCACATTTCCCTTCTGCATAGATACAAGGAGATAATATTTGAACGAAATATAAAAAACCAAATGGTTGTCATAAATCAATTTAATCTCTACCTGGAAACCAAACATCAGCTGCAGCCAATCCAGAATGTCTTCATTAACTTTGTTTCCGTGATTCGTCGGCCATGGCAAACCCCTAGTATTACGCAATGCAGAGCATGCAGCTTGAATCTGTAAACCAATAAATAAATGTAAGTAATCTAATCAACACTCTGAAAACATTTCAAACATAAATTATTCATCAGATAAAAGTTAAACCGATATGTTGATGCCAGACTTTACAATCTATAAAAAAATTTATGATGAAAACTAAAACTAATTCTCTCTCCTTAATAGTAAACATGTAAAGAAAACATCAACAGTCGATAAATTTAATACCACTACCAACTTTCTTAACTCTAGTGATTTAGTCAATAGGGTCCTATATTTAGGGACAGAGCTATTTTTTTATATTTTGCTATTGGCTTAGTAGCAAAAACATACTCAAATAAACACTTGCGGAGAGGGGGAAATTTGGTGACCCGGGCTCAAACCCGGAATTCCACACAAAATGTCGTCGCGACTAAACCTTAAGTCTATAACAACGAGAACAACAAGGACAGAGCTAGTAACTTCAATGAAAACTGAATTAAAATATAGTAAAAGAGAACAAACCTCAGGATATCTCATTATAGCCTCTTTTCCACTTTCTGGATCAAGGGGCAAAATATTATAAGGTGCGTATAATTGTTTCTTTTCCTCAACCCTGTTATGAACTTCCAAAATCTACAATAAAATATTGGAGTGTGAAAAACAAAGGAGAAAAAAGGAAGAATTTTAATATCGTTCAATTTATTTGTATACTCCATTTGGTAACTAATAGAAAGCTAATGCTTAGATCTGAAACAGCCAGAGACACTTATTTTACCTCATCAGATACTTCTACAGCCTCTGTTTGATTAACAGCTTTCAAAACCTCAAATAAAACAGCAGCAGTTTGATATGCTTTTGTGAGCTGGGCACTGGAAAAACATATGAAGTTAATACCAGTATTTCCTTTTTGTTGAACATATACAAATCATATCAACAGAAATAAGGAGAATTCACAGATAATGTATAATATAAGAGAGCTAAAGTTAAAGTCAAAGTCGAAACTATCAATTGACTTCAACTAAAAACTCACCGGTCCTTATCAGCAGCATTTTGTAATGCTTGAATATATTTTTGGTAGTAATGCCGATAAAAGCTCTGCATTTCACGAGCATCGCTCTTTGCTCTTCCCTCCAGAGTGGTGTCATTTTCCTGTAAGGAAAGGAAAAATACTAGCTCTTATTCAAGTTTCAAATGAAAGACATTCTAATCTGTGCAATAGTAACATGGAATCAAATTATTTGTTCTTTCTTCTTTTGTCAGAACATTAATATACTCAAAATCCAAAAAAGGGGAAGATCTTAAAATGATTGAAGTTTGAAAGTATAAGAGAACTAAAACAAATGTAGAAATTCATAACAAATAACATCAGAAGTTTACCCTTTCTAAACGTTGAAGAAGAGCTGTTTTGAATTGACGAACACCACGTCCACTAGATGTGGGATCTAGTCTGTGAGCTTTTTCAAAAGCATAAAACCGACCTAGTTACAAAACAGGCAAGTACTTTAGACAGAAAATACGCAGATCAAACTTCGTAAAGCATTTCATTGTTGTGTCAGTCATATTATGAGGTTAACATACTATCCAAATAGAATAAATCAAAAGAAGAGAGCGTCGAAGTAAAATATAAAAAGAAGAAAGTTACAACATACAACAGAGTGGTTTCAAATTCAAAAAAAAGTAAACATATTGTGATCTAGCCAATAAAAGGAAAGAAATAATGAAAGTTGTGCAACAAATAATTTCATTTGCTTATTTACCATAACTTCATAGTACTATTTTTCTAAGAGGCAACAAATTAAGAAAAACATAATGTGCCCATAAGTATGAGCATCATTACAAAACAAAATATAGCATTCAAGCAAATTTAGGTTCAAGACAACATTCAAAGAAAATAAACATCAACTCACAGAGATAAGCAACTCTCTTATTGCTTGCTTCAACTTCATTAGCAACACGGAGAATAGGAGCTATCTCTACCAACGAGGAAGGCACCACTTCACTATCCAAAATCGGGTCCGCTCCTAAATTCCCAGCAGTCTGAGTCCGCAGTATCCGCCTCTGCGGCTGCTGCTCCGACCCCCTTCTATAAGACATCTTGATAGAAACCTCAAATCAACAATCAACCTAACAACTCCTACAAGAATCACCAACAAAAACATTTTTAAAATATCAAATATTATCAACAAAATCATATAATAACAACAACTATAGGAAACCGTGTTAAGCTCATTTATTCAGCTCATTTAGACTAAGTTAATTGGTTTCGATTTTTGAATGGTCAAAAGCAATTCTAAAGGTGTAAAATTGATTTTGAATTGATTTTAACATGTTTTTTTACTTTAAAATTGATTTTGAATTGATTTTAACATGTTTTTTTTCTCAAAAGTACAATTTATTTTGTTTCCAGAATTGATTCTAGGCAAAGCTAAGATTTATAACTTTCAAGTTTAAATGTGATTTTTAAACTGAATTTTGTTATTCAACTTACTTTTAAATACTTTTACATAAATGTATCAAAAATAATTCCATAAATGTATCCGAATATATATCAGTATACTTTCAGCTCATTTTTAACCGAAATCAATTCTACAAAATCAATTCACTCAGAATCACTTCTAGTTTTCGCAGAACCAAACAGAAAAAAAGGAAGCATGAGATGCAAAATTGAGTATGATATGATTACACTACGCTAACGATCCAGACTGAAGAGAAAATTCCCAAATTCACCAAAACACTGTTTTACAACCAATAAAAACTGAAAACGTGAAAGAAAAATCTAAATTCAGATCATAATAAAGCGAATTGAGTTGAAACAAACCTCAAACGCCATGGATGAACATCTGAAAGAAAACGCAA
Source organism: Vicia villosa (assembly GCF_029867415.1). Lineage (NCBI taxonomy): Eukaryota > Viridiplantae > Streptophyta > Magnoliopsida > Fabales > Fabaceae > Vicia > Vicia villosa. The sequence goes on from NC_081183.1 coordinate 82,515,271, forward strand.
TGAATGAATCAAGCGAGAAAGTTTCTTCAGTGATCTTTTCCAGTAACAGTGAGAAACTCGTTAAGCAAAAGAGTAATAAAAACTAAAAAGAGTGAATCAAGATAAGAGCATCTAAGCATATGAAGATCAAGTTCACCAATTAAAAAATCAGTTAAATAAAGGTCTTTTATAAGTCCAAGTGTGAATAAAAAAATAAATAAAAAAAGTAGAAAAATAAACTTTATAAGAAAGAGAAACAAAATTAAAATTAAAAATAGAAGAAAATAAAAAGCTTACAAGTTGGGTATGTTAGATTGTATGAGAAAAATGAAAGAGAGTTATGGTTGTTGTTAGTGTGAAGAGCGAGGTAAGTGAGTGAGTGAGTGTGCGGAATAAGCGAAGAAAGAGAGGAATAGTAACTGCGGATTTGGGATGCATTGTATAAGTACGATTCACGCTTGTTTCTTTTTAGTCATTGCTCTTTCAGCGGGTGAAGATTATTCTCCAATTGGAAAGTGCCACGTCATTGTATGGAGCATTGTAGCTTTGCTTTTCCGAAGAAACATTTTACGAAGAGAGAGAATAAATATCACTCATTTTATAATCAATATATATTGAGAAAAGAAATCTATAATGTTTGACTGTCGACGTGGTTTTGCCTGTATTCAAGGTTTTTCTTGTATTTTAGTATTTTGAAATGAGTATTTTATTTGTTACTAATAACGGTTATATTTCGAATTTAAAAAATAGAGTATTTCATTTATTCCTAGTTAAATTGGTTTATTGTGATATTGTTAAGTTAAATGTTATATTTATTCAAATTCAAATTTTTATAATTACATGTGAGTTCATAATGATTTTTGTCACTTCGTTTGATAATAAAATATAAAAAAATTGTTTTAAAGGAAAAATAGATTCTTAAATATTTTTTATTTTTTTTAAAATAGCGTTTTAGTTAATAGTTTATAGATTATTATTTTTTCTTTCTTTTTTATTTTTATTATTTTAGTAAAAATGCACTTTTATCTTTTATAATTTATGTTAATTTAAAATAAAATAAGTATGTATTAAATAATTTATGTTAATTTAAAATAAAATAAGTATGTATTAAATATTTTTTATGTCATTTTACATTTATAAGTTACTTGAACTGTTAATTTTGCCAAACACTTCAATTAATTTATCAGCTATCAGTCTCAATCATCAGCCATAAGCTATAAGCTATCGGTCATCAATCATTAACTATAAGTTATAAGCTATAAGCTATCAATTTTTTTTAATGAAGCCTTGTATATTAAAAAGGAAACATTACAAAAAGGATGGGATAGACAAAAAAACCCATCAAGAGGAGAACCTATAGTTAGGCATTCCTAGCTTATTTCGAACAAAAAATTCCTTCCTCATGCCCAAAGGAATGGAATCAAAAAAATTGAGGGAACTGACATTGAGGCCTAAGTTTGCTAAAAAAATCAGCACAAGAGTTGCCCTCTCTATAAATATGAGAAATATAAATCTGCCTAGAAACAAATAAATTTATACAAGAGAACCATTCAACTTTGACTTGCCAAGGGACCAAAGCAGGATTGGTGAACGCCTGAACAACTAAGGCTGAATCTATTTCTATCCACAGGCTATGCCAGCCTCTCTCCATCGCAACTTCCATAGCCCGAACAACAGCAACAAACTCGGCTAAGAGGGAGGACCTCCAAGGAACCGTGTCTGCAAAAGCCAAAAGAAAATTGCCTCTATGATCTCTAAACAGACCCCCACACGCTGCAGGAAGTCCATTATGATTGTACGCACCGTCACAGTTACATTTAATCCAGCCAAGAGACGGCGGATGTGTTTACGGTGATTTCCGGTAAACAACCGCTAGTCTTCCAAACTATAATAAATATGATTTGGTTACTCGCAGGATCGACTAGATTGATCCTAGGACATAGTCAAAAAGGTTGTTATTCATGATAGTTCGAATTATGTCTATGATTGATGTGTCTCGAAATAAGAAATACTTAAACAAAGAAATAAAGATTAGCAATCACCTTGTTATACACGTAAATATAACACCAGTGAAAAGTGAGTTAAAGATAAAATATAAGACAAAACTGTAAAAGTACAAGAATCTTAAAGTGCAGAAAAGTTAAATGCTTCGAAGATAAATGACATGAAAATAAAGAGTGCAGGAATGTAAATGACAGAAAGTAAATAAAACGCAGAAATATCAAAAGATACTTGAATAAATGAAAATACACATGTATTTAAAATGGTGTTGGTGTCATACGTACATTTCTCAGCGAACTCTTTCTCTTAACACTTGATACTTGAGTAATATGTGAGTGATTTGTACAAAATGAACACCCGGAATCCTAACATTAAGACCCTTATTTATACTAGTTTCGACCCTAACGGTCCTACACTAATCTAATGCCACGTTGCCCGCAGAAAATCCAGGGACGCCATCTGTCTTCGTGCGGTTACATAAACTACTTCGAAATTCAAATCATCCCGCCTGAATCTCCCTTCGACGCTTGGCAACATAATCAGAGTCGAGAATGCCACGAAACCACGCTAAGCTTCAGTACTTCGCATATTTCGCAAAAACGTCTAAGTCCCAAAGACTATTCTTTTCGAATTTAACTTCAGCGCTAACTATCTTTGTTCCAACTTAAACATCATTCTCGAAGCATGGCCATCAGTAGCCATTTTTATCTTCAAAGATGATCATCAGTAACCATCTTCCTCTGAATTCCAAATCTTCGAAAGACATTCTTCTCAAACGAAATCTTCAGCTAACAAATTGCCCCCAATAAATGCCTGTTTCGAAAAACAAGAGAAATAGGCGTTTCTTGTTATAATAAGATTTCGTTTTAGAGTTCTGAGACTATTGATTGACGTCACAATCATTTATGACTCTGTTTCCAAAACGTCTTGTAATTTTCAAAGATGTCTACTCATAACTTACATTCCCACGTTCTGGTCTTACTTCATGATCATTACTCCTACATACTAGGAGTAAAGCTAATAACTATTCGACTGCCGTTGGATTAAATCAACGCCTGCCGCGTGTCTCTTGGCTTTTACCCAAAAGATTTGAAAGGATTTCCGTTAAACCTTTAAATACCTGAACTCATACCCTCATATAACTTTCACCTCTATTTCCTCATTCTTTCCACAGAAAAGAACGTCTCTTGTTACATTCAAACCCATTTCCCAAATCAAACTTACTCATGGCGTCTTCCTCAAACGTTCTTCAACCCGCTTTGAAACTTCAGAAATCTACACAGATGGGGGATCAAGAGTACATACCAAACCCAAATACTGCAGAAGTGCGCGCCATTTATGCTTCTCAGGTAATCATTCCCTTTGAACTTTCTGGAAAAACTCATGCCTTCATGGGTCCTTTACCAGGAGAAACTAACTCCTCTCTGAATAAATTCTTTCCTGCTTATTATAAAAGTAGGCCTTTAGTTAGTAAGAACAAAATAGATGAAGATGGTCGTCCTATCTTAGCAGATCCTGATGGTGCAGAAGATACTTCGATCGTAACCCCTTCAGCCCTAGAGAAAATTAGGTTAAACTATGTAACCAATTTTGTGAAAGTTTTTAGGTCAATTCCCTTAGCAAAAGACCCTGAACTGTATTATGCCTGGCTAGCAAGAGTAGAGAAACACAAGGCTTCTTTTTGGAAACAACTAGGCATTTACGATTTAATCCAACTGTCCAAGACTGGTTTAGAATACAACCAAACCATGTTAGTTGCATCAGTTCATTTCTGGGATGCTTCCCATAACACTTTCCATCTTCCATGTGGAATGGTCACCCCCACTCTTTTCGACATAGCTGCTATCACGGGGCTTCGACCAACCGGAGAGACCTTTGACCCCAATGTCATGGATACCGATACCATTAACTTTAGCGAAGCAATAGTTACTTATACTGCATTCATTCAACAATATCATGACGAAAACAATGAGGTAGTCTCAGACGAAGAGCATATTGCTTTCTTAGCATTATGGATCTCGAGGTGTGTTTTCTGTTCTAGGTCCATACAGGTAGCAAAGAGGTATCTTTGTATGGCCAATCAACTACATGCTGGAACACAACTAAACCTGAGCCAGTTAATTCTAGGGTTTCTCTATGAGAATCTAGGTGAAGCAACAGACCTCATTAAGAGTTATGAATCAGGATCTCTGCTCTTTACTGGTCCTTTCTGGTTTCTGCAACTGTGGCTTAACGCTACTTTCGAAGCTCACCTCCCATTTCGAGGTACTGTCAACGAAGAAGATCCAAACATCAAAAATCGAGCTGTAGAAAGAACCAGGTTGGCTTTGCTAACTCCTAAAGAAGAAACTGGGAAGCTTCGTGAACATTTTTTAGCATATGTCATGATGTTTGCTCAGTGTTATCAATTTAGCCCTTCAATGGCTCCATTCGTACAAAGGACAGTGGGTCCTGAATGGTTCACTCGAAGGTTTCCAGCAATGTCCCCATATCAACAAACTGAATCCGTGATTATTTGGGAAGCTTTCCTTACCCCAAGGCTATTCTATCGCCGTCTTCGACCCTCCAAAGGCCAATGTGTTCTTCTCTGCTACCAACCAAATCTGGTATCGAGACAATTTGGATTGGTTCAAATAAAACCCAAATGCCTGTATGAGAAAAGGAACCATATGTGTCTACATACTTTGTATTTAGCTGAAGATGAGTGTGAATCAAAAATCGCCAGATACACTGGTGTTACCAATCTCTCTCCTGTTCCTTTCGAACCTGCCTTTTATTCTACTCCAGATTTCCAACAATGGTGGACAGATTACTACACCATGCAAATCTTCGATGCTGAGAGCCTTACTCGAGAACTAACTGAAGCTTTTGCTGATGTGCAGGAAAACTTTCACAAAGGTACTTCGACCCATATTAAAGAAATCCAAGCCTTTCAAAAATTCTTTGAGACTATCTATAGGCCTGATGATCTTAGTCGGACCGTTCGTGAAGCTGCAGTCATTTTACGCGAAAAATTTTCTGCTAAACTGGATAAGTTGAAACTGCCCTCGTCTGTTCGACCAGAACTGCATTATGAAGTGGCTTTCAAACTTAATCCTCCAAAATTCCCTCCACTGCCAAGTGTTGATTTTGGTGTGGCTTTAAGCCCTCCTTTCCCAGACTGGTTCGTGTGTGGGAACGCTTTTAAAATTCTTCAAGAAAGCACTAAAAAACGCGCTGAACGAGTGGTCCCGACTAAGCATACCCTGGATACTTTCAAAGGACATCTTCATATAGATCTTGAACATGTTCGTGTCTTGACTCCAATACCTGAAGGTTTGGGTTTAGACAAACTTTCGACTAACGTTTCTTTTTTTTTCGCTGAAATACTGATTCCAGTTTCAACTACAGTCGTTGCTCGAAAGAGAAAGATCAAAGAAGCCGCTGTACAAAAGGATTCTGGAGTTTCGAAGAGCAACAAGACAAGTAGGGGTGATTCTACCACGACCGGCAAGAAACCCACGGTACAACGCATTTTATATTCCAACTTGTATATTTCTGTGGATAGTACTTACTTTGCTCAATTTATATTCTTCAGACTTCGAAACCTCCGGTACATTCGAAGCGAAAAGATTCTCAAACAGTTGTTTCAGACGATGAAGACAAATCTCCTCCTCGCACCAGGCAAGGACACAAGAAAAGACAGAAGACTGTCACTCCCTCAGGCAAAGAAAAGGGGTCTGGTTCTTCGAAGATTACTTCACCGGCTGATAAGGTACCTTCCGAAGAATCACCTTTAAAATGTGGTAGTAACGTTCTTGTTGTAGAGAGCCACGACTCGAGTCCAGATAACATTCCAACCAAGGTATTTGGATTTCACAACATAATCATATCTATAAATTTTAACTTAAACAATTAAGTTAACATTTTACCTTATGGTTGTAGGATGATGTTGGCACAGCCACTTCTGATCTCAAAGCCTTCAACCTTACCATCGACCTTGATAATCTCCAAGGTAAATGCATGTTCTTTCTTATGACAAACAGATCTCTTGCAATCTTCCCATCATAATGTGTTCTAATTACTCAATGCAGACAAATCTCACGTGCTTTCACCAGTTATCGAAGACGCTCAGCCCTTAGCGACCATTATTCCTACTATGCTAGTTGAAGAAAGTCATTCAACTGATGATTCTCCTCCTACCCACAAAAGCGAAAATATGGGAGCAGATCGTCAATGTTCAGGTAGTAACAATGCAGCTGAACACCCAACTGGCAGTGAGGATACTGTATCTGAACAAGATGCTATGGAGGAAACTTCCAAACTAGCCACAGCTGGCCCTCACGAAATTTCACCCTTTGGGACCATAGTTTCTCCTGAAACTACTTCGACGCCTGCCCCAGCAAAGCCTACCCCTTCAGAGTTAGAGCAACTCAATTAGACTGATCCTCTCAGCTTCCTCAAGGCCATGATGAATATTGATAACATTTCGCCCTCTGAGCTCGAAACTTCTCCAGCTGTCCAGACAGAATCTGGTGATAAAGAGGATACTTCTGACCTTCTTCATCAAATAAAGGAAAAGTTCTTCGAAACCAACCTTGTCGAAGCTCTTAACAAGAATCCTACCAAATGTCATAGCTTGAACCAACTTTTGAAGAAGGTGGATCTATTTCTGGTCTCAAAAGAAGTCTCAGAGGTGATTGTATTGCTGAGTTCTCTAATCAAACAACTTCAGTCTGACATTCTTCGAAAGCAAAATGTTGACGAACAACTTACTGCGAAGATGGCTTCTCATAATTCTTCATGGAAAGCTGCTACTGATGCAACCAAGAAAGGTGACGCCCTTAAGCTTAAACGTTTGAAGAATCAAGAAGCATATGACGAATGCGAGAAGAATATCAAATCCTGGAAACAGGAAATTAAAATGCTCGAAGAGAAGATAAAGGAGGCTGAGTCTCATCAAGCAACAATTCAGCAGACCAATCAGCAAGAATTAACTGAAGTGGCGCAGTCAGGGATCCAACACTTCGAGGCTGCACAGAAGCTAGTGCCAGAAATTGAAGAATTAAAGAGACAACGGGCATTGCTTGATCTTCGTATGTCTTCGTGGGAAACTCAGTATTCGAAGATAAAAGATAATCTTCCTAGGGATTTTAATTAGTTGCTTCGAACCTTGTACTTTCTTTTTGTGCTGCGCACTTATCTTTTCCTTGTTTTGTAATCAGTTTCTCCAAGAATCTATGTACGTGCCATTTTATCTTTTAATCTGCTCACTCATTTTATTTGCATTGGTCATGAGTAACATCCTAGCAATTCTTCAAAGCTTGCCAAAATATATTTTTATTGCCACAGTAATTTTAATAAATGCAAGCACGTGACCTGACTATCCTTCGCACTCCTTTTAGTCTAGACTTGACGTTTCCACTCCCTTAGCCGTAACCATCATTAAGTGATGACGTCACTTTCTTCAAAACGTCTCTTTAAGACGTGCGTGCACCAGTTTTTCATGATTACATCTCAACTTCCCAAGGCGGGAAACGACGGAAGGCCATAACTTCTCTTTGGAATACCAAACGCAGTCTAATCAATCATTAAAATTGAACCGTTCCTTTATTGCCCCAGGTCTATATAAAGGATTAACATTACACTTCTTCCTTCACACTTGCTTCAAACTTTTGCTCAAGACTTTGTTTCTCTTCCTCCGTTTTCTCAAAACACAGAGTTAAAAACCTTTTCAACCTTTTTTTCTTCCCATGGCACAACCTCTCACTTACAATAACATTAGGGCTTGCATAAAAAAGGAGTTCAAAATCTCTGAAGAAGGACTTGAGGAAAACTTCATAAGCGTCAGTGCCCTTTTTGCTAACCAAGAGCTTGATTTCTACTATGAAATCCTAGAGGGACCTGTTTATCCCAACATGTTAGCAGACTTTTGGATGTTTGCGTCTCTACGCATAGATCCGGAAGGCAGGACCACTATAGTCTCTGAGGTTCGAAGGGCCCACATTAGAATCACTCCCTCCACCATCTCTGACCTGATGAGATGCAATAACTCTGGGGAGACTTTTGATGACAATAGCTTCAACATGACCACTCATCTTCTGTTGAGGACTCTTATGGACAACGACCCTTTCAGCGCCAAGGTCATTAGGGTTTGGCACCAACTCCTTGTGGGCAACTTTCGTCCACGAAACCACGATCAAAATAGCATCATGGTGGAGGATTTGGAATTTATCCTCTGTGCTCTCCGTGGGAAGAAAATCAACTTTCCTTTAATGATTTTCAAAGGGCTTGTTGAAGCAGTTTCTATGGTTGCTGCTCGTCAAGGGGCCGTAACGTGTCTTCCATATGGAAGGCTCTTGTCTTACATATTCCTCAAAAAGGGAATAGTAAGGAGGATGTGAAACTCTGGATCCATGGACATGTTCGAGGCGGAAAGCTTGCCCTTGTTGCCCCTAGAAGGCTTAGACCAAAGGATCAACTAGGAGGTGGTTTGTTTTAGGTTTTTATTTGTTTTAGTTTTTTTTTGTAACCTTCAATGTTTTGGAAACCAACCCTCCTATAATGAATGTACTCTCTTAATATTAATGGAAAGTATTTTGAAGTTTCTTTGTCTTCTTACTTTTATTTGCCATACATGTTTGTTTGAACACAAAGCCATTTTGGTGTTAGTTCAACCATTTTGGCTTACGTAGTATACCTCAAATATCTACGTTTTTGTAATCTTTACTTCGTGCATGCTTGGTTTGTATCTCTTCAGATACTTCCCGTTTACTCTTAGGATCCTGCGATCTTCTGCTAACTCTTCTATCTCGTAAGCGTTATTCGAAAATACTTTCAAGATTCGAAAGGGTCCCTCCCAGTGTGGGGACCATTTACCAAGTGCTTGATTCTTTCGATCTATAGGTAAAATAACTTTCCAAACTAAGTCATTATTGATAAACGTTTTACCTTTCACCTTTTTGTTGTATGCTCTGGACACTCTTTCTTTTTGTCTTTTTATCATCTCCAATGCTCGAAGTCTGTCTTCGTCCAGGTCTACTAATTCATTCATCATCAACTCCCAATACATGTTAGGAGGGATTTCTGCCTGTCTTTGTATCCGAACTGACTGCAAATATATCTCAACTGGGAGTACTGCGTCATGTCCAAATGTCAATTGGAAAGGCGTAGTGTTTGTAGCTTCCTTTGGAGATGTTCGACAAGCCCAAAGCGCTTGGTCCAGGGTTTTGTGCCAACTCTTAGGCTTTTTTCCCAGCTGTTTCTTTATGAGACCAATTATTATCTTATTCGCTGCTTCGACTTGTCCATTTGCCTGAGCATAGTAAGGTGTAGAAGTAAGCAACTTGAAACCCATTTCTTGGGCGAAGTCTTGCATCTTTCGCCCAGTGAACATTGATCCTTGATATGTAGTTATACTTTCTGGGATTCCAAATCTGTATATGATGTGTTTTTGAATAAACTCAATCACAGCCTCTTGGTCCATATTCGCCAGTGGTATCGCTTCGACCCACTTTGTGAAGTAGTCTATACCTACTAGTATGTATCTTTGACCCTTAGAGGATTTAGGGTGAATTTCTCCAATTAAGTCTAGTGACCAACCTCTGAAAGGCCATGGTTTTATTATTGGACTTAACTCATTTGCTGGAGCGTGTTGAATACCTGCATGTTCTTGACATTCTTGACAACCTTTTGCAAATTCTATGCAGTCTTTTAACATAGAAGGCCAATACATTCCATATCGAAACAGAAGCCATTTCATTTTGTGCCCCGCTTGATGTGCACCACACGCTCCACTGTGTACATTTGAGAGAGCCAAATATGCTTCTGCTTCACCCAGACATTTCAACAAAACTCCTTCAGGAGTTTTCTTGAATAATTTGTTCCCCATCAGGAAATATGACAAGGCTCTATATTTCACCTTTCTATCCGTGTCTATCGAAGGATCTTTTAGATAGTTCACAATTGGATTCCTCCAATCTGTGTCTGCCACAGAGTCTATATTTAATACTTCAAATTCTTCTTTGCCGGCGAAACCTAATTGTGAATTCTCCAAGTCACTTGGGGAAAGCTTGGTAGCCATTGCTTTTCCTCTTACTTCAATCAGTTCTTCTAATTTCTCTTTTGATACCCTATATCTTGAGGCTAACTGTGCCAGATCATTGGCTTCTTGATTCTTGGTCCTCGAGACGTGACTTAACTCCACATATTCGAATTTTTTAAGCAACCTATTTGCTATGACAAAGTACATGATCAAGTTTTCTTTGATGCATTTATATTCCTTCGTCAGTTGCTTAATCACTGATTCGGAGTCTCCTTTAATTTCGACTCTGGTTGCCCCCAATTCTAACAAAGCTTCAAGTCCAGCAATCAGTGCTTCATATTCAGCTTCTTTATTGGAGCATAAGGGACCTTCAATCTTGTACTTGAGCTTTGTTGGAATTCCATCAGGAGAAATTCTCAGCATTCCAACACCAGTTCCCTCTCTATGAGTCGAACCATCGAAGTATATCCTCCAAGGCTTCAAATCTACATATTGTTGAGGGTTCTCAGCCACTACATGGTCAACAATGAAATCTGATACAATTTGACCTTTCATTGCCTTAAGAGGTTGAAATATCAGTGAGTACTCAGTAAGGGTTAAAGCCCATTTGCCAATTCGACTATGCAATATTAGCTTTAATAGTATATGTTTAATAACATCACAATGAGACGAAACATAAACATCAACTGGCTTTATATAATACTTAAGTTTGATACAAGAGAAATATAAACAAAGGCAGAGTTTTTCTATTGCGCTATACCTAGTCTCTGCATCATTGAGTACTCTACTTAAATAATAAATGGCTCTTTCGATGCCATTTTCATCTTCTTGCGCTAACATGCTGCCTATTGTATTATCTGAAGCCGAAATATACAGGCGCATGTGCTTCTTCCCATTTGGGGGAGACAAGATTGGTGGATGGATCAAGTATTGCTTGATTTTATCAAAAGCTTCTTGATGTTCAGCACGCCATTCGAACTTTCCTTGCTTGAGTTGAAGTAGAGGGGAGAAAGCTTGCGTGCGTCCACTCAAATTAGATATAAACCTTCTCAAGAAGTTTATCTTCCCCAGTAAAGACTGCAATTCTCTCTTCGTGGATGGAGGCTTAGTTTCCATAATAGCCTTCGTTTTATTCTGGTTAATTTCTATTCCCTTTTTATGGACTACGAAGCCCAGGAAATCTCCAGCCTGCACAAAGAAAGCACATTTAAGGGGATTCATCTTTAAGCCATGTTTTCTCATTCTTTTGAATGATTGGCTTAGATGATCAAGATGATCGTAATCTGAAACAGATTTCACAACGATGTCATCTATGTATACTTGCATGAATGTTTCTATAAAATCATGGAATATAGAGTTCATTGCTCTTTGATAGGTTGCCCCAGCATTCTTTAAACCGAAAGGCATTACAACCCACTCATAGGTGCCTATTGCCCCTGGGCAACGAAAAGCTGTTTTAGACACATCTTCTTCTGCAATGAAAATCTGATTATATCCATAATATCCATCCAACATACTTAGGTATTCAAAGCCTGCGGCTGAATCTACTAGCATTTCTGCCAAGGGCATAAGATATTCATCCTTAGGAGTCGCTGCATTCAGATCACGAAAATCTATGCATACTCTTAACGAACCATTCTTTTTTATAACAGGTACAATATTGGCAATCCATTCAACATACCTTGTGGTTCGGATGAACTTGCAACGTAGAAGCCTTTCGACCTCTGCTTTAATCTTTGAATGAATCTCTGGCGCGAACCTTCTAGGAGTCTGCTTTATGGGCTTCTTCCCTTCCTTTATTGGTAACTTTAGTTCGACCAAGTCTCTTCCTAAACCAGGCATCTCGTCATAGTCCCAAGCGAAACAGTCTTTGTTTTCTTTTAACAATTTGATGACTTTTGATTTCAACGTTGGGTCTAATTTCGCACTGACGTATGTTATCCTCTTTCGATCCTCGTCTCCAAGATTTACTTCCTCGAGTGGATATTGGGCTAACATTTTTATGTTTGATACCATTGGGTCCTTCTCGAATCCCAAGGGTTCTTTGTCGTAGATTGCGTTTAACCTTTGACTCGAATCTTCTCCTGAGATTTCTTCGACTCGAACTGAATCTTCAGGGGGTTGAGGGATCATGTGTATCCCAGAATCTGTCATTTCTTCCTTTCTTGGAACTGCATTAATCACCATATTTGATAATTCGGCTTCAAGAGCCGTCTTTCTTTTGTTCTCGGCTATATAAGCCGAAATCTTTTCGAAGAATGAAGACTCAGACATCATCAACGTCATCATCCCAGCCTGTCGGTCGTACTGTTGGATAATGCTCTATTGGTGCGGTATCTTCTGGGCCGTCCATTATTTCTCTATTCCACTGGAATCCATTTGGGTGCAAAGATAAGTAATACAATGCATTCTTATTCGGGGTGTATATATCTTCCGAAGCATGGAAAGGCCCTATGTTTGCCAAGTTCCTACCGAAGTTAGTTTTATTAACTTGATTAACTTCAGACATGTAATAACTCTGATCCCCCTCAATATTCTCCACTATGCCATCTTCTCTCCAAATGGTTAACCTTTGATGCATTGTCGAAGGCACAACAGCAACTCCATGGATCCATTCCCTTCCGAGCAAGAGGTTATAATTTGCTTTCGCTGGTATGACCATAAACATAGTTGGCCTGGTAACTGAACCCACCGTTAGATTTACTTGGACAACTCCCAAGGTTTGCCCTATTTTGCCTTCGTAGTTAGACAAAACCATGTTATGTGGCCTTATATCAGTATCAAACATACCAATTCTTTTCAGCATGTATTGGGGCATTAGGTTCACCGCTGCCCCTCCATCTACCAGGACTTTGTTAATGCCAACATTTTCAATCTTAGCCCTTATGTAAAGTGGTTTCAAATGATTTCGCATACCTTCATCAGGCCTCTCGAAGAAAGCATTCTGCTCTTCAACTGCACCATTGTTCAGCACATAGTAACACACAGGTATGTGTTTCGCCATCTCTTCGGCGTCAGCCTCTTCACAATCTTCAACTTCAGTTTCTTGATTAAACTCATGAGGGATTACAGACACAACATTGCAGTTGAGGTTTATAGATGATACCCCATCAGAGTCAAAATCATTTGTCATTCTATCATCTTCTTTCCAAAGGCTGGAATGCATCTTCTCCTCTTCTTTCTCATTTTCAGAATCGAACAACTTGCGCTCTACTAGAGGTTTGCTTGTCCTTGCCCCCTGCATTGGGATTTGATTGCTACTTGTCTCTCCAGCCTCCCTTGGTTTGAATTCCCTTTGGGCTTTCTTCATCCTCTGATGCCTTCTCCATTGGGATCTAGACATAGGATTTTTACCTTTGTAGTTTTCCAACCTGTAGATCTCTCGATTGGAAGTCTGGAATTGCTTCCTATATGCCATTGCAGTTCTTCCACCTTGGTCCCAACTTCGCCATTTGTTGGTTCTGGCACCAGCTTGCATCCATCTATCCCTGGGTATGTCTGCAGGAACTTTGAATGTGACCCTTCGAGCTCTAGGGTGTGGGCTGTCAGGCCTTCTCGATGGGGTTCGGTTGTCGAACCCAAACAAGTTAGGACGAAGTCCCTGGGTTTCCTGGCCCATATAAAGATACACCCTTTCGAATGATCCTGGTAACAATTCGTCATAGACTGCGGCACATCTAGGGCACAGTGCAACTTCAGAATTGTCGTTGTGACACCTGACCAAGAAACCAACCAAGCTTTCTTCAGATCGTGGGTACACTTTCAACAGCAAGTTTCCTCCTCTCCAAGGTTGCTCTAATCTTTCTCGCAAGGCCCTCTCGAAATTGGCCTGGACCCTCCGATTTGTCATAATTGAACATCTTGGGCACATCACCCTTTTTCCACCATTCTTTATATGACAATCCCAAAGATAATCTTTCAAATTGTTTCCTCTTGGCGGAATCTCAATGTTTCCTTTCTCCCTTATCAACCATTTTTCTAGTTCTTCGATTTCAGATAAAGGACGTCTAACATTGACCATGTTAACAACTGCTGGGGGAACTTCAGGAATCTGAATTTGTTGAAGTTTTGCCCTAAGGTCCTCGGTGGCCTCGCTGGTTTCTTCTTTCAAAACTTCAATCATCTCTATTTTGGAGGATTCTTCAACATCAGTATTGAAGACTGTATTGTTATTTAGGCCTTCAGTAGCCTGCTTTCCAGTTGACATCTTTTCCGGTTCAACAACTTCGACTTCAGACACCTCTACCATGTTGACATCAAGTGGTTCACACAGGTTAGTGTTAGCAATGTTCAAGGGGTTTGTGTCGACCTTCATGTGGCTTTTGGCCTTATCAGCAAATTTCAAACGTCCATCTCTGATAGCATTCTGAATTAGATCCCTGAAAAGAAAACATTGTGAGGTTTTATGGCCTAAAAAACCATGATATTTACAAAAGCCTCTCTTCTTCCGTTGTTCTAACGGGGGAATTTTAGAATTAGGAGGCACTATCATTTGGCCATCTTTCACTAGTAAATCAAATATTTCGTCACACTTAGTGACATCAAATGTATAAGTTTTCTTAGGAAATCTATCGCTCTTATCATTCTCTACTGGATTTTTTCCATTGGCAGGGGTAAGTAATTTGCAAGCATAAGGTGGTGCTTCTTTTAGTTCGGCTAGATCTATTTCGACCTCTTCTACACTGTATGAGTCTTCGAAAGATTCGCTGTCAACGTCTTCTGCTTCGACGTACACTACCCTTTCTTTCTTGTAGCCCTTGTTTGCCCTAGCCTTTTCTGCTTTTAAGCGTTCGACCTGTCGAACCCTGTCTGCCAACTGGGCCATATCCCTTAGGTATTGAGTATCCAGTTTCTTTCGAATTGAATAATCTAAACCACCGGCAGCCATTTCGACTAGTTCATGCTCCGGGACGGTCGTGAAACATCTTGATTTTAACAAACTGAACCTGTTTAGGTACTCATCTATAGGTTCTGTGAACTTCCTCTTGATGCTAGCCAATTCTTTCAGACTTATCTTGGTTTGACCCATGTAGAATTGTTCATGGAATAATCTTTCCAAGTGTGCCCAAGCATCTATTGAATTTGGGGGTAAGGTAGTGAACCAAACAAAAGCATTTTTCGTCAGCGAACTAGGGAAGTATTTAATCCTTAAATCCTCATTCCCTGCTAAATCTCCTGCTTCTGTCAAATATCTGGCAATATGTTCCACCGTTGATTCGCTAGTGTCCCGTGAAAATTTTGTGAATTTGGGTACTTTGGTCCCTCTTGATAATTCTGTTTGCATAATATAATCCGCTATGGGGGATGTATAATTTGGACGTCGAAGTCCAGTACTGAGGCCATTATTGGCCATAACTCTCTCTATCATGGCAGTTAGGTTATTTTCTGTAGCCAGGTTTTCTCTTCTGACTTTCTGAACTACTTCATCCGGGTGTTCGTTCCTACTTACTACCCTTAATCTGGGTCTTTCTTCCTCAAACCCTTGCTGGACGGGAACAGTTCTTTGATTCGAAGCCTCTAAATCTATTACCCGGTTCCTTTCGACCGTTGTTGTTCTTTGTGGAGGAATCACGCCAGTAGTGTTTGCACTAGGCGGAGGAACGACATTTTGGATACGTTCCAGAATGGGATCCTCTTCTCGATAAGAGGATTGGTTATTTCTTCGCTTGGGTGGTTGAACTCCCATGAATTCTGCCATTCGGGTCATTTGGGATGATATCTTTTGAAAAGTTTCCATATTCTCCCGATTAGTATTAGCAATATTTGTTGCTAAAGGATTTAAGATTGACGCTAATTCTTTGGCCAGGATTCCTAACATATCATGGTTACTTGCGTCCATCTCTTATCGGAATGCTGCTTGATTACTTGTGGTAAAATTGGGTATTTGGGCAGAGAAGCCAGTATTTTGTGCGCTTCGACCCACTGAACCAGCATTTGGCGAAAACGTCGCAGGGTTAGTTGTAGTATATGTAGGTCCTGCTCCTCGTGTACCTGTCATGTATGCATATGGCATTCCATATTGACTATTTGGTCCCCATTCGAACGCAGATGATCCAGGGGTAAATAACTGGTTTGCAGCATTCGTCGAGGAAAGTTGCATTTCGCCCGCACTTGAGGATGGAGGCGCGGTAGTCGATACTGAAACTGGAATAGTCCCTGTCGTTGCTGTATTGTTTTCAGGTATAGCCTGGGAACTATCCATGGGTCTCGATCCATTCGAACCCGGTATGTTCTGCGCTCCTTGAGTAGAAGTCGAAACATGCGTAGAATTTGCCGCTCCTGTTCCTGACCCTTGTGGGGGATCTTGATCTCCCCCTGTACTGGTCGTAACGACCATTTTCTTGTTGTACCTTCGTTTGGGAATCGGTTGTGCACTGTTTGTTAATTTACCGTTCCTAAGGTTCATACAAGGTCTTGATATTTTCTAGACAAAACAAAACAATCGATTAATAACAATCTGCTTGACACTGTCCCACCAGGTGTGCCAATTTGTTTACGGTGATTTCCGACAAACAACCGCTAGTCTTCCAAACTATAATAAATATGATTTGGTTACTCGCAGGATCGACTAGATTGATCCTAGGACATAGTCAAAAAGGTTGTTATTCATGATAGTTCGAATTATGTCTATGATTGATGTGTCTCGAAATAAGAAATACTTAAACAAAGAAATAAAGATTAGCAACCACCTTGTTATACACGTAAATATAACACCAGTGAAAAGTGAGTTAAAGATAAAATATAAGACAAAACTGTAAAAGTACAAGAATCTTAAAGTGCAGAAAAGTTAAATGCTTCGAAGATAAATGACATGAAAATAAAGAGTGCAGGAATGTAAATGACAGAAAGTAAATAAAACGCAGAAATATCAAAAGATACTTGAATAAATGAAAATACACATGTATTTAAAATGGTGTTGGTGTCATACATACATTTCTCAGCGAACTCTTTCTCTTAACACTTGATACTTGAGTAATATGTGAGTGATTTATACAAAATGAACACCCGAAATCCTAACATTAAGACCCTTATTTATACTAGTTTCGACCCTAACGGTTCTACACTAATCTAATGCCACGTTGCCCGCAGAAAATCCAGGGACGCCATCTGTCTTCGTGCGGTTACATGAACTACTTCGAAATTCAAATCATCCCGCCTGAATCTCCCTTCGACGCGTGGCAACATAATCAGAGTCGAGAATGCCACGAAACCACGCTAAGCTTCAGTACTTCGCATATTTCGCAAAAACGTCTAAGTCCCAAAGACTATTCTTTTCGAATTTAACTTCAGTGCTAACTATCTTTGTTCCAACTTAAACATCATTCTCGAAGCATGGCCATCAGTAGCCATTTTTATCTTCAAAGATGATCATCAGTAACCATCTTCCTATGAATTCCAAATCTTCGAAAGACATTCTTCTCAAACGAAATATTCAGCTAACAGGATGCCAAACGACTTCAACTATGTTGGGAGCTTTAGGAGGTCTAATTGTAATGTTGAAAGCCTTCAAGAGATTAAAATCAGAAATGGAAATATAAGAAGTTGCCTTCGATATATGAGCAGAAGAGAGCAGCTGAAAACAAAATCTTCTAATGACAAGATTGACGTTCAGTTTAGTGTTGTTGAATCTCTCATTGTTTCTAACTTCCCATAAACTATTCAAAATAAAGGTTGAGGCTGCAATAAGGAGCATAACACATTGTTTGGATCTCCCTGTTGAACAGAAAGTCCACCAATCTTCCAAATTATCTGAAGTGAACCCCATCTGAGCTGTATTGGAAAACCATATCCAGATTTTCTTGGAGAATATACAATCAAAAAGTATATGCTGGGTTGTTTCAATCAAGCTTCTACAGAAACTGCACGTGGACACAACATGGCAGCCCCTAATTCTCAAGTTGTCATCAGTAGCCAATTTGTTTTGCAAGAGCTTCCAAATAAAAAGAGATTTAGAAGGGGGTAAGTCATGTCTCCAAATAGTTTTGGGCCAACTCAGAGGAGTGGAAGGATTCTTGAAATTATAAGCTTCTTGAAAAGATAAAGATCCAGAAGTACTTTGAGGCCAAACTAATTCATCTTCCATGTCCATATTTCTAAGCAAATGAGGAAAAAGCTTATCATCCAAAAAAGGAAAAAAATTCTAACCAAATTGTGGGAATCTGCCAGGAACCATTGCAGATGAAATCTGAAACCACCGAGTCAATAGAGATACCCTGCTGCTGCAGAAATTCGATAGAAGTGTGCACGACGAGAGGAGAACCACACCAGCTGTCTAACCAAAAATTGATGTTGGTCCCCTTGCCTAAAATCCAAGTCGAGTGATGATTAATGTTGAGCCATTCAGAATTAACAGAAGACCAAATCGAAGAAAAAATGTGATATTTGATCGTGGACCTGTTCTTCAAAATCCTGCCCCTATCAACTAACTTATCAGTCAACCACTATTTTTACCAAATAGATTCTAATATTCAAATCAAATATTAGTATAAACACAATTTGTACATCTTGAAAAAAATAAAGCATATATGAATATTCAAAGAGTAAATAGAATATGTTACGGTATACAATATTTTTACATTGATAAATGCTACTTGTACACTAAAGTGTACACTTACACCGTAAATTAGAACATAAATATATATTAATCAATTTTTTAATAATTTTTTTCTTACTTTGGCAACTGTGCAGGGATAAAAGAAGTATATGCATACGATGTTAAAGCATTTGGTGTAGAAAAAGAGTGTATACATAACTCTGTTGTTTTACATTTAATCAACGAAGTACATGTTTCTTTCTAAATCACATTTTTATTTTTAAAATACTAATATAATATGATAAACATAAAAAAACGTATTAATTATATATAATATTATTTTACATGAAATACCTTTAAACTCATATTCAAATCACATTGAAAATAAAAAAATTAACACACATTATTTTTTGAGAGTTTTTAATGCACCCCATACTATTTAAATTATTAAGTTTATTTTTTTTCTCTTTATTTGACATTATATATGTATAACGATTGTATTAAATCATTTAGAGTGTTTTTGAATAAGTCAATTTAAAATTCAAAGAATTTTGAAATTTCACGAAATTCAAACGCTTTATTTGAATTCCCTTCATTTTTAAAATTTATTGACTGGATGAAGTATTTGAACTGCTTCATTTTCAAAATTTATTGTTTGGATAAAGTAATGTAATTCAATTTATTTATGAAAAAACAATTATAAATTTAATTTATTTTACATAAGTTTTAGTGACAGCAAGCGTCTGTAGGTATAAGTCCAAAATAGTTGTTACCTACCGGCGTTATTCATAGGTAGAAGTTTAAAATTAAAAAAAATAGTTTTAACGTTTATAGGAAAAATCTTATTCACGTATAGAAATTCATCATATTTAACAACAAATTTACAAACTCATTATGAATACATGTAAAGCTAAACATTGAAAGCCTATAACCCAACTATTGTCTGTTTTTGTATGTTGTAAAGCAAATTCATCAAAATTCTCTGTTTTTGTATTTTGAAAAGCATAAATATTAAAAAAAGAACATATGAATAACTCAACTAACTTTGTTCTTTGTATTATAAAAGTCTAAGTATGAAGAATATATATATATATATATATATATATATATATATATATATATATATATATATATATATATATATATATATATATATATCAAATGTCTACCATAAGAATGTCATACAAAAACATAAACATTGTATTATAAATCTTATCATACTCGGCGTTAAAATATAAACTACTAATATAATAATTTCATAACAAATGTCAAATACACATGTATAAGAGAGTCCAACTAAAGCTTTCATCCTTCAATTGTTTCCCTACAAAAATAAAAAATACAAAGTTAATAAAATTCTATCTTACTTTTAATATATTAGCAACTAAAATAAATACCAAGGCATAAAAAATTACCTTGGTCTCAAGGCATGGAAGTCAGTAGATACTTTTTCTTCTCCCTCAATGGAAGAGCTTTGAGAATTGCTATTTTGTTCGGATTTTCAGTCAACCAATTTATTGCTCCATAGTGTAAAATGTCATTACAATCAACAATCATCTCCATTTCATTCAACATTTCTTGCACCACTTCTTGAACATTTCCTCCCATCATTTTTTTACTAACTTGCACAAAATCTTTCAATGACTCGGCCACTTCTCTAATAGAGCTTATCATCCCTTCTTTATCTATACTCTTATAAGCACAAGTATATTGCCCTTTTCCTTTGTTGCGGGACTTGGTTCCTCTAAATCAATATGCACAGCGGATCCTTCTTCATCTACAACGGCCTCTTTTCTCATGACATCATCTTCATCAAATACATGTTCTACTTGAACTCCATTAGCCTTATCTTTCGCACATATGTCTACAATGTCATTCCAATTCAGAATAACCTTAAATCAGAACCTTTTCTTCGTGTGACTTAAAAACAAAATAAAAACAATAATGTCAATAACTTGAAATATGAGTGTGGAAAACTAAAATAGTCATGTCAATGTTCTAATAAACCAAATAAACAACATCACCAAGACTTCTAGTTAAAGCCTATAAAAATGTGTGCTTTACAAAAAATTGTCCATAAAACAAAGCCAACTCAACAATTATTTCAACAATATGGAATAAAAACATTTGCATAGTGTTACTATAAATTTCTATCATTCTGAAGTGTTATTAAGCTATAAAGGTCTCATTCCGCTCTTTGAATATATAACATAGTTAGATGAAAATTTATATCAAAGTGCTACTATAAATTTCTATAAAAGTGTTACTATAAATTTCTCTCATTTTCATTATCAGAAATTTTTACACACTACTACAGAAACCGGTGATTAGCATTCTCGAGTCAGTGCAATTGTGTTTTCAGAAAATTACATTATATTACACACTTTGAAAATTATCTTTATAAGTCCTTGATAATCAAATATATTGCATCATTGTAACAAAAGAAAAAAAATATTTCTAGATTGCAAGAAACTATGATTATAACTCATAGATTCTCCAAAAACATATTTTATACAAGAGAGCTATTTGCATGCAGGACAATTCAGATGTTGATTTCAGGACTAGTTTTAGGATTAATATTTTGTAACCTTAAAGATGATCTAAGAGGAACAAAAGAAAAGGTTGCTCTATTTGCTTTCTTATTAACCTTTCTGCTATCAAGCAGCATAGAAGCTCTACCAATTTTTCTACAAGAAAGGGAATTCTCATGAAAGAAATATCTTTCAAAAGCTACCGCATGTCGCTTATGTTATTGCAACTGGGCTAGTTTACTTGCCATTTCTTCTAATCGTAGCCATTTTGTTCACAGTTCCTTTATATTATCTTGTTGGTATCAGCACAAACCCCATTACTTTTATGCACTTTCCCTTACAGATATGGCTTGTTCTTTATACAGTTAATTCAATTGTGGTGTGTTTTAGTGCTCATCTACCTTATTTCATTGATAGGAATTCAGTGATTAATGGTTTTATAGGTTCTTTCTTCTTGCTCTCTGGTTACTTCATATCAAACAATGAGATTCCTAATTACTGGATTTTCATGCATTATATATCACTTTTTAAGTATCCCTTTGATGGGTTTATGATCAATGAGTTCTCAAACTCAAAAAAGTGTTTGGAGTACATGTTTGGTTCATGTGTGATGAAAGGAGAGGATGTGCTTAAAGAAGAAGGGTATGGAGGAGAAGGTAGCAGATGGAAGAATGTTGGTGTCATATATTGTTGGCTTCATCATGGTTTACATATTCATTTCTTATGTTATTCTAAGATACAAATGCTCAGAGAGAAGGGTCTAAAGCCTATGGTGAGTTTGTAACACCCCAAAATTTAGAATTATCTATTTAATTGAATATTTGTGATTATTTGCATAATGTGTGATGATAGGTTGTGGGTCATTAGCCGGGGATATGTGATAATTATAATTACTGGGATTTTAATAATTTAGTTGTATTATATTAAGGATAATAGTGCAATATAGTTATTAAATAATACTACCTCTGTTCCTATTTGTAAGAGACAATTTTAAAAAATCACACAAACCAAGGAATATTTTCTTGTATTAATTTTTCTAAAAAATTAACTTGTACTTCCAAAAATATCCCTAAATTAAACATTTAGTAGTATAAATATAATAGTTAATGTTTGTGTAACTACAAAACTACACGGTTTTGGCCAATGTTGATGTCATAAAATTTGGTCAGCATATCTTCTCTATTTACAAGAATAGTTATAACAAAAATTTTAAATTTTGGCTATCCACATCCTTATCAGTAAAATTTAGATCAAATTAAATTTCCCACTATTTTTTTTCCAAAACTTCCCACCAAATTTTAAGCAACTTCCCACCAATTTTGGTCATGCATTTGTCTTCTCTATATAAAGAGAATTGGTGCTTCATTTTCCATCATATTGAAAAATACTTATTAAAATACACTATCATTTTACTTTCATCTTCTAAAATTAAGACCATGGAAAATGAAAATGGTGAGTAATTTCTTTTCAAATTCCTCACTGTGTGACACGTTATATATGGTTTTTTTTTTCAATTTTGTTTACAATTCACTATAGTGACACGTTGGTATACATGGTGATACACTTAAGCATGTTTTGATTTTTTTTAATGGTGATACACATTAATAGTACTATATGCACATGGTGATACACGTTAGTACAGATGTATACATTTTCCTTTTCTTTTCAATTTTTGTTAATTTTCTTAACCAACACATATATGAATGTTCACTGTTGTTTTAATTATACAACTATATGTTTTGATGATTTATCGCAGACTCGGTGACAAGTGAAAGTTCTAAAAAACGTGGTTTCCTTAACAACGAAGATAGAAAGGCAATATGTCAAATGCTGATTTGCTCTAGTGATGCTAATGGGAATCTAATTAGAAATGGAGTAGTAGAACGGGTAACGGCATCATATAATGTTCATAGAAGTGTTATTTATCGCATATGGAAACAATTGAAGGACACATGAAATGTTTGTCATAACAGAACACAAAATTGTGGAAGAAAAAGGGTTCAATTAGATTTAGAGAGAATGCGCCAAGTTCCGTTATCAAAACGGTCAACATATCGGTCCCTCGCTTGTGCTCTAAATATTCCTAAGACATCATTGGTAAGGTTGCATAAGGTCGGAATTATACGACGGCATACAAATACACTTAAGTCTTATTTAAAAGAGAATAACATGATTGCTTGTTTAAGGTTTTGTTTGTCAATGATTGAAAAAAATAGCTTACCTCATGATCCAAAATTTATTTCCATGCATAATATTATTTTCATCGATGAGAAGTGGTTTTATATTACCAGAAATAAAGTCACTAATTACTTGTATGTGGATGAAGAAGAGCCGCATATAACCTGTAAAAGCAAATTTTTTAAGTAAAGTTATGTTCTTATGTGCGGTGACTAGACCTAGGTTTGACAATGAAGAAAATGAGACATACTCGGGAAAGATTGGTATATTTCCATTTGTGTATGAACAACCTGCAAGAAGGAGTAGTGTCAACAGAGTTGCAGGAACAATAGAAACAAAGCCCATAGCTTCTGTTACAAGAGAGGTGAATAAGGCATACTTGATAAATAAAGTTCTAACTGCCATTGAGAATATGTGGCCAAGAGAAGATGTAGGAAAGACAACTTTTATTCAGCAAGATAACGCAAGGTCTCATATTAGTAAAGATGATCCAGATTTTTGTCGTGCAGCAAGTGAAAGTGAGTTTGATATTCAATTGACATGTCAACCCCCAAATTCACCTGATTTGAATTTTTTGGACTTAAGATTTTTCAATGCCATTCAGTCTTTACAACAAAAGGAACCAGTAAAGTCAATTGATGAGCTTACTGGTGCAGTTCAAAAAGCATTTGATGAATTTTCTACTATGCATTCCAACAAAAATTTTAGTACTCTTTAATCATGCATGATTGAAATAATGAAGATAAATGGATGTAACAAGTATAAAATTCATCATATGAAGAAAGACATGCTACTTACACAAGGTGGCATACCTATTCAAATGAGCTGTGATTCTTCACTAGTACAAGAAGTCACTGAATATCTTCAACATTGTGATTCTTAAAGTTTTTACATGTTATACATACATCAACAACTTTTCTTATTTGGAATGCTATATTATAAGAATATTTCATTTTTGGAATGGTATACCATAAAACTGCTTTCATTTTTAGTAGTGTTGATTTTTTGGAATGCTGTACTGCATGTTTTTTAAGAATTTGCAATTATCAGTATGTGATTCTAATCTTATCCTCACTTAAACTATAAATTTAAAATTAGTTTACACAATAAAATCATTCACTTTGAGATTATATCTAATTTATTGTCAAGTTTGAAGTAACCAATTATTAATTCATTAACTAGATAAAAATTGAAACGCTTCATAATGCAACACAACAATCCATGGCATTTACAATTCATTTTCATGACCCTATTCTATTCTTAAAAATTATTTTTTAATAATGAAAATAACCCAGTAAGAAAGTAGCAGAATAAAATGTACTCATTAATTATAACAAACCGCGTCGGCAACTTTTGCAATCCTTTTATCGAGTTTGTTTTTGCAGTAACATAGTTAGTAAGAGTCGGGCAAAACATAAATAATCATGTGGAATAACTATGCTTATCAGGTGGTTTAATGTGTGCATTACTTTTGGAGCGAATAAAACATGATTGTATGATCTGTTTATAACAGTAGCAATAATGTTTTGAGAGATACAGCAACTTAAGTCATTTTTGAAAGTGACAAAAAAAATATCATGATTCACCATATTGCAGAGGTTTAATTTTTTATTCACCTAATATATAAAATATCATGATTCACCATATGTAATATGGATATGTTATGAAATATATATATTTCGCGTCGGCAACTTTCGAAACTGTTACATTACATTAGATTCCATAGAAATATATTTGGAGCATATTTATAGCCTCATTCTTCAAAGCTTCACGCATACGGTCATCTTCTTCCTTCTTCAAAGCTTCGCGCACACGGTCATCTTCTTCCTTCTTCAAAGCTTCACGTATACGGTCATCTTCTTCCTTTTTACCACTGTTATTTTCTTCTGCTTCTTTCCTATGCCATGTCTGCTGTTTCTTTCTAATGATTGGTTGCCTGCCTTCTTCCTCACTCTCAATATCTAATTCTTCAACAATCTCAACACCTTCGCATGAATCGTCAGTATTGGAAAACTTATTCAAATCAAAAAGATTTTTCACTTTTCTTTGATGAGAGTTCATTTCCATACTTTTCTTTGAAATATGAATAAGATACTAGTAGTTCCCTCCTTTATAACTAGTGGGAAATTTGTTTTCCCTCCAAATAATTAATATCAAGGGAAAATGAAAAGGTTTGGCTTCATATGTATACTTCATTACGTGTATGGGGAATACACAGAGAACATTCTCTCCAAACCATTAATACACAATAAATGATAAATAATGTATATTGTTTAATAAGGGTATAAATGAGATTTCTAATTTAATAAAATTTAATTTTATAATGTGTCTCTTATAAAAAGGACCAAAAAAAAGTTACAATTTGTCTCTTACAAATAGGAACGGAGGTAGTAATAATAATAATTAAATAGATTGTTAAGGTGAGAATGTGACTAAATGCATAGTGGTAAATATGAGTGAGTAAGTGAGGGCATTATAGGAAGATCATAAGAAGGGTCCCAGGGGTAAAATAAGAATAAGCCAAGGAATGGAAGAAATTCATTTAATACGATCATGGAATAGAGAGAAAACACGAAGAAGAGGCTAGGGCTTACAGAGAACTCGGTAGAATGCGAAGGAAGGGAATCAATCGTTGTAATCTCGGATTATTATGATTGATATTGGGTTAAGTTAGTCGTAGGTTTTTGTCTTGTATGATGATTTCGTGAAAAGTATGATAAATTGCATGATGAAATTAGTGATGTTGATGAAATGGAGATGCCATGAATTGACCCTGTAGTGTGTATATGATGTGCTTGATTTTAACATGAATTTAGAGGGTCTGGACAGAGGCGAGATCGCAAACTGCGAATTGCATAATCGTGATCATCGTCGCGCGAGCTAGTCGCCCTAACATCGTCGGGCGAGCCTATGGCGAGAGAGAAAAATGAGGCCCCTGGAAAATGTATGGGGAGGGACGTATCACCTAAGCGTCGCAGGGTGAGAGTCATGTGAGGGCTTTGGGGAAATGGGTTTTCACCGGGCGAGCCTATGGCGAGAGAGAAAAATGAGGCCCCTGGAAAATGTATGGGGAGGGACGTATCACCTAAGCGTCGCGGGGTGAGAGTCATGTGAGGGCTTTGGGGAAATGGGTTTTCACCGGGTGAGGTCCAGGCGAGAGGAGAGCGCTCCAAGGTTGTCAAGCGAGGCTTAGGCGAGCAGACCTAGCAGTGACTCTTCAAAATGCTATAACTTGAGTTTCTGGACTCAGTTTGATGCACCGTTCGAAGCGTTGGGAAGCTGATGCGTAGAACTATATTATGATTGAATTATATAAGTTATTTTATGCATGGTTCCAGTACCTATGTGTTTATGAAATTGAGTTACAATATGTTGCCCTGCTAATATGTTCTATTTTAATGATGAAATTGATGATAATACTGTGAAGTTGTTGTAAAGATGCTATGATGTTATATATGACTATGTTTTAATGACATGCATGTTTAAATATGTATACATGCTAGGTGAAATGATTTATGTTAATAATGACGTAATTGACTAGCCGTGGTCAAATTTTATGACGTTATTGTGCATCATGCATTCATAGCATTTTAGGACGATGGTCCGCTTATGATGTGCGTCAATTTCATTGTCTGGATTGAGTGTGTTTGTGATGTGATCTAGTTTTAAGAAGGAATTGATCCTATGGTGGGGATCATGGAGGGTGATAAACCAGATGTTTATAAAATTTGGTACCACATGCATTGAGTCAGATTTGTGCATTAACATCCTATGCGACATTGCATAATTTTGTTGGTGAATTGTGATGTGATGACAATTGTGAGTTATGTGATTTTATGATATCCTTATGAACGAAACGTGACTAAGTGAATTGTGATGTACCGACGAGTACGAATTGTGATAAATTATGTATGTTGTGATATGATGATGTTTTGTATGACTACGAATCTTTTCCTTATATCTTTTGTAGTGAATTGTGATTACTCACCCTTTCTGTTTGAATGTTGCCTCCATGTGGGCAACGCACAAGTGACCAAGAGTAGTTGTAGAAGCGTTGAAGATAGCTTTAGAGTGTTTTATTAGTTTAGTTATAATAGTGGTGTCTTGCTCTGATATGTAACATCGGGTTGAGAACGCTTGTTTTGCGAATGATTACTATACTTTGATTAACTTGTTTCTCGAGGTTTTCGGATGTTGAAAATGGATTTGAATCTAATTTGTGATGAGACTAAATTATTATGAGCTTTGTTTATGAAGAAGTTTATTTTGTTACAATAAATATGTTGTGATGTTTTAATGAAAGGTTGAAGTATAACCTGATGTGTGTGTTGAGTTGACATAACCTGTGTTATGGAGCAGGATTTGTTATGATTTTTTATGTGAAGTGTGGCACCCTTGAGTTGGTGATTTCATTTGATTTCTTTTCGTAAATTATATGCGAAATATTTGTGGCTTTAGAAGGATGTTACAGAGTTTGTGAATTGTTGTTACTTTACTCCCTCTCTCTCTCTCTCTCTCTCTCTCTCTCTCTCTCTCTCTCACTTTCTATCTCTATGGAGTTCACATGTCTTGGATTTTACTTATGATAGCAACCAATGAATATATCAACAAAAAAGTGTAAATAATTGTAGATTCTGCCAGTGGCAACAAATTGAGGACATTTTGGCATTTTAAAATGCTTTTTTCAGAAATTGAATCATTCAAATTGAGCACACTGCTATGGCAATAGATAAACTTCTTTGAAATAACAATATCCTATTATGATACAATTCTGTTGCGTACCATAATAATAACAAATAGAATATAGGAAAAGAAATGAAAATGCATCAATACAGAATAATTGTATTGTGTTTCATTAGTGATGAAAAAGGACAATGGGTAGAGAATAAGATCCCTAACTATCCACAAAGCAATTCCAAATTAATACTATTTATAAAAATAGTAAATGCTTTCATCTTCAAAGTCAGTAGTTTAGCCTAAGAATTTATCTTAATATACTAGTACTTGATATGAATGAATGAAACAATCCTTAAATTAATGACGAACAACAAGAGAAAATATGAATTTATCAGTAGTTAAAAATGAATACCTTGACATGTTCATTCCATGTATTTTCATCTTCAACATTAATCATGCATTTTGTGCCATCCCAATCAAACCCACTTTGACTGAGAATATCACTAATTATCCCATACCATCCTCGACAAAGTTTGATGCGATTTTTGACGTTCTCTCTTATAACCTGAACATTGAAGCATGTAGATAAAACATCAGTTGAAGCGTTGTATGCTACTGTTTTCCAAGCTTCGTCACTTTGGTGGTCCAAACTTCTTTGATCTCTAGGTGCTTCAGCTAAAACACACTCCATGTCCAAATTCCATGTGAAATAACCTCTTACGTCATATTTCTTATTCTCAATATTTCTTTCATCGATCTTTTTTTCCCAATGACTTGTGGCACAAATTTCTTGCATTGGCTAAACTAGAATCCATTTCTTGAAATTAACTAAACACACATGATAACAATTAAATCTCAATAATTAAGAAACAAAAATCTATTAGTAAGATATCAATCAAAAGTAGCCACACAATATATAAGAAATTCATTAGCAATCAAAAGTAGCCGCATAATAAGATGTTAATCAAATTTCAAATCAACAAATAAAAGCAGCAAAATGAAAAATACAAACTAACAACTTCTAATAATGGTCTACAACAAATAAAAAGGAAATCAATCTAAAATCCACTAAGACTAAGAAATATTTCTTCTCTCTTGATATTAAACAAACATTTTTATCACATATGTGTCACGAAATATTGTCCGCTCTTCAGTCACTTGAACACTTGCGACCTTATCCTCACCATTAGTTGTTCCTCTTTCTATTTGTTGATTGGTTAACTCCTCATCAATAATAGATAAAATATCCAAGTCTCGAGCCTTTAAAAATTGATCACTTTTTTTTCATCTATTATGAAATTCTGCAACATGAAACAAGCATTAATAATTCTAATTTGTGTTTTTATATCAAAAAAAGAAGGAGTTCTTAAAATACTCCATCTTTTCTTCAATATACCAAAGGACCTTTCAATTACATTCCTTGCACTTGAATGGCAAAGATTAAACAATTCCTTGTAATTTTGAGGAGTGTTTCCAACCCACTCTTTGAGATGATATCTAGTCCCTCTATATGGTGCTAAAAATCCATGGCCATTTGTATATCCCACATCCACAAGAAGGTATTTACCTATAGTGATTTTTTTTCAAAATAAAGAAAAAATCATATAGTTACATTTGATCCACTAAATAAAAAAATGTCAATCTATTACCATTTGGAATTCAAAGAGAAATTTGACGATGTAAAGCATTTTGCAATACCCAAGAATCTCTTGCAGACCCTGCCCACCCCAGAAACACATAGATGAACCTTAAATATGGACCACAGACTCCAAACACATTTGTAGATATGTCACCCTGCAGCGGTGAAAAATTGAGACTAAGCCATTAATTGACTTAACTCGTTATTTTAGTAGAGTTGCCACCGCGCTTTATTGTTTCCAAAGGAAATGGGAAAAAGAGAGAAATAAAATCCAACGAAGTTTTTTTAATCAAAACTAATAAAATAAATAAAGATTTTAGGTTCGGGGGTTGGTTATGCAAGGGGAACGTATTAACACCCCTCACATCTACGGTACTCCGTAGGAACCTCTTTGAAAATATATATTTGTTATTATTGTTATTGTTTTTGTGTTTATGTGTTTTTGTTTAAATAGAGTGGGATGGTGAGAAAAGAATTTTTTAAAAGTGTGTTCGGCAAGACATTGCATCTTGTGCCTACATACCCCTTAAGTGCAATAGGGAAGTCAGGGCATTTGTAGTTCCTTTTAGAGTGAAAATAAAGAGCCAAGTGGCAAAATCTTTTTGGGTATTGAGCTTTAACAATACTCAATGGGTTTTTAAATGGTAAGCTTTAACAATACTTAATAAGTTTTAAAAGGTGTCAAGCTTTAACAATACAAGGCAAGTGTAATTTAAAAGAGTAGTGGTTGAGCTTTAACAATACAAAACCATTTTTAAAACAAAAAGAAAGTGCTAAGCTTTAACAATACTAAACACAAAGTAAGAGAGTTAGAAAAGAGAGTGAGTACCTTGACAATTTTAGTCAATACCATCTCGTTCCTTTGCATTTTAGCATCAATGAAGAATCATACATCTCAAGCATGCGTTAAGGGTGAATATCTCAAGTGGTGTGTGAGACATGGTATGTGTATCATGGACACAATTAAGGTATGAAAATTGTTATACCCCAAAATTTGCCCGCATCTTTTTCCAAAAAGAAGGCAATAGACTTCTGTCTAAAAATTGGGAGTTTCATATAATCTTGGATTTTATTTCATAAATATCCTGATTTTATGAATACTCGGTTTTTAGAATATTTCTTATACGGTATTTTGGTTCGCTGTTGAATTTATTCTTACACAAACGCCAAGTACTGTTTATCACTTCACACACGCTATTTATTTGAGATTTATTTGCAGATAAATAGTACTGACGCAATTGGTACAAAATTAAATTTTGCAGGCGCAGAGTCCGGGGATTCAGACTGTACTGGTAACAAGTAAATTATTATTAGTTTTTGTTTCCCACTAATTTTTGTACTATATTATTGTTTTCAAATCTTTTCCTTTCTTTTCAAATCTCTTTCTTTCAAATCAAATCCTAACTTTATTCCATACATCTCTCTTTTCAAACCCTACCATACACTTTCTTTCAAATCCTACTACCACTCAAATTTTCCTTTTTGTACGGTATCACTTCATTCCCCAACGTCTCTATCCTTCTTTTCACTCTATAAATACCCCTCATTTTTTCCATAAATTCTCACATCAAATTTCACTCATTTCTCAAACTTCTACCTCATAATTATTTTCTCTTCTTCCTCGGCAAAAATGGCAAAGTGGATGGATACGTTTTTTCTTATGGTCATCACTGTTTTGGTGGTGATCATGTCCTTTTTCTGTCTGCATAGTCCTGAAAAATGCGGACCTGGGTTGCTTACACTCCCGTTCATCTATATGATGTTATTTATAGCATGGGTTTTTAATCGTCATTTTTAAAGTTTGTCGTATCTTTCGCTTTCAAATAATGTACCGTTTATTTTATTTGTCGTATTGTTCATTATATTATGTAATATTTGTACTGTCAATATTAAATGTCGTACTATCTGTCGTACTGTCGTTTAATTATTAAGATAATATTATGTGTGTTTTCTGCTAGTTAAATCTTTATTTTTCTGTGCATTAAATACTTTTCAAGGTTATTATCGGTAATTTCGTTCGCGTACAGTATATTTTATTTATTTATTATGTTTGTGTTTTTCTAACAGCTCAGGTAAATAAATTTTCACCATTAACACAACAAAAAAACAAAAAGAAAAAAATTAACTTTAACTATTGAATTTTCACTTTAACTGTTATGTTAATCCTCGGACAGCCAATTAACAGTCAAACCCGATGACAGCACGATTCTCCGTGTTTTGTACCATCAATCAAGTCAATCTTTTGCATTTCAAAATTCCAAGATTTTTGTTCTAGAAGTCTTATGATAATCACATGATCAGCAGAGACTCAACACTGCACAAAAATCAGGTACGCTTAACTGTGTCCTACACAAACAGTCCCTAACTAGGGTTTTTGTTTTTTTTCAGGAGAACAAGTTTATTTTTAAGACCTCAAATGGATTTAATGGACCTCCATATGTATCAAAGTACCACCAGACAAATTTTTAAACTTCAATTCGCTCAAACGCACAGTCAGCAGCTCAAACAGTCAACAAACGACCAGTTTGACCGAAAAGTCAACAGACAGTCAAAAATGAATTTTTTTGTCAACATCCATATTTTGTCAAAAGATTCATCATTTGATCAATGGTTGATCATAATTCATCAAGAAAAAATCAGAAATCAACAAAACCCTAAGTTTCAAAATTAGGGTTTTCTCCTAAAAGTCAACTTAACTTTGACTGGCCATAACTCTCTCCTGGTTCATCCAAAAAATTCCAACCAAAGCTTGTTTTGAAGGAAATTCAATTATCTTTCAAATGAAATTGATCCCATGGTCATTGGATTTACCATTTGGAAAATATGAGCCAGGACATTACAGGTCATTTTCAAAGTCAACAAAAAGTGGTTTTTTATCAAAGGCCATAACATCAAGATAACTTCTCCAAATGCAAAAAAGTTTCCAAAGTAGCTTGTAGAGGACATCTTGAGGTTTCTAAAAAGTACAAGAACTCCTTCATATGATTAAAATTGAGGGAGATATGCCTTGTTGAAGTTAGCTATTTTTTGGGAAAGTGCATGAAACTAGCATTGATCAAAATGATTTTTTTTCCAAAAGAGGCCATGTTTTCATGATCCAAACATGTTCCCAATACTGTTAAAGGGCTTCCACGACCAACATTGGGCCCATAACATTTTTATTTCTTTTTTAATTTAATTATATTACCTTTAAAATTAAATTAAAAAGAAATGGTGCAAGATCATTATCCAAAGCTTTTGTCTCTTGCTTGAGTCACCAAGGTAGCTTAACTTCTGCAACATAGAGATGGTACAGCAGGCCTAGAGCAAGAGGGTGAAAAAAATTCAAAGCCATGGCTAAAGAATTCAAAGATTTTTATATTAAAAAATTCAAAGGTTCAAAGATCATAAATGCAAGATAGCTTAGCTTTGCTGCACATTCATTGCTTATAAATGAAGTAGAACACTTCAGTAAGAGGACACACACGAATTCAAAATCAAATCCATGCTTGTAACACACTTGTATCATACTTGAAATTTTGCAAGAAATTTGAAATTCGAATTTGAAGTTTCAGCTCAATTCAATCCAAATTAAATACTTAAACACGATCCCTGAACATCATTGAACCTTTCGAAATCAATTTCAAGCCTTGAAGCTCACTGAATCGAGCTCAAAAGCTCACGGTTTGTCCAAACTGAAATTTACAAAAATACTATTATTCATGCATATTCAATAAGATGTAATCCCATATTTGTGTTTAGTTTTGTGCCCTGATCGTTTCTGGAGCTTTAATTTAATTTTTATGAAGGTTTGAAGCATATACCATTTTAGGGTTCTTGGAGCTCGAAATGGGATCCTTCGATTTAGGCAAAATTAGAATAAACCAGAGGCATATTTAAGTTCAGTGGATCTGGACGAGTCAAATGGACATGTCGCGAAATATTTTTGTATAGGTTTGCCCCTATTCGTTATTTTGCAGGGATGAAGGAGGTGTATTACAGCGCTTTTGGTAAAAAACGCTGTTAAAAGTAGAGGCGAGAGGAAGAAGACGACGAGGTGTCATCTCCTGATTGGCTGATTCAAATTGGTTCGCGCGCGTTTTGATTTTCGTTTGCAGATGGATCACGTGTGACATGAAACACGCGTTAGCATGTACCCTCGCACCATCAGTCCTCAGATCTCATTAAAGTTTCATCCAACGTGCCAGAAGCTACAGCGCACCATGGACTCTCAAAGCTTTGCCACACAGAATCATAATTTAATATATTTTCTATTTTATTTAATTCTCTTTGTGAAATTATTTAAAAATATTTTTTAAAAATCAGAAAAATACACAAAAAATATTTTTAGGTTAATAAAATATTGTATTAATTTTTGACACAAAAATATTTGATTTTTCTTAATAATTAATATATTTTGTTTAATTAATCAATATATATTCATATATTTCATTTAAATTATTTCTAACCTATCAAAAAATCAGAAAAAAAGTATTTTATTTTATTAAATTGAGTTTATATATTATAAACTAATCTTGTACATATTTAGAATATTTTTATCTTTAATTTTAATTTATGTGTATAATTATTTGTATAATTATATGTTAATTAACTTAATAATTTCAAAAAAACAATTTCAAAAATCCCAAAAAAAATAATTTTATTTTAAAATTAATTAACAAGCAATATGAACATATTTTAGACTTAATTTTTAGGTTTAAATTTTATTTCTACCTTTTTCTCATTTAATTAAATTAATCATGCATTAATTCTAATTAAAATCAATCATCAAAAATCCAAAAACATTTTCCCTTTATCTTATTGCAATTTAAATTCATAGATAAGTGTATAGGTTGTAAAATTCATGTAAATAGCGTAGTTTACATTTCCCGCACAATCGATGTAATAGCGTAGATTTACTTTCCGCATTTTACATTCCCGCACTTTAATTTCTGTACATATAAAACTGCGTGCATGTCAAGAACAAAAACTGAAGCGCTAGATCACTAATCTCAAAGACAAATATATCTGAAACAAAACACAATCACACTTGCACCTCTTAGGGTAATCCCTTCTGTTGCTCTTTTCAAAATCAATTCCACCGTTTCAAATACAAATCCAAACTTTTGTTTACATCCTGTCAAAGGAGAATTTTCTAAAAAGAAATGGGAATAAACCTTATGAACTTAGGGTATACCTCCTAATTGCTTGCTCAATTAAAAGCTATCACATATCATTGTTTTTTCCAAAACAAAACCTTCAAAAAGACAACACTTTGTATATATCCGAACAAGGATCATTACGAAGTTAAAAATCTTTTTTCAAACCATCAAACATCTTTTGAAAGATAAAACACTTTGTATACATCCGTGCAAGGATCATTACAAAGTTAATTTACAAAGGTATTTTAAAACCACATACAAGCATTTCAAAGCAAGACAAATGATTCAAACAAGTGAGATAAGCAATTAAGAGCCCATGGATAACCATGGATACAAAGGGGTGCTAATACCTTCCCTTTGTATAACCTACCCCCGAACCCAAAATCTCTTAAAGGTCTTTTTCTGTTTCTTTTATAAACCTTTCCTTAATTGGATAAAATAAAAGTCGGTGGCGACTCTCTGATTTTTAAAAACTCAAAAATAAAAGAAGAGTCAGTTCGTATCCCACGAGGAAAAACCGAGGACGACAGAACTGGCGACTCTGCTGGGGAATTCAAAAACAAAATGTTTTCAAAAGGGGTTACCTTAGAGTTTAGATCACTTCGATGTTTTCAATTGCTTGTCTTGATTGTTCTATTTTTCAAAGGTTTGTTTGGGTATTTACTTGTGTGAAAGATTCTAACCCGAATCTCGAGATACCTTAAGTATGTGACAATAGACCAAGGAAACCATACGACATGTACCGATATGGTTGATCTGGTAGTCACCGTTAGTGCGACACTTTGGTCTGTACTGATATCCCTTGAAAACGATCAAGGAGTATGTTAGGCTTCCGAAATGTCATTAAACACTAATTTGTCTTAGAACCTTTAGTTGAACTTGACTTGTGGCCTATTAAGTGACTGGCTTTGAAGTTGATCAAAGTTGGTTATCCTCGAGGGATGTTTTGATCGGCCGTCCGCGTGCCATATTGAGATGTTGTCTCCAAGGATCATAGAACCCAAATACTATTTTAAGACAGGTTTAAACCAACTCAACTTCAGTGCGGAGGGTATCACATATAAACCTCGTGCAAGCCTTTAAACCTAAGGCTATTGTGTGATTTGTTTGTGTGTGCCACATGTTTGACATCATGACATCATAAGCATCATAAACATATCATTTTCTCACTAATCATTTCAAAGATCGAAGAGTTTACTTTTGTTCTGTGATTGCAGGTAATGGCTCCCGCTACCAGAGATTACATCCGAATCAACATCTCAACAGCACCATCTGAACTTAAGGACTTAATATCAGAATTTCCCAGAAACACTCAATTCACCGAAAAGCACGGTCACCTACTCCATTTGGTTACCTCAAAATTTGAAGAAGACATGATACGAGTCCTGTTCCAGTTCTTTGATCCCTAACATCATTGTTTTATATTTCCTGATTACTAGCTAGTACCCACCTTGGAAGAGTTCTCTGAACTAATTGGGTTACCTGTTCGAGATCAATTACCTTTCACTGGTTTAGAAAAGATTCCAATACCTGAAATCATTGCTGCTGCCTTACATTTACGAAAGTCAGAAATCGAGTCCAATTGGGAAACAAAGAGTGGAGTCAAGGGTTTACTTGCTAACTTCTTAATGGGAAAGGCTCGATCACTATTAAAAATAGAAGTTACCAAGCTTTTGAAGAAGTTGCGGCTCTTTTGATTTATGGGTTGGTTTTATTCCCTAATCCCGACCAATTCATAAGTGTACACGTTATCAACATTTTCTTAACCCGCAATCCGATACCTACTTTGCTGGGAGACATTCTACATTCTTTACACACTCGTACTATGAAAAAGCGAGGAACTCTTATGTGTTGTGTACCACTGCTGGCTAGATGGTTTATGTCATACCCCAAAATTTGCCCTCCATATTTCAATATATTATGGCAAGTAGTCTCTTCAGATTCATATAATCAAGCATGCAGTCTCTCTCTCCTAAACAATAGCCTCTAAATTAGGGTTCCTGATTTAATCAAGGAATTTGAACTTCTGATACCTCAGGTGGATTCTATGGTCTCTCATATGATTCAAAGTACCCTCATGCCAAGTCTAAAAATGCTTCATTTGAGAAATATGAGCTAATACATTACAGGTCCTTCTAAAAGATCGCCAAAAGGCATTTTTTCTCAAAGCTCATAACTTGAACATGGTAGACCCAATTGAGATGAAACCAAAAGGGGATCTTAAAGGACTCATTAAGCTTTCTAAAATGTCCTAGATTGTCTCCATATGATAAATATTGAATGAGATATGATCGGTGCAAGTTGGATAAGATTAAAGAAATGCATAAAACTCTAATTGACCAATCTTGGACTTTTAAGTTAATGGGCCTGAAATTTTGGATGGAAATATGACCTAAATAAGGAACTATAAGGCCATTCATTTATTTTCATAACATTTATTTATTTTATTTAGATTTTTTTAAAATCTAAATAAATCAAGTAAAGAAATAAAAATATTTGAATTAGTCCATAAGAAATTATTTTAATTATCCAAGGGACCCATGGATCAATTTTTATCTATTGTCATGATTTTATTTATATTTGATTTTATTTATTAAAATTAAATAAAATTATGGTTTAATAGTAATGGAGGTTATCAGTATGGGATCAAAGGAAACGTGCCAAAAGGTGTGGAAAATAAAATCAAACTAAAACAGAAAGTTTTCATGCCATATTCAATCAGATCTTTCTTCAATATTTGAGATTCAAGCCCTAATTCAGCCTTATATATACATACAATAATCCTAGAGAGAGGGGGGCCGAATTTGACAGGGGGTGGAGGCCGTCTGAAGAGTCCTATCTCAAGCTTCAAAACCGTGAATGAAGGTGCCATGGCAGAATTATTTTGAGGACGATTCAAGACCTCCTATGCATCCCAGAAGATCCCTCGCCGCTCACTGAAGCTAATGGTATCATTATTCTCGGTCAAGACCTTCGGAATTATGAAGATACGTTCACGGTTTGGTGTTTTCTGTTTTCGTTCGATTTCAATAATTCATTACTGTTTAGCGTGGATTGACTGCATATTTGTACTCAGAATGATACTTCCAAGCTTTCTGGATAGTTTAATTGAAGCCTAGATGAAAGCTCGTGAATTCGCCATGGCTAGGGTTCCAAGGTCCGATTTAGGTTTTTCTGAGATAAGCGAAATTGGCCCGGATTAAGGACACTATCGTGTCTAGAACGTGATTTCTGATCGAACCGTTTGTTTCTTTGGCATTTATATATCGTGTTGTGTGAGGTATGAAGTTTTCAGGTTTGGCTATAGAGGAAAATCGCAGCAAGATGGTAGCAAAGTCGTAGCCGCACACAGAGTCTAAATGGAGAAGATGAGATTCCTGGGGCGCGCGTTTGTTTTTTGAATTTATGAACGATTAACTTTTGTGTATATTATTATCTGTGTGTTACATTGACAGCGAATCAAAAATGGCGCAGTGGATGAGAGACGTGTCCAAGGATCTTCAGGCGGGAGAACGCAGGTTCGATCCCTGCCTCCGCCATAATATTTTGTTAACATTATTTTCTTCTTTATCCATTGCAGATCCAGCGCAGCTTGCCTACTCACCCATACCGTATGCCCTCACGCTACCAGCCTTTTGATCAAGGCTAAACAAGATCTGACGCGCCAGAGCCTACAGATATGCCATGGACACTCTTCTAGCAACCATATGGAATCAAAAGCTGAGTTTTCTCTATCTTCTTTATCTATTTACTTTAATTATATGTTACCTTCTTATTTTCTTTTAGTTTCCACCATAATTATTACTTATAGCCTTTTTTTTTTCTTTTCTTAATAAATTATTATTTATTTTCATCGGAAGTTCGAGTTTCTTACCGTTTTATTCATAATTGTTTTATTATCATTTAAAATTCAATATCATCTTCAAATAAACTTTTTATCAATTAAATATTTGGGATTATATCCAATAATTATTTAGTTGATATTTTGACTTGAATTCTCGATTTTTCTCCGTAACTTTGGTATTATTTCAATTCGATTTTATTTATTCTATTAACCATAGTTAACTTGTACCCTATATTTAGGGTTTACGAGATCATTCCTACACTGAAATACTTTCTTTATGCATCTCTTTTTCAGGGCAATGATCAGATATCCTCCGACTACCAACCATATCAGGTCAAATGCAAAAAGTTAAGTGCCCTTTATTTAAATTACTTATTTCAAATTATTGTCTCGACCTTCTTATTTTAGGGTTAGAGACATTCGCCTCTGAATTAGCCATACACTCACCCTATTTTTGGTTTGTTTACCTTTTCAGGGTTCGTTGATTGCCAAAGCTACGAGTTTGGTAACCCTAAACTCTAATCTTTTATTCTTTCTGTTTAATTATTACTTATGTCAAACCCTACTAAGGGATCCGCTGGTTTCACTTTCCCCTCCCCTTTATTGCTTTATATACTGCGTGGTTAGTAATTTAGGGAGTGCAAATTTAAACTGGATTAGAATCACTAATTTTACAAGATAATATATTCGAATATGACCACGTGATTGATGCACACACGCACGCTTTTGGGTAACCCTCTCTGTTGCCTGTTGCCTTTGTATTTTGTGCAGAATAGCCAGTCCCTCGAATACGAAGGATACCTCAGCCATGTTGCCGCCTCGATAAAAGGTCATGAGACCCTAAAATGATGCTGCCTTCGATACACTAACATGACCTCGACCCTCGGAAGTTGCCCACGAATAAGGCTGAGGTATCTTCTGGTTGCCTACAAACAAAGGCTATTCTGATCATTCCCTTTAGACTACCTACCTCTCTATGGCATGGGTCAGTCTTTGGGCGAATGATATCTCGACGACCCTTCAACCTCCAAACGAAAGGCTTCCTGCCCTCTTATGGCAAGGATTGACCCTTTCGTTCTGAAAGGCTAAAAAGAGACCTATCATCTGAGTTTAAGGTAATTGCCCCTAATTGCCTTGCAATGCTCATCTTTAATATTCTTTCTCACAATTCCTCGAAAACTGGCTACGCTCATTTACGAGCTAAAGTCCACTTTTTTCTTTCATCTACCTTTCTCTAAAAACAAACAAGCAAGCAAAGCAATTAAGAGCCCATGGAAAACCATGGATGCAAAGGGTGCCTTACACCTTCCCTTTGCATAAATTACCCCCCGAACTCAGATTTTCTTTAAAAGGTTTTTTTCTGTTTCTTTTTGCCTTTCTGAATTTGTTTGGATAAAATAAAAGTCGGTGGCGACTCTTGCTTAACCGCGACATTTTCAATTATAAAAAGTCAGTTCACCGTATTACAGTTTACATTACACCTTCCCCGATCAGTGTTGAGAAACGAGCAAAGGATGCAATGGTCTCGCAGGATTATGTATTTGTCTCATTCAGATATCCGGTGGAACAACTTCTTTCAAAGAGACATCACTCTCATTGACCATTGCGGGGAGTACCCTAATGTACCACTCCTTGGCATTAGGGGAGGCATCACTTACAACCCCTCTTTAGCTTTACGCCAATTTGGATATGCACGAAGAAATGGTCCTCATGACATGATTATCCATGGCATTGTGTTCGACTACGAAGATGATTCCCAAAGATATCGACGAAGGTTTATACATGCTTGGGGCAGTGTCTACAAAGTAGAAAGCAAGACTTTAGGACAATGGAACTCTATTCCCATGGAGCCTTACCTCAAATGGGTGCGTGCTCGTGCTCAGAAGTTCATCATGCCATATCCCGCTAT
The DNA here is from genome assembly GCF_029867415.1 of Vicia villosa. NCBI lineage: Eukaryota > Viridiplantae > Streptophyta > Magnoliopsida > Fabales > Fabaceae > Vicia > Vicia villosa. The sequence continues at coordinate 82,555,726 of NC_081183.1, forward strand.
TCTACCTGTGACTATTGAGCCAGAAGTCGAAGGGGAGGAACCTCGAGTTATTCTACATCCAGACATGCCAACTGACCTGGAAGAGCTGCAGAAATCTTGGGTTCAACTAAGAGGAGAAAGGGACACCTTCAAAGCACACTGTCAAGACTATGAGAGGAAAGTGTTGGAGCTCACCAGACAACTCCAGGAAGAACAGCAGATCAACACGTTCCTGGGAGTAAAGAGAAAGCGTCCATGGGAGGCTTGAAGAATCCTTTATTTTCTTTATTTTATCTTGTAAGCCCGAAAAAAGCAAAAAAAAAAAGAGACGAAAAAAAAAGAAATAAAATGTTTGACTAATAAATGTTTGTTTCTCTTTTGTTTAAACAAATTTAAATTCTGAGATCCTTGAAAACATTGCATATACATTTCATTCATAAACATTGCATAACAGGTTCACATAACATGTTTCTCATCTCCTCGCTGTTTATTTCAGTTAGAAGGGATGGATTCTGAAATTAGCATCAAGAATCTTGAAGCACAGAAAGCCCAAGTTCAGATAGCAATTTTGGTGCTAGCAAAGGGGCAACAAGAACTGAAAGCCCTGATGATCAAGAAGAAAAAGAAGCCCAAAGGATCTGTAGGCTTAAGTCACCTTGCAAGGAAAGTCAAAATCCCTGTCAGGATGCCCAGAAAAGCGCCAATCCCTGAAGTAGTCGGTGAAGGTGATCAAGAAGACAACCACAGCAACCAGGGTTCTGCCAAACTCTCTCTCTCCTGATGAAGAGGATTATCACTCCGAAGACAAACAGGGTGATAGCAAATACCAGCAGTTGGAAGAACGCATGAAAGCTATGGAGATACAGAAAATACCTGGTTTAGACTTCAATGATCTTGGACTCGTCTCAGATATTGTTATCCCTCCAAAGTTCAAAGTTCCTGTCTTTGCAAAGTATGATGGAGTCTCTTGCCCAAAGCTGCATTTAAGGTCCTATGTGAGGAAGATACTACCTCATACAACAGATAACAAATTGTGGATTCATTTCTTCCAAGAAAGTCTGTCGGGTACACAACTCGAGTGGTACTACCAGCTGGAAAGTGCAAAAGTTCACACCTGGGAACATTTGGCTGCTGCCTTCTACAAACAGTATCAATACAACGCTGACCTTGCACCAACCCGTACTCAACTACGAGGCATGACTATGGCACCAAAAGAAAGTTTCAAAGAGTATGCACAAAAATGGAGAGATCTAGCTGGAAGGGTTCAACCACCCTTATCTGATCGTGAGCTGGTCGACATGTTCATGGGCACTTTAACTGGCCCTTTCTACAGTCATTTGCTGGGAAGCTCGTCGTCAGGTTTCACTGACCTGATATTAACTGGAGAGCGTGTCGAAAGCGGCATTCAAAGTGGAAAAATTAAAGTAGGCTCCTCCTCTGGTACTGCAAAGAGGCCCATCAGTGGGAGAAATGAAGTCAATACAATGCATAGTCAGAAAGGTCGCAAAAGTGAGCATCACCAATATGTAGGGACTGTTTTGATCTCTGCATCTGCACCTCAAAAAGATCAACCGCCGAAGTATACGCGTCGACCAGATGCACCAAGAAGAAACTTCACCAGAATCAACATGCCAATCTCTCAAGCATTGCAACACTTGTTAAAAGCAAGTCTGATTACATTGAAAGATCCTCCGAAGAATGTCAACACTTCATCTCCTAGTTATCGCCCCGACGCAACATGTGCATACCATTCCAATTGTCCTGGACATGACGCAGATCATTGTTGGGCCCTGAAAAATAAAATTCAAGACATGATAGATGCTGGGGAAATTGAATTCGAACCTCCAGAGACTCCAAATGTCATCACTGCACCTATGCCAAAGCACAACAAGACCGTTAATGCTATTATAGACACTGTTTATATATATGATGTGAGAGAATTGTCAACTCCGCTCCTTGAAGTCAAAAGAAAGCTAATACGAACTAGTTTATTCCCAGGTTGTGACCCTGATTGCTTTTATTGTGCACACCTACCCAATGGTTGTGAAAATCTGAAAGGAGGAATCTAAAAGTGGATGGATCGTCGTATCATTATGTTTGAGAAGCTCCCTTCTATAGACAATTTGTGCGAAGTTTTTTCAAATGGGATGAGGATAGAGGACGTCTCAGTGGTTTCTAACATACCATTGAAAATCCCTACCAAAGCTCCTTTCAAAATTTCTGCTGCACCCAAAGTGGCATCGGTAATCATCACCAGTCCGACTCCATTTCCATACTCCTCAGACAAAGCTGTCCCGTGGAGTTATGACACTAATGTTTATATCCATGGAGTTAAGCAAGACACCTTGACTGAAGAGGCCATGAATTTTACTACTCCAACTGTTGATAATATTGTGGGTACTAGTAAGATTACGAGAAGTGGAAGGATCTTTTCACCAGAAATTTCCCCAAATGTTGCTACTAATCCAGTCCAGGTCCCAGTTCCTAATCAAGATATCAATGCTCGAGGCAAAGAGCCACTAGTTGAACCAATTCAAATACCGGTGGAAGTCACTATTGATGATCCCTCGAGGCAAGAAATGGAGGAAATACTGAAAATCATCTGCAAAAGTGATTACAATATTGTCGAACAACTGGGGCACACTACTTCAAAGATTTCAATGCTGTCTCTGCTAAAGTATTCAGAAGCTCATGCCAAGGCCTTAATGAAGTTCTTGAAAGCTGCACATGTACCACAGGAGATTTCAGTCGATCAATTTGAAAATTGTGTTGCCAATCTAACAGTAGATAACGGTCTCGGTTTCTCTGATGCTGATTTAACCCCTGCTGGGAAAAATCACAATAAAGCCCTGCACATCTCTATTGAATGTAACGGCACCACTCTGTCTCATGTGCTGGTGGACAATGGTTCCTCCTTAAATGTGTTACCAAAAGTAGTACTGGAAAAACTTGACTTCGAAGGAGTTGTGTTACAACCAAGCGATGTTGTGGTAAGAGCCTTCGACGGGTCAACAAGAACAGTATACGAAGAAGTTAAGCTCCCAATCAGAGTGGGCTCTCAGATCTTTGATTCTACCTTTTATGTGATGGAAATTCATCCAGCATACTCCTGTTTACTAGGACGCCCTTGGATACATGGGGCAAGCGCTGTAACTTCTACCCTGCATCAAAAGTTAAAGTATCCGGTAAAAGGCAAGGTCGTCACAGTTTATGGCGAAGAAGAATATGTGGTTAGCCATTTGAGTAACTCCAAGTATGTTGAGATGGATGGCGAATTCATCGAAACCCCCTGCCATTCTTTTGAGGTGGTCCCTCCAGATGTCTCTACTACCAAACATATTTCTGCTACTCCTGCTACAAAAATAACTCCAACTATGGCTTCTCTCAAAGATGCTAAAGCTGTGATCAAAGAAGGTGGTTGCACAGTATGGGGACAACTCCTTGATGTGCCTTACAAGTTCAATAAGCTAGGTCTGGGCTATGCTAATGGAACTCAGAAGAATGATCAAAGTCCTCATTCTGGAGGATTAATGTCACATTTCATCAGCCAAGGAGTAAATGCTATTGAAGATGAAGTTCCACCTGTTTCCAAGGAAGTTTGGGATACTTTGGGAGAACCAAGCGGCAGGTATGATTTTCTGGTGAAGTACACCGCTCCTCAGAGATCTTTTATTGCCATTGAAGACATCGTCCCAACTGGATGGGATGATCGGTTTGAAGATTGCAAAAGTTTCACAAGTTCCATTACTGAGCAATACCAAAGCCCACCTAGTCCGAAAGAAGTCTGGGATACACTGGGAGAGACAAGTGGTAAGTATGACTTTATGGTGAAGTATTCCGCTCCCCTGAGTTCGCAGATCGCTATTGAAGACATCACCCCAACTGGATGGGACAACCATTTCGAAGACAATATGACACTCACAAGCCCTGTCGCTCCTGAAGAAGTCTGGGAAACACCAAATAACGAGAATGATTTTCTGACACAGTACACTGCTACCCAAAGTGCACAAGTCTCCCTCAAAGACATCATCCCAACTGGATGGGACGATCTTATCGGGTATCTCTCTCAGCCAACAGAAGTATCTCAGCCTGGGCTCTCGTATCCAGCAGAGTATCTTGCTCATCCTGAAGGATCAACAGCTCATTTCACCACCAAAGAAGTCAATGCTGTGGAAGACGAAGAAGACAACTGCAACTGGAGCAGCTGGATATTCCCTACTCACAACAATGGATTGAACAACTGGGAAGCCAAAGATGTTATCTCCTTTGGTCAGGAGTAAATGCAATTTCCTGTTTTCATGTTCAAAGATAAAAATGGTTCCTGTACTATCGAACCATGAACTTAAAAGCCAGGTGCCTTGCCCGAAGCACACTGGTCCTTTTTATAAGGGTTTGTCATACCATGATCATGTTCATTCAATAAAATCATGGGACGTTTGCATATTCAAATTTTGTGATCCTTTTTGTTTCTTTCTTTACTTCATTCATTTTCAAATAGCTATGTGTTCTTACACACACCCACATAATAAATGCAGATTCACATTCACTCTGGATCCTGTTGATAACGATTATGCTATTGCCAGTCATGACTTTGAAAATCCGATCTACCAAACTGAGGACGAAAGTGAGGAAGATTGTGAAGTACCTAGGGAACTTGCAAGGCTGTTAGAACAAGAAGAAAAGACTATACAGCCGTATGAAGAGCCAATTGAAGTTATCAACCTGGGCAGTGACGAAGAAAAGAAAGAAGTCAAGATAGGGGCTGATTTAGAAGACAGTGTCAAGCAAAGACTGATTCAAATGTTACAAGACTACATTGAGATATTCGCTTGGTCCTATGAAGATATGCCTAGCCTTGACACGGATATTGTGGTCCATCGCCTGCCAATCAAAGAAGGAAGCACTCTAGTTAAGCAGAAATTGCGGAGAAGTAGGCCCGACATGTCCAAGAAGATCAAAGACGAGGTTGAGAAGCAATTCAATGCCGGTTTTCTAAAAGTTGTGAGTTATCCTCCATGGATAGCTAACATCGTGCCTGTGCCTAAAAAAGACAGGAAAGTCAGAATGTGTGTAGACTACAGAGATCTGAATCGGGCAAGCCCCAAAGATGATTTCCCTCTACCTCACATCGATGTACTGGTTGACAATACTGCACAATGCAAGGTATTTTCCTTTATGGATGGATTCTCAGGTTACAATCAAATCAAGATGGCGCCAGAAGACATGGAAAAAACAACCTTTACAACACCCTGGGGAACCTTTTGTTACAAAGTGATGCCCTTTGGTTTAAAGAATGCAGGAGCAACGTATTAGCATGCAATGGTAGCTCTGTTCCATGATATGATTCATCAAGAAATAGAGGTTTATGTCGATGATATGATTGCAAAGTCCAACACCAAAGAAGAACATCTGGGTCATCTGCACAAGTTGTTTGACAGACTCAAGAAGTACAGATTGCGACTGAATCCGAACAAGTGTACCTTTGGAGTAAGATCCGGTAAACTCTTAGGTTTCATCGTCAGCAGCAAGGGTATTGAAGTTGATCCTGCCAAGGTCAAAGCCATTCAAGAAATGCCCATACCTCGTACCGAGAAACAAGTAAGAGGATTCTTGGGACGTCTGAACTACATCGCCAGATTTATTGCCCATATGACTACTACTTGTGTGTCGATCTTCAAATTGTTGAAAAAAAATCAAGTGGAAAGATGGAACGACAAATTCCAATTAGCCTTTGACAAGATCAAAGAATATCTTCAAAAACCACCAATTTTACTACCACCAGTGGAAGGAAGACCTCTGATAATGTACCTAACAGTATTAGAAGATTCAATGGGGTGTGTACTGGGGCAACATGATGAGTCTGGCCGAAAAGAGCATGCAATCTACTATCTTAGCAAAAAGTTTACCGATTGTGAAACAAGATACTCACTGCTCGAGAAAACTTGCTGTGCCTTGGCATGGGCGGCTCGCCGACTAAGACAGTATATGCTAAACCATACCACTTTCCTGATCTCCAAAATGGATCCTATCAAGTATGTGTTCGAAAAACCTGCTCTCTCCGGAAGAATAGCAAGATGGCAAATGATCTTAACAGAGTATGACATCCAGTATACTTCACAAAAAGCGATCAAAGGAAGTGTGGTAGCTGATCATCTGGCTCATCAAGCAGTGGATGATTATCAAGCATTAAACTTTGACTTCCCAGATGAAGACATTATGCTAGTTACTGACTACGAACAACCAGGACCAGAGGAAGGACCCGAGCCGGGATCCCGATGGACTATGGTTTTTGACGGAGCCTCTAATGCGTTTGGCAATGGCATCGGAGCTGTGATCATTTCTCCTACAGGAGGACATACACCATTCACTGCCAGTTTATATTTCAACTGCACTAACAATATAGCCGAGTATGAAGCATGTATTCTGGGTCTCAAAGCTGCAATCGATCTAAGAATCAAGTTCCTGGAAGTCTATGGAGACTCGGCCCTTGTAATTTATCAAGTCAAAGAGGAATGGGACACGAAGCACTCGAATCTAATTCCATACAAAGAATATGTGCTGAGTTTGATTCCTTATTTTGAAGAAATCACTTTTAAACATATCCCGCGTGAAGAAAATCAACTGGCTGATGCCCTAGCTACCATGTCATCTATGTTCAAAGTCAGGTGGGACAATGAGGCGCCAATGATCACCATTTACAGACATGATGAACCAGCCTATTGCAATGAGGTCAATACTGAAGGAGTGGAAGAAAACCATGGTTCCATGAAGTAAAAAGATATCTCGAAACCCAGGAATATCCTGAAGGGGAATCCATTAATGATAGAAAGTTTCTAAGAAGATTTGCTGCCAAATTCTTTCTGAGTAATGGAATCCTGTACAAACGCAACCATGACTCAACTTTGCTTCGTTGTGTGAACAAGAAGGAAGCGGAACAGATTATGGAAGATATACACGATGGTGCCTTTGGTACTCATTCAAGTGGACATACAATGGCTAAAAAGATTCTGAGAGCAGGTTACTACTGGTCTACCATGGAGACAGACTGTCATCATCATTCCAGAACTTGTCACAAATGCCAGATATATGCCGACAAAGTACATGTACCTCCAGTCCCATTAAACGTTCTGACGGCTCCTTGGCCTTTTGCAATGTGGGGAATCGATATGATTGGAGAAATCAAGCCTACTGCTTCCAATGGACATCGTTTTATCCTGGTCGCTATTGATTACTTCACCAAATGGGTAGAGGCAGCCTCGTTTGCTTTTGTCACCAAGAATGTGGTGGCCCGGTTTATCAAGCACAATCTCATTTGTCGGTATGGCATCCCTGAAAGGATCATCACAGACAATGGCACAAATTTAAACAACAAGATGATTACTGAACTCTGCATGCAGTTCAAGATTAAACATCATAATTCATCCCCATATCGACCAAAGATGAATGGCGCTGTAGAAGCTGCCAACAAAAACATCAAGAAGATCATACAAAAAATGACACTAACCTACAAAGACTGGCAAGAAATGTTACCTTTTGCTCTTCATGGTTATCGCACATCAGCGTGTACTTCAACAGGGGCAACTCCATTTTCCTTAGTCTATGGTATGGAGGCAGTTCTTCCAATTGAAATTCAGATTCCTTCCCTGAGGATTATGAAAGAAGCTGATCTAGACGAAGACGATTGGATTCATACTCGGTTGGACCAGATAAATTTGATTGATGAGAAGAGGCTTGCGGCTATTTGTCATGGTCAGTTGTACTAGAAACGTATGATCAAAGCCTTCAACAAGAAAGTCAAAAGTCAGGCATATCAAACCGGTGATTTGGTTGTCAAACGTATCATCTTACCACAAGGCGACCCCAGGGACAAGTGGACTCCCACTTATGAGGGACCATTTGTAATCAAGAAAGTATTCTCCGGCGGAGCCATGTTGCTTACCACTATGGATGGCGAGGATTTCCCACACCCTGTAAATGCGGACATAGTCAAAAAGTACTTCGCTTAAAGAAAAGCTCGCTAAGTTGAAAACCTGAAAGGGCGACTTAGGCAAAAAATGAGCGTCTCGGTGGATTGAAAACCTGAAAGGGCGATCCAGGCAAAAATTAGAGACTAAATAAATAATTATCCCGGTAGGCTGAAAACCTGAAAAGGCAGCCTAGGCAAAAGTTAGGGAATAAAGCGTACGACTATGTCCCGTTTGGCTACCCACTCACCTTCAAGGTTCAACACATCAAAGGCACCAATCAGTCCAATCATTTTCTTCCAACAAGTGAGGGATGAGATACTCAAAGACAGATTGGCAATAGCAGAGTTGAAACTTGACTGGATTGTTTTCACATAGCTATTTCTCTTTATAAGTACTTTTCAAAGTTTTATGACAATTTCCTACTACTAGGATTTTGTCTCCTTGTACTAATCAGCCTATTATGGCTCTCTTTCAAAATCAATACAGCTCATGTTCAAAATCAATGTTTTCACTTTTTCTGTTTTGAACGCGTAAACGTCCCAATGATAATTTTGAATGAACATATGCATTTGAATATGATTGATGTTTATAAGAAAAACAGGAATAGCATTCAGGTAATGTCCCAATCATCTGGACGTCATCCCGAAATCAGCATCAGAAGAAAAGTTCCCCAACAGAGATACGTTTCTCAGCAGATTCCTCAATGAAATTTTTCTCTCCAACAAAGTGATTCGAGAAACCTTATTCCCCAGTTGGGTTGTTCAAGATCACTATCCCCAGAAGGTGTGATCCTCCACACCAAGGTTTGATCAAATAAGGCATCGGAGGATTACACATCTTTCTTATTCCCATTCAGGGTACATCAAAATCAGAACTTTCAAATTACCTCCATCCTCGAACGGTAGTCAAAGATCCCTCAACAGAACACCCTGGTGCGTAAGGAAGTTCCCCAGCTGAGTGTACTCGAACAAGATAGCAAAGATCATCAACAATCACAATGCCTTCGTTTCCAAAATAGCAAGCAAGGATTTATTTTCCCAATCAGAAGTTTGATACGCTCTAAACTGCATAAATCATGTCCATACATCATACATCATACACATATTCATACATAGCATATAATGTTTCATGACAAACGCATACATAACATGCACGGTTCTCATTTAGATTAAGAATCTCAACATATACATTACATGCATCATGACATTACATGTCACTAACTTGGTTTTTCAGGTAGACGAATATACTCAGCAAGCTATTCTCAATCACATGCAGTACTCTCCTGGATTCTATTCAGACAAACATTCCTCTCAGATATAATCAAACCAAAGATTCATTCTGAAGAAATCTCTCTTTCCGAACCACCTATCAACTCAAAACAAGCAACGCAGATCTAAGTCGATATCTTGGACGGCTCCTTAATGATCAACCTTCAGATCTAAGCGGATACCTCAGACGGTTCCACAACGATCAACCTTCAAAGATCTAAAGCAGATACCTCGGACGGTTCCACAACGATCAAACATTCAAAGATCTAAAGCGGATACCTCAGACGGTTCCACAACGATCAACCTTCAAAGATCTAAAGCGGATACCTCAGACGGTTCCACAACGATTAAACATTCCAAAATCTAAAGCAGAAAAACTTTGGACAGTTCCGTAACGATCAGCCTCCAAGATTTAAAGCGGATACCTCATACGGTTCCACAACGATCAACCTTCAAAGATCTAAAGCGGATACCTCGGACGGTTCCACAACGATCAAACATTCAAAATCTAAAGCGGAAAAACTTTGGACAGTTCTATAACGATCAACCTCCAAGATTTAAAGCGGTAACCTCGGACGGTTCCGTAACGGTCAACGCAGAGGTTTTCAAATCCTTCATCAAGATATAATCAAAGGATTCATTCTGATGAACAAACCATCAATACATTCGCCAGATGGCATCTGAAAGCCCCTCTCAGGTAATGTTTTGATCTGCCAACAACATTTCTCAGACAGCATTCAAAGCAATTTCCGACATCACTTCCGGTGGAGGTAAGTGCAAATTTTCAGGGCATCTAAATATTCAATCATCTTCTACCTTCAGATTCCAATCGGTCTCTTCAGGTTTAAGAAGATTGAATATGGACAACTGTTATACCCCAAAATTTTCCCGCATCTTTTTCCAAAAAGAAGGCAACAGACTTCTGTCTAAAAATTGGGAGTTTCATATAATCTTGGATTTTATTTCATAAATATCCTGATTTTATGAATACTCGGTTTTTAGAATATTTCTTATACGGTATTTTGGTTCGCTGTTGAATTTATTCTTACACAAACGCCAAGTACTGTTTATCACTTCACACATGCTATTTATTTGAGATTTATTTGCAGATAAATAGTACTGACGCAATTGGTACAGAATTAAATTTTGCAGGCGCAGAGTCCGGGGATTCAGACTGTACTGGTAACAAGTAAATTATTATTAGTTTTTGTTTCCCACTAATTTTTGTACTATATTATTGTTTTCAAATCTTTTCCTTTCTTTTCAAATCTCTTTCTTTCAAATCAAATCCTAACTTTATTCCATACATCTCTATTTTCAAACCCTACCATACACTTTCTTTCAAATCCTACTACCACTCAAATTTTCCTTTTTGTACGGTATCACTTCATTCCCCAACGTCTCTATCCTTCTTTTCACTCTATAAATACCCCTCATTTTTTCCATAAATTCTCACATCAAATTTCACTCATTTCTCAAACTTCTACCTCATAATTATTTTCTCTTCTTCCTCGGCAAAAATGGCAAAGTGGATGGATACGTTTTTTCTTATGGTCATCACTGTTTTGGTGGTGATCATGTCCTTTTTCTGTCTGCATAGTCCTGAAAAATGCGGACCTGGGTTGCTTACACTCCCGTTCATCTATATGATGTTATTTATAGCATGAGTTTTTAATCGTCATTTTTAAAGTTTATCGTATCTTTCGCTTTCAAATAATGTACCGTTTATTTTATTTGTCGTATTGTTCATTATATTATGTAATATTTGTACTGTCAGTATTAAATGTCGTACTATCTGTCGTACTGTCGTTTAATTATTAAGATAATATTATGTGTGTTTTCTGCTAGTTAAATCTTTATTTTTCTGTGCATTAAATATTTTTCAAGGTTATTATCGGTAATTTCGTTCGCGTACAGTATATTTTATTTATTTATTATGTTTGTGTTTTTCTAACAGCTCAGGTAAATAAATTTTCACCATTAACACAACAAAAAAACAAAAAGAAAAAAATTAACTTTAACTGTTGAATTTTCACTTTAACTGTTACGTTAATGCCCGGACAGCCAATTAACAGTCAAACCCGATGACAGCACGATTCTCCGTGTTTTGTACCATCAATCAAGTCAATCTTTTGCATTTCAAAATTCCAAGATTTTTGTTCTAGAAGTCTTCTGATAATCACATAGTCAGCAGAGACTCAACACTGCACAAAAATCTGGTACGCTTAACTGTCTCCTACACAAACAGTCCCTAACTAGGGTTTTTGTTTTTTTTCAGGAGAACAAGTTTTTTTTGAGACCTCAAATGGATTTCATGGACCTCCATATGTCTCAAAGTACCACCAGACAAATTTTTAAACTTCAATTCACTCAGACGCACAGTCAGCAACTCAAACAGTCAACAAACGACCAATTTGACCAAAAAGTCAACAGACAGTCAAAAATGAATTTTTTTGTCAACATCCATATTTTGTCAAAGATTCATCATTTGATCAATGGTTGATCATAATTCATCAAGAAAAGATCAGAAATCAACAAAACCCTAAGTTTCAAAATTAGGGTTTTCTCCTAAAAGTCAACTGAACTTTGACTGGCCATAACTCTCTCCTTGTTCATCCCAAAAATTCCAACCAAAGCTTGTTTTGAAGGAAATTCAATTATATTTCAAATGAAATTGATCCCATAGTCATTGGATTTACCATTTGGAAAATATGAGCCAGGACATTACAGGTCATTTTCAAAGTCAACAAAAAGTGATTTTTTGTGAAAGGCCATAACATCAAGATAACTTCTCCAAATGCAAAAAAGTTTCCAAAGTAGTTTGTAAAGGACATCTTGAGGTTTCTAAAAAGTACAAGAACTCCTTCATATGATCAAAATTGAGGGAGATATGCCTTGTTGAAGTTAGCTATTTTTTGGGAAAATGCATGAAACTAGCATTGATCAAAATGATTTTTTTTTCCAAAAGAGGCCAAGTTTTCATGATCCAAACATGTTCCCAATAATGTTAAAGGGCTTCCAAGACCAACATTGGGCCCATAACATTTTTATTTCTTTTTTAATTTAATTTTATTACCTTTAAAATTAAATTAAAAAGAAATGGTGCAAGATCATTATCCAAAGCTTTTGTCTCTTGCTTGAGTCACCAAGGTAGCTTAACTTCTGCAACATAGAGATGGTACAGCAGGCCTAGAGCAAGAGGGTGAAAAAAATTCAAAGCCATGGCCAAAGAATTCAAAGATTTTTATATTAAAAAATTCAAAGGTTCAAAGATCATCAATGCAAGATAGCTTAGCTTTGCAGCACATTCATTGCTTATAAATGAAGTAGAACACTTCAGTAAGAGGACACACACGAATTCAAAATCAAATCCATGCTTGTAACACACTTGTATCATACTTGAAATTTTGCAAGAAATTTGAAATTCGAATTTTAAGTTTCAACTCAATTCAATCCAAATTAAATACTTAAACACGATCCCTGAACATCATTGAACCTTTCCAAATCAATTTCAAGCCTTGAAGCTCACTGAATCGAGCTCAAAAGCTCACGGTTTGTCCAAACTGAAATTTACAAAAATACTATTATTCATGCATATTCAATAAGATGTAATCCCATATTTATGTTTAGTTTTGTGCCCTGATCGTTTCTGGAGCTTTAATTTAATTTTTATGAAGGTTTGAAGCATATACCATTTTAGGGTTCTTGGAGCTCGAAATGGGATCCTTCGATTTAGGCAAAATTAGAATAAACCAGAGGCATATTCAAGTTCAGTGGATCTGGACGAGTCAAATGGACATGTTGCGAAATATTTTTGTATAGGTTTGCCCCTATTCGTTATTTTGCAGGGATGAAGGAGGTGTATTACAGCGCTTTTGGTAAAAAATGCTGTTAAAAGTAGAGGCGAGAGGAAGAAGACGACGAGGTGTCATCTCCTGATTGGCTGATTCAAATTGGTTCGCGCGCGTTTTGATTTTCGTTTGCAGATGGATCACATGTGACATGAAACACGCGTTAGCATGTACCCTCGCACCATCAGTCCTCAGATCTCATTAAAGTTTCATCCAACGTGCCAGAAGCTACAGCGCACCATGGACTCTCAAAGCTTTGCCACACAGAATCATAATTTAATATATTTTCTATTTTATTTAATTCTCTTTGTGAAATTATTTAAAAATATTTTTTAAAAATCAGAAAAATACACAAAAAATATTTTTAGGTTAATAAAATATTGTATTAATTTTTGACACAAAAATATTTGATTTTTCTTAATAATTAATATATTTTGTTTAATTAATCAATATATATTCATATATTTCATTTAAATTATTTCTAACCTATCAAAAAATCAGAAAAAAAAATATTTTATTTTATTAAATTGAGTTTATATATTATAAATAATTTTGTACATATTTAGAATATTTTTCTCTTTAAGTTTAATTTATGTGTATAATTATTTGTATAATTATATGTTAATTAACTTAATAATTTCAAAAAAACAATTTCAAAAATCCCAAAAAAAATAATTTTATTTTAAAATTAATTAACAAGCAATATGAACATATTATAGACTTAATTTTTAGGTTTAAATTTTATTTCTACCTTTTTCTCATTTAATTAAATTAATCATGCATTAATTCTAATTAAAATCAATCATCAAAATCAATCACACTTGCACCTCTTAGGGTAATCCCTTCTGTTGCTCTTTTCAAAATCAATTCCACCGTTTCAAATACAAATCCAAACTTTTGTTTACATCCTGTCAAAGGAGAATTTTCTAAAAAGAAATGGGAAAAGACCTTATGAACTTAGGGTATACCTCCTAATTGCTTGCTCAATTAAAAGCTATCACATATCATTGTTTTTTCCAAAACAAAACCTTCAAAAAGACAACACTTTGTATATATCCGAACAAGGATCATTACGAAGTTAAAAATCTTTTTTTCAAACCATCAAACATCTTTCGAAAGATAAAACATTCTGTATACATCCGTGCAAGGATCATTACAAAGTTAATTTACAAAGGTATTTTAAAACCACATACAAGCATTTCAAAGCAAGACAAATGATTCAAACAAGTGAGATAAGCAATTAAGAGCCCATGGATAACCATGGATACAAAGGGGTGCTAATACCTTCCCTTTGTATAACCTACCCCCGAACACAAAATCTCTTAAAGGTCTTTTTCTGTTTCTTTTATAAACCTTTCCTTAATTGGATAAAATAAAAGTTGGTGGCGACTCTCTGATTTTCAAAAACTCAAAAATAAAAGAAGAGTCAGTTCGTATCCCACGAGGAAAAACCGAGGACGACAAACATCAAACAACAAGTATGGATAATCATCAAGCAAAAGGATCATATCAAACATATAAACATGGTAAGATCAAAACAAACATTATTCATGCTAATCACCTTAAGCATACAAGGTTAATCACAAATATGTGGCAATATCAAATGAGAAACCCTAAAAGATTATCATGGTATAAACTCAAAGATGAACAAGTGAAAACATCAAGGCATGATATCAAGTCAGTAAAATATTACATGGATTAGAGTTTATGAAATTAGGGTTTTCAAGACAAAAGTTTCACATTCTAATCATGCTTTAATCATTTGAAAAAGAATAAAGTCTAATAAACAACAAAAGATAAAAACATCCAAATGTCATGGTATTAATATCAACATTTCATCAAAAATATTATATTAAACATTATTAAAAATATAAACAAATTAATTTAAAGAAAACATGTTTTTAATGATTTTTGAATATATTAAATATAAATATGTATAAATATTAATCATTTACTAAAGCATCAAACAATTTGAATCAAACACGTTCATGGTATTAATCTTCACTTAAACATGGTATAAACCCGAAAGAAACAAAAGTCATACTCAAGTAAACAAGTTAATTATAGTATCATGGCATCAAGATTTTATCAAGAAATTAGGCCACACAAACTTTCAATAAGACCTAAATGATTTAAACAAGAAAGAAACATATTTTTAGCTTTTTATTTAATACACTAAATAAAACCAAATCAAATCAAGACTTGATTAAATAAATAAAAAAATTGGATTTTTTATTATAATAAAATTAAATTAAATCATAAATGATAAATGAATAAATAAAGTCAACAAAAAGGAAAATGAAAAGACAAAAAGAAATAGAAAAAATAAGTTCAAGTGAGCAAAAGGCAAATGACATAAAGATAAAATGCTATGGAATGTAAAGAGCATAAACTAAAGAGCATAAAATAAAGTGTGAAAATATAAAGTGCGGAAATGTAAATTGCGGAAATACAAAGTACGGAAATATAAATTGCGGAAATATAAAGTGTAAAAATGTAAAGTGCGGAAATATAAATTGCTTTAAAAGTAAAAGTTAGTACTGTTAGAACAAGATTTGTTCTGATCAATTATCTTAGTTTTGATGATAACAATAATATGAATTTTGCTTAAGATAATATGGTACTCTAATCCAATGCAATTTCCTTTTCAGGAAATATATAAAGAGTACGCATAATTCAGCGCTCAGAAGCTTTGTCTCAAAAGGGTTCAGCATGCAACATCAGAACATGGTCTGGCAAGACATCAGAAGATGGTCGAAGCAGAATCAGAACATGGGTCTATGGAAGCATCAGAAGAACATGAGATCAGAAGCACTGAAGTTCTGATGGTATCACGCTCAGAAGCACTTCAAGGTCAGAAGATCAGAAGATGCTTTGCACCAAGCTGTTTGACTCTGATGATATTCAAACGTTGTATTCACAAACATCAGATCAGAAGGAAGTACAAGTGGCAAGCTACGCTGACTGACAAAAGGAACGTTAAAAGCTATTATAGGCAACGTCAGTAGACACAGCGTGAACAAGGCTCGAGGTAGTTGACAAAAGCGTATAACATTAAATGCGATGCTGTACGGAACACGCAAAGCATTAAATGCACTCAACGGTCATCTTCTCCAAACGCCTATAAATATGAAGTTCTGATGAGAAGCAAGGTTAACGATTTTGAACAAAAACAACGCCTATTAACTTGCTGAAACTCTGTTCTACTCAAAACTCAGAATCTTCATCTTCATCAAAGCTCACTACATTGCTGTTGTAATATATTAGTGAGATTAAGCTTAAACGTTAAGAGAAATATCACAGTTTGTGATTATAGCTTTTAAGAAGAAATTGTAATACTCTTAGAATTGATTACATTAAGTTGTAAGGAACTAGAGTGATCGTGTGGATCAGAATACTCTAGGAAGTCTTAGAGGTTATCTAAGCAGGTTGTAACTAGAGTGATCGTGTGGATCAGAATACTCTAGAAAAGTCTTAGAGGGTATCTAAGCAGTTGTTCCTGGAGTGATCAGTGTGTGATCAGAAGACTCTGGAAGACTTAGTTGCTGACTAAGTGGAGAACCATTGTAATCCGTGCGATTAGTGGATTAAATCCTCAGTTGAGGTAAATCATCTCTGCGGGGGTGGACTGGAGTAGTTTAGTTAACAACGAACCAGGATAAAAATAACTGTGCAATTTATTTTTATCTGTCAAGTTTTTAAAGCTACACTTATTCAAACCCCCCTTTCTAAGTGTTTTTCTATCCTTCAATTGGCATCAGAGCGCCGGTTCTAAGGTGCAAGCACTTAACTGTGTTTAGAAAAGATTCAGGAAGAGAAAAACGCTTCAGTAAAAGATGGCTGATGAAACTGCAAAGTCTACACCTGCATCTACATCTGGCTCTGCTGAGCAACACAACGGTAACAATGGTTATACTAGACCGCCGGTATTTGATGGTGAAAACTTTGAATACTGGAAAGATAAACTGGAAAGTTACTTTCTTGGTCTAGATGGTGATCTATGGGATCTTCTGATGGATGGTTACATACATCCAGTAAATGCCAGTGGCGTAAAGCTGACAAGGCAAGAAATGAATGATGATCAGAAGAAGCTTTTCAGGAATCATCATAAATGCAGAACTGTTTTGCTGAATGCTATCTCTCATGCTGAGTATGAGAAGATATCTAACAGGGAAACGGCCTATGACATATATGAGTCCTTGAAAATGACTCATGAAGGAAATACTCAAGTCAAGGAGACTAAAGCTCTCGCTTTAATCCAGAAGTATGAAGCCTTCAAGATGGAGGATGATGAAGACATTGAAAAGATGTTTTCAAGATTTCAAACTCTTACTGCTGGATTGAGAGTTCTTGACAAGGGATACACCAAGGCTGATCACGTAAAGAAGATCATCAGAAGCTTACCCAGAAGATGGGGTCCTATGGTGACTGCATTCAAGATTGCAAAGAATCTGAATGAAGTTTCTTTGGAAGAGCTTATCAGTGCCTTGAGAAGCCATGAAATAGAGCTGGACGCAAATGAGCCTCAAAAGAAAGGTAAGTCTATTGCATTAAAATCCAATATCAAGAAATGCACTAACGCTTTTCAGGCTAGAGAAGAAGATCCTGAAGAATCAGAATCTGAAGAAGAAGATGAACTGTCCTTGATCTCCAGAAGGCTAAATCAACTCTGGAAGAACAAGCAAAGGAAGTTCAGAAGCGTCAGAAGTTCAAAGAAATTTGAACGTGGAGAATCTTCTGATGACAGAAGATTTGACAAGAAGAAGGTCATGTGCTATGAATGCAATGAGCCTGGACACTTCAAGAATGAATGTCCAAAACTTCAGAAGGAAAATCCCAAGAAGAAGTTTCATAAGAAGAAAGGTCTTATGGCAACCTGGGATGAGTCAGAAGATGATTCAGACTCTGAAGATGAGCAGGCTAACTGTGCGCTGATGGCGACAGAAGATGACGGATCAGAATCTACATCAGAATCAGATTCTGAAGAGGTATTTTCTGAACTTACTAGAGATGAGTTAGTTTCCGGTCTAACTGAACTTCTGGAATTCAAGTCTCAGATTAGTCTCAAATACAAAGAGCTGAAAAAGCTATTTGAATTTGAAACAAAGAAGCTTGAGTTGGAGAATTCTGAATTAAAAGAAAAACTTTTAAAATTATCCAATAATGTTGGATCTCCTTCTGATTCAGAAAAATCCACTCCTAGTCTAAACCATATTCTGAAAGAATATGATTTAAGTTTCAGGAAGTTCTTATCTAGAAGTATTGGCAGAAGTCAGCTAGCTTCTATGATATATGCTGTGTCTGGAAACAAAAGAGTCGGCATTGGTTTTGAGGGTGAAACCCCATACAAACTTGAACCTGTTGATGAAATGAAATTCACATACAAGCCATTGTATGATCAGTTCAAGTATGGCCACTCCCATGATATTAGGCACACTTCACATGCTCAAAGCTTTCACATAACACACACCAAAAAGCATGTGACACAACCTAGGAAATATCATGAAACTCACATTAAAAATTATCATGTTGTTCCTCCTATTGCTTACAATGTTAAACCCAAGTTCAATCAGAACTTGAGAAAATCTAACAAGAAAGGACCCAAGAAAATGTGGGTACCTAAGGATAAGATTATTCCTATTGCAGATATCCTTGGCTGCAAAAAGGACAAAGCACAACATGTCATGGTACCTGGACTCTGGATGCTCACGACACATGACAGGAAGAAGGTCTATGTTCCAAGACCTGGTGCTTAAGTCTGGAGGAGAAGTCAAGTTTGGAGGAGATCAGAAGGGCAAGATAATTGGCTCTGGAACTATAAAGTCTGGTAACTCTCCTTCCATTTCTAATGTACTTCTTGTAGAAGGATTAACACATAACCTCTTATCTATCAGTCAATTGAGTGACAATGGTTATGATATAATCTTTAATCAAAAGTCTTGCAAGGCTGTAAATCAGAAGGATGACTCAATCCTATTTACAGGCAAGAGGAAGAACAACATTTATAAGACAGATCTGCAAGATCTTATGAGTCAGAAGGTGACTTGTCTTATGTCTGTTTCTCAAGAGCAGTGGGTCTGGCACAGAAGATTAGGTCATGCTAGTTTGAGAAAGATTTCTCAGATTAACAAACTGGATCTTGTCAGAGGACTCCCTAATCTGAAATTCAAATCAGATGCTCTTTGTGAAGCATGTCAGAAGGGCAAGTTCTCCAAACCTGCATTCAAGTCCAAGAATGTTGTTTCTACCTCAAGGCCATTAGAACTCTTGCACATTGATCTGTTTGGCCCAGTCAAAACAGCATCTGTCAGAGGGAAGAAATATGGATTAGTCATCGTAGATGATTATAGCCGCTGGACGTGGGTAAAATTCTTGAAACACAAGGATGAGTCTCATTCAGTGTTCTTTGATTTCTGCATTCAGATTCAATCTGAAAAAGAGTGTAAAATCATAAAGGTCAGAAGTGATCATGGTGGTGAATTTGAGAACAGATCCTTTGAAGAATTCTTCAAAGAAAATGGTATTGCCCATGATTTCTCTTGTCCTAGAACTCCACAGCAAAATGGAGTTGTAGAACGAAAGAATAGGACTCTGCAAGAAATGGCCAGAACCATGATAAATGAAACCAATATGGCTAAGCATTTCTGGGCAGAAGCAATAAACACTGCATGCTATATTCAGAATAGAATCTCTATCAGACCTATTCTAAATAAGACTCCTTATGAATTGTGGAAGAATAAAAAGCCAAACATTTCATATTTCCATCCTTTTGGATGTGTATGCTTTATTCTGAACACTAAAGATCATCTTGGTAAGTTTGATTCCAAAGCACAAAAATGTTTCCTTCTTGGATATTCTAAACGCTCAAAAGGCTACAGAGTATACAATACTGAAACATTGATTGTAGAAGAATCAATCAATATCAGGTTTGATGATAAGCTTGGTTCTGAAAAACCAAAGCAGTTTGATAATTTTGCAGATTGGGATATTGATATATCAGAAGTTGTTGAGCCAAGAAGCAACGCATCAGAAGCAGAGCTTCTCAGAAGCAAAGAATCTGAAGATCAAGTATCAGCTTCTCTGGAGAATCTAAGCATTTCTGAAGAACCATCTGTCAGAAGATCATCCAGACTCATCTCTGATCATTCAGAAGATGTCATTCTTGGAAAGAAGGATGATCCAATCAGAACAAGAGCATTCCTTAAGAACAATGCAGACTGTCAATTAGGCCTTGTATCTTTGATCGAGCCAACTTCTGTTGATCATGCTCTAGAAGATCCAGACTGGATAATTGCTATGCAAGAAGAACTGAATCAGTTTACAAGGAATGATGTTTGGGATCTTGTTCCTAGACCAGATGGATTCAATATAATCGGTACAAAATGGATCTTCAGAAACAAGCTCAGTGAGAAAGGTGAAGTGGTAAGGAACAAAGCCAGACTGGTGGCTCAGGGTTATAGTCAGCAAGAAGGGATTGACTATACAGAAACCTTTGCACCAGTGGCCAGGTTAGAATCTATTCGTCTATTAATTTCATTTGCCACTCAACATAACATCACTCTCTATCAGATGGATGTTAAGAGTGCCTTCTTAAATGGTTATATAGATGAAGAAGTTTATGTCCATCAACCTCCTGGTTTTGAAGACTCTATGTCTCCTAATCATGTTTTTAAACTAAAGAAATCGTTGTATGGATTGAAACAAGCTCCCAGAGCTTGGTATGAACGCTTAAGTTCTTTCCTTCTGGATAATGGTTTCACTAGAGGAAAAGTGGACACTACTCTCTTTTGTAAAACCTTTAAAAGGGATATTTTAATTTGTCAAATATATGTAGATGATATTATTTTTGGAACATCTAATGCTACACTTGGAAAGGAGTTTGCTGAGTCTATGCAGGCTGAGTTTGAAATGAGCATGATGGGAGAACTCAAGTATTTCCTTGGAATACAAATAAATTAAACATCAGAAGGAACGTATGTTCACCAAACCAAGTATGTGAAGGAACTTCTGAAGAAGTTTAATCTTATAGACTGCAAAGAAGCCAAAACTCCTATGCATCCAACATGCATCCTAGGTAAGGATGAGGTAAGTAAGAAGGTAGATCAGAAGTTATACAGAGGAATGATTGGATCTCTTCTATATTTGACTGCTTCTAGACCTGACATTCTGTTCAGTGTTTGTTTGTGTGCTAGATTCCAATCAGATCCGAGAGAATCTCATTTAACTGCTGTTAAGAGAATTCTAAGGTATCTGAAAGGTACTACTAATGTTGGCTTAGTTTACAGAAAATCTAAAGAATACAACTTAGTAGGATTCTGCGATGCTGACTATGCTGGAGACAGAATTGAAAGAAAGAGTACTTCAGGAAGTTGCCAATTTCTTGGAAGTCATTTGATCTCCTGGTATAGCAAAAAGCAAGCAACTATTGCTCTATCAACAACAGAAGCAGAATATGTCGCTGCTGCTGGTTGCAGTACACAGATGCTCTGGATGAAGAGTCAGTTAGAAGATTATCAGATATATGAGAGTAACATTCCTATATTCTGTGATAATACTTCTGCTATATGTTTATCTAAGAGTCCTATTCTTCATTCAAAGGCTAAACATATTGAGATTAAACATCATTTCATAAGGGACTATGTTCAGAAGGGTGTTATATCTTTAAACTTTGTGGATACAGACCATCAATGGGCTGATATCTTTACAAAACCCCTGGCTGAAGATAGGTTTAAGTTCATTCTGAAGAACATCAGTATGGATTTATGCCCAGAATGAGAAGATGAGAAGTTCTTACGTATGAGTATCTTCTGAAATGAATGTGGATTTTTTAATCAGAAGTTCTGATTGAAATCTTTTAGAAATTATGATTAAGTTATTACTAACGTTTCATTGTCTAAGTTGATTCAGAACCTCTTTTAAAGCAAAACAGCTGTAACGTTTTATCTCGGGATGGTAAACCTGTCGTTACTGTTCATGGATAAGCGCGCGTGCAGTTGAAGGGACGCCAACCATAGGTAACTGTGGTAGTCACCTCATTTGTCTTTATTATCTCTCCTCATGTCACGTAACATTAAATGCTATCCATCATTTGGTTCATTTTATTTTCTTTTAAATACTCTTCAAACGCGTCTCCTTCCCTCTTATATTTTCTCTATTACACTCTGTCTGTGTTTTCTTTCTCTATCTTTTTGCATTCATATCAAACCCTAGCTGTTCATTATCTGCAAATCCATCATGAACTCCTCATCAAGCCCAGGAAACCATGGAAATGATCAAAACAAAAAGAGAAAAGCTGTTGAAACATCTTCGTCCAAACTCAAAAAGATAAAGATCACCTATGACCCTCTCAAGGTGAATCCATTCGAAGCAAAGTTGTCTGGAAACTATTCTAGACGTGTGTTTCAACCCCCTGGTGAAAGCCCTCCATCATCTCCATCTTCTTCCTCATCTTTTTACCTTCAAGACTCAACTTCCTCTTCATCTAACCTTTCCTCTCCCTCAACTCATTCCAAAGAAATCTCTTCATCTTCACCTGCTGAGAATGTTGTTTCTGATAGAGATTGTGGAAGATCTGCATCAGAACCAAGTCTCCCTGACCCCTCGCCTGGAAGCCCAAGAAGCAGTCAATGATGCATTTCACTCCTTCATGGCAAGGAAAACTGCAACAAATGACAGGGTTCAAGACATGCTGGCACAGATTTTGTCTTAGCTAGGGTCTTAGTCTTTGGTCTTAGTAGTTTTCTTTCCTTGTTGCATCTGCTTGTTAAACATCTTCTCATGTAATATCGTTTGATTATCAATGAAAAGTTTTCTTTGTTTTTACATTCCAGTGATTTTATTTGTCGTTTTATTCATCTGAATCTTTTGATATATTCTTTTTGATGTTATGACAAAAAGGGGGAGAATATAAATGATAAATGATTTGATTAATCTATCAGTTGCTGGGTAAAGCTCCCACACATTTACTAACAAGAACTACAAGTTCTATATGGTTTAAGTGTTTTGCAGGTATAAAGAAGTGAAGAGAATCTTCAAAGCAAACACAAGAAGCAAAACCATAAGAAGTGTTATTCTGTAAAAAGAATAAGCTCATGGAAACTGAAGCAAGCCAAGTGCTATCAAGCTTCAGAAATCAGAAGCTGTGAATGTTCTGAAGATCAAAGAAATTCAAGTTCTGAAGCTGTCCTAAATGGAAGCAGAAATCAGAAGCTGTGAATGTTCTGAAGATCAAAGAAATTCAAGTTCTGAAGCGGTCCTAGATGGAAGCAGGAATCAGAAGCTGTGAGTGTTCTAGGGATCTAAAGAAATTCTAGTTCTGAAGCTGTCCAATGGAAGCAGAAGTCAGAAGCTATGAATTCTCTGAAGACAGAAGCTTATGTGATCGTCTCTACCGAAATAATCAGGGAAGTCTTTTATTAAAGTTCTTCGAGTATTTATTTCAGGGGGAGATTATTTATCTCAGGGGGAGATTGTTAATCTCAGGGGGAGACATATTCATATGCTTATGCTATAGCTGTGTAATTTGTCTTTTGCCGTCTGCTCTTTCTGATCGCAAATTCATATCATTTATATATGTTTTTGTCATCATCAAAAAGGGGGAGATTGTTAGAACAAGATTTGTTCTGATCAATTATCTTAGTTTTGATGATAACAATAATATGAATTTTGCTTAAGATAATATGGTACTCTAATCCAATGCAATTTCCTTTTCAGGAAATATATAAAGAGTACGCATAATTCAGCGCTCAGAAGCTTTGTCTCAAAAGGGTTCAGCATGCAACATCAGAACATGGTCTGGCAAGACATCAGAAGATGGTCGAAGCAGAATCAGAACATGGGTCTATGGAAGCATCAGAAGAACATGAGATCAGAAGCACTGAAGTTCTGATGGTATCACGCTCAGAAGCACTTCAAGGTCAGAAGATCAGAAGATGCTTTGCACCAAGCTGTTTGACTCTGATGATATTCAAACGTTGTATTCACAAACATCAGATCAGAAGGAAGTACAAGTGGCAAGCTACGCTGACTGACAAAAGGAACGTTAAAAGCTATTATAGGCAACGTCAGTAGACACAGCGTGAACAAGGCTCGAGGTAGTTGACAAAAGCGTATAACATTAAATGCGATGCTGTACGGAACACGCAAAGCATTAAATGCACTCAACGGTCATCTTCTCCAAACGCCTATAAATATGAAGTTCTGATGAGAAGCAAGGTTAACGATTTTGAACAAAAACAACGCCTATTAACTTGCTGAAACTCTGTTCTACTCAAAACTCAGAATCTTCATCTTCATCAAAGCTCACTACATTGCTGTTGTAATATATTAGTGAGATTAAGCTTAAACGTTAAGAGAAATATCACAGTTTTTGATTATAGCTTTTAAGAAGAAATTGTAATACTCTTAGAATTGATTACATTAAGTTGTAAGGAACTAGAGTGATCGTGTGGATCAGAATACTCTAGGAAGTCTTAGAGGTTATCTAAGCAGGTTGTAACTAGAGTGATCGTGTGGATCAGAATACTCTAGAAAAGTCTTAGAGGGTATCTAAGCAGTTGTTCCTGGAGTGATCAGTGTGTGATCAGAAGACTCTGGAAGACTTAGTTGCTGACTAAGTGGAGAACCATTGTAATCCGTGCGATTAGTGGATTAAATCCTCAGTTGAGGTAAATCATCTCTGCGGGGGTGGACTGGAGTAGTTTAGTTAACAACGAACCAGGATAAAAATAACTGTGCAATTTATTTTTATCTGTCAAGTTTTTAAAGCTACACTTATTCAAACCCCCCCTTTCTAAGTGTTTTTCTATCCTTCAAGTACAAAATAAGGTTAGTGTTAATGATCAATGTTTGAGACTAATGTAGCTTCAAGGAAGTATTTTGATGTATTTATCCTTATATGTTTTGAGAAATGACACTTTAAGGTTATTTTCCTAACATATGATACAAGTGCAAACATGGGTGGATCAAGACCTAAGTCAAGAAAGCTTGTGGGATCATTACATCAATCAAGCATTTTTTAAGACCTTAGGACAACCTTATCACCATCCCAAAGTACTCAAAGTAATCTCATGATCACCTTAAAGTAGATTTGAAATGATGAAAGTTCATCAAGCCTTAATATGTTCTTAATTGAACAAGATGAATCATCAAAGTCCAATTGATCCAAAAAGAAAAAAAAGAAAAGGAAGAAGATGGAGATGGAGGTTCAAGAACACTTTTCAACTATTGATTTAAAATCAATTGAGTTTTTAATAAAAAACGGTGATGATTAAGGTAATAAATAAACAAAGCAAGAGTAAAAATGCAATAGAATTAAATAAAGAACAAGCATAAGAGCCTACCTATTTAGTACGAATGAAATAACTTGGAAGAAAATAATCAAGAGAAAAAAATGAAGAGTTTTGGCTTAGTTTGCATAGAAATTGCTTGAAACTAAAAAATCACAAGTTTATGTAAACTGAAATTTTGGGACTTTCAAGTGAGGTAGTGACTTTGAAGTTTTTTTGTGTCCTTAAAACAAGAGGCAATGGCCTCTATTTATAGGGAGGATTTGTGGTTTAGGAGGGGGAGGGGAATGATATAAAAAAGGTGTGCCAAATTCAAATAGTGTTAGCTTGCTTCTTTGTGAAGAAAAATGGAAGTTATGGTTCCCATGAACTTTGGTAAACTTTAATCAAGAACAATAAGGTGGCTCGTATATTATTATATGGTTGATTGTTATTTTTGTGATGTTTCAAAGTTAGAAGCAATCAAGCATGGACTTAATGCATAAAGTTTTGTGATTAAAGTGGTTTTTCCAAAATGGCAATGGTGCCTTTAGTACAAAAATGGAATGATTTAATGGACAAACCGTTAACCACTTGGATAATGGTTCAATTAATGGTGTAAAGATCAAATTATGGATAGATTTATAAGAAATATAGGATGCAAAAAAATATTTGTAGAGGAATGGCTTGAGTTTTGCAACTTGGTTGATCATGGAAAAACAACTTCGTGGTGCCATCTTCATAAACTCAAATCTCCTAGCTCACAAATTCTATGGAGGAGTTCTTGTACTTTCTAGAAATCCCTAAACATGCTTTACGACTTTCATGGTTGGTGTTTTCTCAAATTCTTAAAGGAGCTTGATGGAAAATGACCTCAAAGTTAGGCATAAAACATGCATTTCTTCATGAAAAAGTCAAAACCCCAATCTTTGACTTTTGATTCCTTGACTAATTTTCTTGATTTTATTTGATAAATTTACTTCAATAATATCATATTCATGATTTTGATCTTCAAAATTCCATGGTTGAGCAAATTTCTCAAAAGTCAAAGGTGATCTTGAACAGTTGACTTTTCCTAGATAAATTGCATTCTTCTAAGTATCAATTGAATCAAGCTCTTCTAGACAAATGAATGTTATGAGTGGATTATAATGAGGCATTGGAGATCCTTGAATCATGATTTGAGCCATGAAACCATGCTTTGACCAAAAGTCAACTTTCTAGAGAATTAGGTCAAAAACCCTAGTTGTATACCAGATGAATTTGAAAGTTGTTAATCTTGAATTGAACCACACTTGAACTTGAATATTGATGAGGGAAATAAATTGTGAATATGAGACACACAACCCTAATTTGCCTAAACTCTTTGATCAATCACCTATCTTGTGAAACAAGTAACAAATAAACACAATTTTTTTGTATATTTTTGGTTACAAAATCATGAATGATTATGGATGAGATGAATAATGGTGATAAATGAAGTGATATCTTTGTGTCAAAAATTGTGGTATGACACACCCTTTCTATTACGGTATCTAGGCATATCTTCTGCAACAACTGTTTTTGGAATATGTGTCCCATCAAGTTCTCCAATTGAATTCTAAAAATAATTTAAAAAGTTACTACAATTATAGATACCTAAAAAGGGTTATAAGTTGTAAAAAGAATCAAACTTACCTCAAACCATTTCTATTTATTTGCCTTAAGGCCGTCCTAATTATAGTCGTGAAACTTTAAATAATCTCGGCTTACTTTTATAACAGCTCAAACGACATTATTGAATTGTCTACTCACTGTTTTTTTTATCTACAGTAGTTAAAGTGTATGACTCTATATTTTAGGTTGTGAGCAAGGATATGCAAAAACATTTCCACAACTTCACTTGTTGGAACATTTGTTGTCTTTAACAACTGCCCTTTTTCTTCTAAAATTCTACAAAGTTTAAAAAATGCCCCTTTACTAACTCTTAATTGCTCCATGCAATCAATTTTCGTTCCTCTGTATAGACGGTTAAGAAAATTGTGCCTTTCCAATTCCCAATTACGAGTTGGTTCCTTAACAAAATATTTGTCATTTTACCAAGCCATTACTCTTAATAACATAGTAACAATACTAACAACAATTACTGTTGTTTCCTCAAGCTCTTCCATTTCTTCTTCATTTCTTTTACGCTTTATTGAAGTGTCAACTATACTAATGTCCATTTCTTAAAATAAAGATTATGTTATGAGCATATGGGAGAGTAACATTCATTTTGTAAGTAAAAATCGCCATAGAACCTTACACATTGATCACTAGAATTCAAAGATTAAAAAAGAGACAACAAAATAGCTACTCCATATACAGGTAAACAAGACCCCTAATTATACTTATATTCAAATCAATTCTCTTATAATTTCTCAGCAAATAAGTTTAATTTTTAGTTTTGAAACAGTTCGAGCAAAATCATCCAATTTCTTTCTTTGTGTATCAAATTTTATTTGTTAATGATGAATATGTATCATCCAATTTACTTCAATAACTTTGATCGCACAAGTGCAGTCACTACGTCATAATATAATTTTTATATCCTTATGAAATTGATTAATGACAACTCCTTATAATATATGTAAAGTGTAATAATTAATTATAAAGAACATGATTTTGTCAACACTTCAAACTAACATAAGATTTTACGGTGTACCCGAATATAATTAAAAAAAAATGCAAACTTCATGAGTGTATTTTTTAAAATTGATTCAAATAAAAATCCTGAAGTCAAATTCTATGTTGAATTATCATTCTACGTTTAGATGTAGTTCTTTTGAATTATCCAATACATTAAAATATTCCAGACTGTAGAGTATATGTTTTTATGCATGTCCGTTGAATGTGCTATTTTACTTTATTTATATTAATATTTATTGTTGAGTAAGTAAAGAAATATTGGCAGACTTTGGAAATTTTATGATAGACCCTTACTAACACTCAGACATTCTAATATGTGTCTATATCAAATTAACTAATATTAACTTTTTCTTCTAGGCTCTAGAAAATATTATGACATTCACTTTGGTTCTGAACTACATAAAACCTATTAAAACTAGATGATTTCAATTGCATAGTGCAGACTCAGTTTCGATGATAAAGCTATACTTATCCTAATACAATCTTTGTGATTAACTCATTAAAGATAACACTTGATTGAAGTGTATACCATTTCAACCACACTATAAAAATCTAGCTTGACTCCATATATGATAACTCAATAAATTCACAATCAAACATGTTCAGATTTTCATAAGTTCTGTTATGACAAAAAAATAATTAAGAAACTGAATTGATTTCATAGAAACTCACCTATACCATTAAGACAAGCCATAAAATATATTAAACACACTTCAATTACTTTTCGGTGTGGCTATAAAATTAGTATCTTCACTTTTTTTTTACCAAAGCAAAACTAACTTCTTTCATTCAATAAAATAGTTTCAAATCAAGGAGGTATAACATTAACAGAACTACTTCGACACCAAGAATTGACCGCCTTTGTTAAACAATGAGCAACCATATTCGCTTGACGCTTGACAAACTCTACCTCAAAGTTTGGAAAATTAAGTAACAACAGCTTAATAGATCGAATAATAAAACTAAATTCGGAACCTCCGGTAACATTGGATTGGATGACTTGCACCACCTTTTGCGAATCACTCGCAAACACTACATGATCAAGATGAAGTTCTAAAGTACCTTGGATAGCTTCTTTCAACTCCAACGCCTCTGCTTCTAGAACGGATAAAGTACCAACATCCCATGTAACATCCGCTTTAACAAAGTTACCCATATTATCCCAGATACACCAACCTCTATTAGTAGTTCCTTGGTTGTGATTAAAACCCGCGTTGACATTGCACTTGAACCATCCCAAAGGGGGAGGAAACCACTGTTGATTGTTTGGGGGAACAACCTCTCTATCTTGAGTATTTTGTGCCAACAGCCATTCCTGCCACTTATGAGAAGCTAACCGACCAAGTCTTGATGCTTCCTCTTTCTCATTATTCCAAATAAAATTATTTCTATTCTGCCATAAAATTTCGAGCATGATCGCTAAGCGCCCAGTCACCTTTCTATCCTCCTTGCTACACACTTTCAAGATAAGAGATTTAATATCATTAAAATGAGTAATATGAGGTGCGACGGTGTCGTGGAGACCTGCTGCCCTTCAACAAGAATAAGTTTCTGGACATCCGAAAAAAAAAATACCAATCATCCTCATCTAAAACTTCGCAAAACATATCTTCACTTAGAATCAAACCAATATTAATTGTGGTTGTAGCAGTACTCTCAACCACATCAACAGGAAAATACGGCTTACAACAAATGAAAATCACAACATAGAGATATCACATCCAAACAGCCACAATGCTTTAGATTTTACTCAACATAATCACACTTTATGGAACACACAGCTACAATTTTCTTCTGCAAAAAAATGTTTCTCCAAACTCAGTTTGAAACCACAAAATAAATAAATAAATAAAATAGATTAAAAATAAAAAAATAAAAATAAAAACCATATATTTAAAAATGAAGACAAACAAACCAATTTTTAGTTGGTTCAGTGGCGATTGGCGCTGAACTTGGTAGCGAGGATCACGGTTCGATCCCCACAACTGCGATCGGGAGGGAGCCGGAACCACTTGATACCAGAACTGGCCCCGAATCGGACTATACTGATGGTGATAAAAAAAATGAAGACAAACGTTTGTATCAAACTTTTGGAGTTTGTTTTAGATCGTACAGTGCCTTTTGTAGTTTGAAAACATGATCAGAGCATTAATGTTCTCATTTTAATGTAACATTAATTTAGGATAGAAATTATGTGTCTGTCGGTAACTGGGAGAATCTGTGGAACATTATGGCTCCGCCTAGAGTTAAACATCTTTTGTGGAGAATTTGTAGAGGTTGCTTGCCATCGCGCATTAGACTCCGACAACATTTTGTTCAATGTCCGTCGGAATGCCCTGTTTGCGAAGCAAATGAAGAGGAGGATTGGCATGTGTTTTTTGGGTGTAATTATATTATTAAGTGTTGGCGGGCAGCAAGTTTGTCTTCTATCATTGAGCCTCGTTTACAAGTTTTTAATGATGCTAAATCCCTTATTCTCGATATCTGTAGTAGAGAAGATAGGAAGGATGCGAGTCGTTTTGCTATGATGATTGAGGGAATTTGGAAGAACCGTAACAATATAGCGTGGAATGATGAAAGGGAGAGTCTTTCTAGATTAGGCTTGCAAGCCTATTTAAATTGGCAGGATTGGTACGCACCCCAGGATAATCACGAAAGCATTATTAGCAATCATATTTCTTCAGTATGGTCTCCTCCTGTTGAAGGTTGGGTGAAATGTAATGCCGATGCCGGTTTCAACAAGCCTCACCATTCTACTAACATAGGGTGGTGTTTTTGCGATAACATGGGTAGATTCATTACTGCAGGAGTTGCTTGGGATATTGGTATTATGTCCCCGAAGGAAGCTGAGGCGTTAGCATTGAAAGAAGTTACGTTGTTCAACACGTTGTTACCTTGAATTTGGATCATGTGACATTCGAAAGCGACTCTCAAGTGGTTATTCAAGGCATTCATTCTATATCTACTGGTAGTTCCGAATTTAACTGTATTCTTCTTTCTATTAAGCGTTTGTTAGCTTTTATTCCAAGCTTTGAGGTAAAGTTTATTAAACGCCAAGTGAATATGGTTGCCGATTCATTAGTTAAGGCGGCCAATTCTTGGTCTAGGCGTAGTATCGTAAATGTTGTTCCTCCTTGTATTGAATTTCATTTGATAAATGATATGAGTTAATTTTGTTCTTGTCAAAAAAAAAATTTGAAAACTTTTTTTAATATATTAAAAAAAAATTAATTCACTTTTTATAAATTGAAAGATTGTAACTAAACATACATTATAAAGTACAACTCAATTTTTTTTTTAAAAAAGTATTTAAAAATGTTTTTTATGAAAAAATATTTGAAATAACTTTAAATTTATAAATTTATATGAATTTTGATATGCAAAAAAAAAATTATAGTAAAAGGTTGAAATATTAAAAATAATATTTTAAAAATAGCTATTTAAACTAGTTTTTTATTTGAAGTTCCTTTTTTTAAAAAAAAATTACAATAATGTTTTTACAAAAATTATATGATATTATAAAAATCATTTAAAATAAATTTAAAAAATGAAAAAAAATACTATATATATATATATATATATATATATTAAAATTATTAGTTTTTATTTATATTTATTCTCGGTTGTCTAATCAAAGCCATGAGATAATATATCTAATTCAAAAGTATAAAAAAATGACATGACAATAGATATAATTGATTTATTTTGTAAGAGAACTTATTAAAAAAATGATAAAGTTCAATTTCATAACGTCAATAAAAATTCCTTAAACTTGGCAACTTTTCCTTCCGAAAATCCCGTGAAGAAAACAAAAAATGTTTATTGAGATTAAAGCAAAGGTATTTTGGATTGTTGTGGTTGTTCAATTGTCCAAATTATTAAGATAAAAAAACTAGACCATATTTAACCACTTATGATTATCTTATTGAAAGCATACAATATCACAATCGTTGTCATAGTTGAGTTTAATCTAATCTTGTTTTGGACGTGACATTAATATCTTATATGGCCGTCAAAAAAAATGTTTGATGACTTTTGAAGTCCTTTTAGTAGTGTTGGTGACATTATAAATCTGATAATGTGGATTGGATTGGATTCTCTTATCTTTCTATTTTTTGGCATACGTATGCAGCTTTTCCTACTGCTCATCCCTACTTTAAAGTAACACAAAAGTTATTCTTTTTTTGTGAGTGAAGAATTAGTGCAAAGTTTATTAGAACGTCTAAGCACAAACCACTTGTGTGTTTAATATTTTATTGATAAAAACTTGTATGTTTAATATGCTATAGGATGTGAATTAGGGCATGTTTGTTTTAGTTTAAATTTTTTTTTGTATTTTTAAAAATAGAATTTTTAAAATCGTTATATTACAAGTTTTTTTATTTTTGTTTTTTTAAAAATGAAACACTAATTTTGATATCCTATAACATAAACATCCATTATTGAAAACCAAAATTTATTTAAAATTAAGTGAATTTTTGAAAATTTGATGTCTAAATTTTTTTTCCATAAATAGATGGAATACCTAAAATCACATTTTAAGAATAACTATTCATACCAAATTTTCTTTTAAAGCTTTTACAAAAAATTTCTTTGTAAAATTTTTTTACACAAAATTATGTAACATTATAAAAACCATTTTTAAAAAAAAACCAAAACAAATGGGCCCTCAAACACATCTTTTTATAACTTTAAAATAATTGAGCAATGAGTTTTTCTCCTTTTTTTGTGTGCTAGCAACACTTCACTTTGATACGACATCTAATTATTTTGTCGATCTAAAAATAGCAAAATGTTATTGTTTTGGGTTGATCAAATGCCTATTACAGTCGATTTAATTCATCGGTTGAATTCAATAAATGGCACTCTTTTCATTGATACACATGTGGATTTTCACTTTTGAACACCACATAAGAGAATGACCTCATCTTAACCGTTGATCACATGCAACGATTGTTTATACTTTACGTCAAACAAAATTAAAACGGTTCTAAATGTCTCCTCTAATATAAGTGAGTCTAAGTCATGTCTAGATATTCTTTTTCACACACTTACAAAATTCCACTTCATTCAAACATATTATCTATTCTTGACTCAAAGCATATGACCGGTGATAAAATTTTATTCTCGTTTTGTCTCTTATGCAAATACTAATAAAAGAATAGTCTTAGGGTTTGACACAGTTGTAAGTCCCCCAACCCAACGATTGGAGAAGTCTTTTTGGTTAAAGGGTTAAAATATAATTTACTTAGTCTAAGTTAATTATGTGATAAATGCAATAGTGTAACGTTTGATTCTTCTGGTTACAGGGTTATAAAATCTAAATCAAACAAAACTCGATTTACGAGTTCAAGAAATGAAAATATCCACACAATGAATTTAAATAAAATTCCTTCAAACGATGCATGTCTCCTGAGCAACGAGGATGAGTCTTGGTTATGACATATGAGAATAGCCCACATACACATGGATAACTAGAATAAGTTGGTCCACAAAGATCTCGTAGATAGTATGCCAGACTTACATTATGAAAAGAACATATTATTCAATGCGTGCCAAAAAAACAAGAAAGTAAGGGCCTATTTTAAAGCTGAAAATATTGTTTCTACAAATATCAGCCCTTATAACTGCTTCACATGGACCTCTTTGGCCCATCCAGAACTGTAAGTCTAGGTGGAAACATACGCTCTTGTAATTGTGGATGACTACTTTCGCTATACTTAGACATTGTTCTTGTATTAGAAAAGAGACGTGCTTGTTTCCTTTCAAACACTAGCCAAGGTTATCCATAACGAAAAAGGAGTAAATATTGCATCCATCAGAAATGACCATGGTGGAGAATTCCAAAATGAGGAATTCAAAAAAATTCTATAACGAGAATAATAATCTACACACCTTTTCCACTCCATGAAATCCCAATAAAAAAAGAATAGTGGAGAGGAAAAATATATCTCTAATAGAACTTATGATGATGATGCTCAATGAGACTAACCTTCCTAAATATTTCTAGGCCGATCTAGTAAGCATTGTTACTATGTTATGAATTGTATCTTGATAAGACCAATTCTAAAGCGTATTCCATATGAACAATATAAAGCAAGAAAGACAAATATCTCTCACTTACATGTTTTTGAATGCAAATGCTTTATCCTTAACAACGAAAAGAATAACCTCGAAAATTTTGATGCAAAAGCTAATGAAGGCATATTCATAGGATATTCCACTTCTATTAAAGATTTTAGAGTATTTAACAAAATAACTCTAACAACATAAGGATCAGTTCATGCTACCTTTGATGAATATAACCAAAAACCATTAGAAGTATAAGTGATCGATTGTGCATGTATCTTGGAAAAGACGAATCTGGAGGAAAATGATCAAGAACCAGTTGAAGACCAAATTTTGAATCAAGTTGCATATGAAGAACTGACACTAAAATAAATCATAGATATCCCACCATATCACCCAGATATTCAAAAATAATGGAGATTACCAAAAGACCATCCTATTCAGAACTTTATTGGATACATCTTAAAGAAAGTCACTACTCGACGATTCCTTAATCAGGTATGTAACTTTGTAGTTTTATTTCACAAATTGAGTCAAAGGAAATCGATGAAGCTATTATCGATAAACATTGGTCTCTTTCTATGCAAGAAGATTTAAATCAATTATAACGAAACAACATTTGGGAACTCATTCTCAAAGCTTAGGCTAATCTAGTGATTGACACCCGATGGGTCTTTCGCAACAAAATGGAAGAAGATGGTAATATTTTAATATAAATCTAAACTTGTTTCGAAATGATACAATCAACATGAAAGAATAGATTTCGATGAAACCTATTAGAAACCATAAGGATGTTACTGGATTTTTCTTGCATCTTGAATTTCAAACCATTTCAAATGGATGTAAAAATTGTTTTTCTAAATGTCTACATCTAAGAGGAGGTATATGTTAATCAAACTTTAGGATTTATGAACTCGATATTTCCAGATCATGTTTTCAAGTTTAAGAAAGCACTATATAGACTGAAACAAGATCCTAGAGCTTGGTGTGATCATCTAAGCAAATTCTTACTTGAACACAAGTTCCAAAGAGGGAAAGTTGATGAAACTCTCTTTACCAAATAAACCGAACATGACATCTTACTAGTTCAAATTTACATCGACAATATCTTATTTGATGCTACTAACGAATCCTTGTGCAAGGATTTTTT
This sequence comes from Vicia villosa, assembly GCF_029867415.1. Lineage (NCBI taxonomy): Eukaryota > Viridiplantae > Streptophyta > Magnoliopsida > Fabales > Fabaceae > Vicia > Vicia villosa. The sequence continues at coordinate 82,590,943 of NC_081183.1, forward strand.
TGAATTGATACAGAATTAGTTGAAAATGCCAATGATGGGAGAGCTTAGATACTTCCTAGGATTTTAAATCCACCAGAATAAAGAAGTAACTTTCATAAATTAAGCTAAATACTATAAAGAATCGCTAAAACGGTTTGACATGAAAAAGTCCAAAGTAATAGCAACCGCAATGTCAACATCATGCAACCTCGACAAGGACAAAAATGGAAAACCAGTGGAGGAAAGAAAATACTTAGGTATGATAGGCTTTATTATCTATCTAACTGGATCTCACCCTGATATCATGTTTGCTATATGTTTTTTCTGCTCGCTTTCAAGCATCCCCGAAAGAATCATATCTCACTAAGGTTAAACGCATCATGAGATATCTCACTAAAACACAACAAATGGGTCTATGGTACCCCAAGAGAGCATATTATGACTTATTTGGGTACATTGGCTCTGATTTCGCTGGGTGCATATTGGATATGAAAAGTATCAGCGATACGTATTGTTAAAAAATTAATTTAAAATGAATGGAATCGAGGCTAGAATCGTGTACGAAACACTTTCCTTATAGTATTTAGAGCACTCTCAAATTGTCTTAGAGTTTCTATGCAGGAATACTCAGGATAATTCAGCCTTCTCGAGTCTGCGTAAGACCGACGAAAACTCGAATGTAGCAAAGAGTTTCTAGAATTTATTCTAGAGGATTTGCGTTTTTATGTTGTGTTTTTCTGAATTCAGAATGAATTATTTATAGGACACATTGGTATGGTTTCACGAGGTAGCGATCCTTGGTGAAACAATGTCTTTTACCAAAAGTCATAATGATTGGCCTATAACAACACACTTCAAAAGTTGCATGGTTTCATTCTACAACACTTCATAAAGTGTTGTCATTTTTCAAATCCACTTCTCTTGTCATTTTGGAACAACTATTATAATAATTACAACAATCCCCCACTTGTTCTAATAATGACAAGATCAATTCTAGAAAGTAGAAAGCAAAAGAGTGTTACAGTTAGGTATCATTCAATTTGAACTTAACCTTAGTAAAGACAATGCAAAGCCTAATCGAAACGTTAGGTAGCTATGCTTTGAAACGTTATCCCATGTGATTAGACCGACGTTACTATACACACACTCTTTAAAAGTTCTCCGCCTACATATCTCGTCTAGCACTATTTATGGCCATGTGCTTTTCCTGTTTTCATGAATTTTTCATGAGAGAAACTCCAACTCTCACTTTGAGACGGCACCATCTCGAAATTCACATAGGTGAAGTTCATATTGTGTCATTTTCCATGAGACACGTACCCTCGGTATTAAACTTCATTAAGAGTTTAAAAGAAAACTCAACCCTCATTTTTAAGGTCAACATTATCACGAAATGTTTGACAATTATCTAAATCAACGACTTGTTGTTACCCATTGAATCTTAGGTTAAGATGTATTAACTTTAGATTGGGTTGCTATCATTGTCAGAACGCTTATTCAAGGAGTTTCAACCTCACACCTCTCGAGGTTGTCTTTACTAAATCCCTGGCCAGTAGTTTAGTAAATGCATTATTCAAATTATATATCGATCGTATATATGTGAATGAAATTATTACATCTTTAATAAATTTTCTCATGAAATAATGTCTAAGGCCTCAGTGCCCAGACTTTTCATTTTACACTTATCTGAATTCTCTTGCTAAATTGGCTTGACTATCACATTGTGTTAACACCTTTGAAACTTGTCTTTAGTCAATGGAACTTCCAACAGAAGGTCCCTAAACCATTCAACTTCTTTGACCAATGGGAGCGAGATCCACACACTATGGCTCCATGGTAAAGAGAGCAATGCATGTTTGTTTCTTTCTCTTCCAAGAAATATCACCCCAACTAGTGTAAATATCCACTTAGTTGTAAATTTATAATCTCCAACACTCGACATCCAACTTATATTGGTATATCCTTCTAATATGGCAAGAAACCTACCATAATGGAGGTCAAGACTTTGGTTTTTAAAAGATAATCAAAATCCTTGTGATCGAAAATCCTTGTGATGGCCTTCCAATGCTCACCATTTGGATTGCTAGTAAATCTACTCATTTACTAATTGCAAATGCTATGTCGGATATAGTACATTGCACTAGAAAACCAAGTTCACTTGTGTATTCTAATATGACCACAACTCTTCCATCATTACTTTGACACTAAGATCAAATTGAATATTCACTTTCTTGAAATGTGACAGTTTGAACTTATCAAGAACTTTCTCAACAAAGTGTATTTGACTAAGTTTATAACCCCCACTATTTTCGCATTACTTTGATCCCCAAAAGAGTGTCAACTAGTCCAAGATCTTTCATCTTGAATGTGGAAGTTTTCTCAATATAGTGTGTTTGACTATGTTTTAAACCCCCACTCTTTCGCTTTACTTTGATCGAAAAGAGTATCCATTATTTCAAGATTTTTCATCTTGAATGTGGAAGCTAGAAACCTCTTTGTTTCTAAGATTCAATTCATCTCGTTGCTAATGATCAACATGTAATTAACATAGAGACAAAATAATTTCATTATATTCTCATACAATTTTGTTTACACACACCTGTCACAAGATGTAGATGAAGAAGGTTTTTAGATAATCATGCATGATGATGCAAGAAGGTTTTAGATGAAGTGAGAGATAAAATTATGAGGAATTTAGAATAGTATAAATTGCGATGAGTACCTTATTTATGTTCACCTCTCTCAAATCTTGACTTGAATTTCTATGTTAAACCTTCTTGGTCAACTTCACATTGACGTGCATGACACTTTTGATATTTTCTTTCTTTGATAATCTTTGTCTTCATCAAAATTATATATAAGATGTATTCTTCATAATCTCCCCCTTTTGATGATGACAAACTCTTTGAATTCTTGTTTTGATAAGATTGAAAATTCTCCCCCTAAGTTGTGTGTCTCCCCTTTAATTTGTGAATCTTGCAATGATAGAATCAAACCTTTGGTGTCACTGTTTTAGTGCTTGTTTTATTCCATACAAAGATTTGATAAGCTTCCACACCTTTTGTTCATTACCAAGAAGCACATAACCTTCTGGTTTTTTCATGTAAATCTCCTCATCGAGATCTCCATTTAGGAATGTTGTTTTGACATCCTTTTTAGTGGTACATATGTGTTGAAATGATCAACACGTTCTTTTTTTCTAAAACCCTTGTTTACTAATTTAGACTTGTAGGCGTTTAGTGTACCATCTTTATGATACTTCTCTCTAAACACTCACTTGCATCCAACCAAGTATGGTTCGACTTTGTTGAATCCATTTCATCTTGGATAACATCATTCCAAGAGAAGTCCTTTGAAATTACATCTTCATTGTAAATATTAGGATCATCTTCTAGATGATCATAATAAAGATACGCAATGGTTAAAAAATTGTCAAACAGTCAAGAAAATGATTTAAAGGTCACGTTCCTTAGTCACATCTTACAAATGCAATTTTGCATTTGTATACTATTGGTGTGATTTTAAACATTGCAAGTCAAATTCTCAATTTCAATTTTCCTTTTCTAATGTTTCATTCATGATTTTCCATTTTAAATTAATTTAAAAATAATAGTAATCCATGAACAAAGCAACTTTACGTGAAACGTTTATTTTCTTCTCAATTATACATACCTATGAATCCATATTACTATAAATCTAATAAAATAAATCATAACAAACCAATATTCTAAATTTCAATTTAGTTGCTGTTATAGATATGTTAAGACGTATGCCGTGTGGAATACTTTAATGGCATGAATACATACGTAGTAATAATTAATGATCGCACAATACTGTTATTATTAAAACCAATATGTTTTCCATATGCAATCATACATCACTGTTTTAAACTATTTCTTTTGCATGCAGAATAAACAAATTCATGCGAAAACTGAATATATTACGAAAATAATCATTACCGAAAATTATAATCTCATTAACTCACTTTCGATATCACTTTTTAGAAAATTTTCAATTTAAAATTTGATATTATAATTTTTAACGTACTTTAATTTGAAACAATAATAAGAATGTACCCGAATCTTTGATCTCAAATCGTTTTGTGTCCTACCTTCAGTTTTTCTCTTTGATACTTGAAACTTAAACCTCGATAACCATTATTTGAAATACTATAAGATTGTTAGAAAATTAATTTAAACCGAATGGAATCGAGGCTAGAATCGTGTACGAAACACTTTCCTTATAGTATTTCAAGCACTCTCAAATTTTCTTAGAGTTTCTATGCAGGATTACCCAGGATAATTCAGCCTTCTCGAGTCTGCGCAAGATCGACGAAAACTCAAATGTAGCGAAGAGTGTCTGGAATTTATTCTAGAGGATTTGCGTTTTTATGTTGTGTTTTTCTGAATTTAGAATGAATTATTTATAGGCCACATTGGTATTGTTTCACGAGGTAGCGACCATTGGTGAAACAATGTCTTTTACCAAAAGTCACAATAATTGGCCTATAACAACACACTTCAAAAGTTGTATGGTTTCATTCTACAACACTTCATGAAGTGTTGCCATTTTTCAAATCCACTTATCTTGTCATTTTGGAACAACTATTATACTCTCTACTCATATGAGAAGGAATTTAACCACTCCAATTATATATCTATTGTTTTCCTCTTACAACCTCCTTGAGAGATGTGTTGTCAACATCAAAAAGAGCAGAGAATATGGATCTATGTGCTTGCAAGTATGAAGTTCCTTCCTGAAGTTTTGGTGAAAACAACACCAACGATTGTTGAAGTCGATGGTAATAACTTTCCAACTCTCTGATAATGGTAATAAAATTTGGATACATTTCAATCATCGTCTAGTAGGAGAATCAAGATTCTATTTAAGTGCTTGTATTACCAATGTATATAAAAAAGGATATTTAAAGTAGGGAAGTAACTCCTAAGAAATTAAGGCAACACACACACACACAAAACCTACTTTCTAATTATCAAATATCTTAAAATGTTTTAAAGGTCTAGCCAATTGATTAGGAAACTCTTAGCTTCCTTTTAAAATCATTTTTGAACTACCCAATCGATTGGGACCTTAAGCCAATCAATGATTGGAAAGACTTTTTTGAACTACCCAATAGATTGGGAAGTTACTATACTCCCAAGGGAAGTAGAATATACTCTCTACTCATTTGAGAGGGAATTTAACCACTCCAATTATATATCTATTTTTTACCTCTTACAACCTACTTGAGAGATGTGTTGTCAACATCAAAAAGAGCGGAGAATATGGATCTATGTGCTTGCAAGTATGAAGTTCCTTCCTGTAGTTTTGATGAAAACAACGCCAAAGATGGCTGAAGTTGATGGTAATAACTTTCCGACTCTCTGATAATGGTGATAAAATTTGAATACATTTAAATCATCATCTAGTAGGAGACTCAAGATTCCATTTAAGTGCTTTTATTACCAATGTATATAAAAAAGGATCTTTAAAGTAGGGAAGTAACTCCTAAGAAACTAAGGCAACACACACACACACACAAAACCTAGTTTCTAATTATCAAATCTCTTAAAATATTTTAAAGGTCGAGCCAATTAATTAGGAAACTCTTAGCTTCCTTTTAAAAGCATTTTTGAACTACCCAATCGATTGGAACCTTAATCCAATCGATGATTGGGAAGGCTTTTTTGAACTACCCAATAGATTGGGAAGTTATTATACTCCCAAGGGAAGTAGAGTATACTCTCTACTCATATGAGAGGGATTTTAACCACTCCAATTATATATCTATTTTTTTCTCTTACACCCTCCTTGAGAGATGTGTTGTCAACATCAAAAAGAGCGGAGAATATGGATCTATGTGCTTGCAAGTATAAAGTTCCTTCCCGAAGTTTTGATGAAAACAACATCAAAGATTGCTGAAGTCGTTGGTAATAACTTTCCAACTCTCTGATAATTGTGATAAAATTTGGATACATTTCAATCATCGTCTAGTAGGAGACTCAAGATTCCATTTAAGTGCTTGTATTACCAATGTATATAAAAAAAAATCTTTAAAGTAGGGAAGTAACTCCTAAGACACTAAGACAACACACACACACACACACACACACACACACAAAAACCTACTTTCTAATTATCGAATCTCTTAAAATGTTTTAAAGGTCGAGCCAATTGATTAGGAAACTCTTAGCTTCCTTTTAAAAGCATTTTTGAATAACCCAATCGATTGGGACCTTAAGCCAATTGATGATTGGAAATACTTTTTTGAACTACCCAATAGATTGGGAAGTTAAGACAATTGATTAAAAGAAGCGTTAGTGATTGTATAATCAATTATCATCAACAACTCTTTTTCAAATCTTTCCAAAATAGGCTAGAATAATCAATTATTTTACTCATTCGATCGATTGGGTTTATGAGCCAATTTCGGTCATTAAAAATGTCCATAGATCTTTTCCTTTTTTGGATTTCCTATTCTTATATAAAGGAGGGTCTCCTCCTCACTTTATACCTCTTTCTAAATCTCTCTATTTTCTTTAGAATTTATTTCTCTCTTTGAAAATATTATTCTCACTTAAATTGCTTTAGTGCCTTTGATGTGAAAAGCTACTTACGAGGAATTGTGTTAGTGTCTTGCTATTGTTATAACTCTCAAGGGTGTGATACTCTCGAATAATCAAGTTTGGTTCTTGAGATAAACCAGTCATATAATCCCTATTTTGTTTTTAAAACATTGTTGAATTTTTTGTTTGGTTATTAAGATAAGCCAGGAAAATTTCCACTACTACAAATAATACATTTTATGAAATTTATTTTACCTCACCTAACAAAAAACGAGGTATAATTCCTGGACGCGCCATGTTTTTTTCTTTCTAAAATTACAATATATTTTGTCGGTTGTCGTAGATAACCAAGAAGTAAAACAATTCTAGGCACATACATCAAATCCCAACAACAACAATTTATGTTTTTATTTCATTAAATATGGCACATTCCTTCATATTTTATTTTTAATCCAAAAATAAGTCAATTTTCACCTTAGTTTTATTTCACAACCGAGGTGAAATAGTTTACTCTTATTATATATAGCTTAGCTTGTAGCTTTAGTTTCACTTTCCTAAAACAACAAGTTCATAACTATAATAAAGAGCACTAAATACATATCATCTCTAGAAGGATGATATGTGTTTAGGGCTCTCTATCAATACTTTCCATAATGAAAGACGAAATCATTTCTTTCACTTCTTCTTTACATATGTGGTACATCAAACATCACTACTCGTGTTACATTGTTTTTATTGTTGTTGTTGTTGTTGAGATCCTAAACCCTTAAGGTTTAATCTTGTTGTTGTTTTAATTGAGATAACATGTTATAGGTTGTTGTTTTTGTTGAGATAAGCAGGTTTATTGTTGATGTTGATGTAGTTTTGCTGAGAGATTAATTTTTTTTAGTTGTTGCTTAATATTGTTGTTTAGATTGAGATTGAGATTGAATGTTAATGTTGTTGTTGTTTATTGTTGTTTTTGAGTTGTTAATGTTGTTATTGTTGTTGTTGTTGTTTAGTTATTATTCCTAGCCATGAAAAATTTAGATTGACAGAAAATACAATTGAGTTTATCATATCTAAAGTCGATTATTTGTTTCACTAACCCCTCTTTGAACATATAACCTATTCAATTGATTTTGAAATTATTAGTATGAAAAATTATGTTGTATTTGAAAAACATCTTACACGAATTAATGTTTTTCGAACATTTTGTAACTCATCATTCATCTGACATTCTTTAATAATTAAAATAAATCACAATTCTTCTAGTAATCGTTCAATGAAGAACTTGAAATACTGAACGAGATTCGAACCATTAAAAAATCAGATATGAATAACGAGTTACAATATGTTTTAAATTCATTGATTAGTGTAAGTTGTTCTTCAAATATAACATAATTGTTCATATAGTTATTTTGTAAACCAATTTAAAAAGTTATGTGTTCAGTTAGAGTTTGGTGAAATAAGAAATTCACGTTAGATATAATAAACTCAGTTGTGTTTTACGCGTCATTTAAATGTCAAAACCGAGGGAAATGTGTTTTCGCCATTTAAAAGTTCCAATAAGGTTATGGCTAGGGATCGAACCCAAGACCTTTACACCTTACATGTTGGATTAACACCAACCGAAAGGTAATGTGGCACATTTTTTATGACGCCATTCGTTACCTCGCATATGAGAGGTAACACCTCATATCCAACCAATGTTAAATGTGTTTTTCTATAGTAGTGCCCTAATCGGTTCATTGGCTTAGCTTGGGTAAAAGCTTTTGTTTTGGCTGGGGATAAACTTTATAAAATCTCAAGATCAACTTGTATCAATGTCCGTTGGCATAACCTATAAAAGCTTAAGTTTGTAGTCCAAATCTCAAGAAGATCTCTGATAACACGAATTTATATCATATATTTAGCTTAAATTCCATAAATATTATTAGCATTTTCATTTAATTATATTGTTTTATTATGGTAATATGCGGGTATTTGCGATGTTTCAGGTATTATGTTCGTGTTGAAAACTATTTGTCAAAAGAAGAAGAAATAGAAAAAAATCAATTTAAAATACAAGTAAAAGATGAAGGTGAAGCATTAGTAAAGGATGGAGGTGCAAAGAACAGTTGGCCCAGCCCAAAAGGGTAAGCACGTGGCCCACCCAAGGAAGAGAAGACGCCCGTCTTGGGCCTGAAGTGTGGAGGAAGACCAAGTAAAGGAGTGGAGACGTCCGTCTCTCACTCCCCTTTCCACGTAACATGACCCACTCAAGAGGATATGCCCGTCTCCTAGATTGTAGGCACTTGAGACGCACGTCTCAAGCCACTTTTCCACAACGTCTCTTTTTTGGTCACGTGAACGCGGGCTTCAAGGAGAAAAAGGAGGAACGTGAAAGACTGAAAGTGGAGAGTACTTTGCAAACCTATTCCTATAAATACCAGAGGCAAAGTACTTGAAACGGGTCCGAATTTCTGCAACGAAACTCTGCCAATCTTATTTTCTGAACACATTATTTTCTTTGCAATTTAATTCTCCGTCATTCTTTTCTCACAGCAATTTCTACACTGGAAATTGTTGTGAACTTTCAATAAATCTAACCTTACGTTAGATTTAGTTTTTTTTATTCCTTGCTTTACTATTTTTTCCGCCGAATAATTTTCTGAAGAACGATCCAACCGATCTGTGGTGGAAGTTCAAGTACTCGAAGATTCGAAGTTTAATTAATTCAGATTTCATTATTCGGGTTTCTATTTACTATTTTAATTATTATTGCATGATATATTGTATGCCAATTAATATGCATATTATTATGAACCGAACCAATTTATGCATGTTTAACCGTATCAATATGTATGGCTAATTTAATTGAGATATCGGTATGTAGAGTAAGTTAACTGTAGGGATCCGAAATAAGTTGGCTTAAATATGTTTAATTAAATATCACTTGTTTTTGGTTTTATGTCTAATCTAATTTTCTAAAGTTCTAAAATCAACAGAGCGAGAGTTTGAGACTTTAGGACTGATAAAGGTTAAAATCAATAGAGCGAGAGTTTGAGATCTTTAACTGGATAGTAGACATAGAACATTAGTTTTAAGGATGGCGAAAGCGTATTAAAACTAATTAGAATTTATTTATTTTCAAAAAGTGTTTTTAAACCCGACGCGTGACAGCGAGAGCGTATGTTAGGGAATACTAGCATGATCCGAGTCAACAGAGCGAGAGTTTGAGACTAGGAGATTTAAGTAGGTAATGTCTTCATGAAGCGAGCATTTTATTAAATATGATGTTTTCAAAAAGCTTTTCTAAATCTAATGGGATGGGGAGAGCGTACATTACGAGTTAGGATAGTAGTCTAAATCAACAGAGCGAGAGTTTGAGAGGAGGGCTTTTAAACGACATACTTAATGGAGATTTTTAATTATATAAGAACCATAGCCAATGGACCTTCGGATCACCTAAGTTAGACGAAATACATACTGATATCCGTTTATCATTATATCCTTAGAATTAATATTTTAAATTTTCCCGTTAGAAACAGCCCAAGTATTAGTAGCCTTAGCTTTACATAGTAACCTTAGATAACAGTATATCGATTCATAGTCCCTGTGGATTCGATATCTTTTAAAACTACACGACACGACTGTGCACTTGCAGTTATCAGATTTATAGACACGTAAAGTCACGATCAAGTTTTTGGCGCCGTTGCCGGGGACTATTTAAGTTGATATCGTAACTCACTGTTACACCGTAGAGACTATGGCAATTCCGTTCCTTTTCTTTAAACGATCGTATGCCAAATACTCGTTTACAAGGAGGGGAATTAATACAACGAATAAACAAAATCGAACGTTTTATTAACGTAAGACGTCGAATTCATCATCTTCCCGAAGTAGAACCAATTCCAGTTTCTCAGGAATTGATCTTTGCTGATCAACCAACCCCGAAGTTAGAGATGGCTGCTCTTCGTCCTCTTAGAGACTATGCCGCTCCTTCACGAGCTGAACCTCACTCAAGTATCGCACCACCTGCGATTGAGGCAAATAATTTCGAACTCAAACCTTTGTTGGTGCAAGCTGTCCAACAGAACCAATTCTTTGGAAGCCCTGCAGACGATCCTAATCTCCATTTATCCGTGTTTGTGCAATATGCCGACACTGTCAAAGCTAACAATGTCAGTCCTGAAGCTATTCGATTACGTATTTTTCCCTTCTCCTTGAGAGATAGAGCTAGAGCATGGCTTCAATCCTTACCCTCTAACTCCATAACAACCGGGGATGAATTGAAGAGAGTTTTCTTGGCAAGATATTTCCCGCCTAGCAAAACTGCTATGCTAAGAGGTCAAATCAACGGATTTACCCAAAAAGACAACGAATCACTCTTCGAAGCTTGGGAACTATATAAAGACATGCTAAGATTATGCCCTCATCATGTACTTGAACCATGGCTGATCATCCATACTTTCTATGGTGGTCTATTATATAACACTAAAATGACCATAGATACCGCTGCTGGCGGAGCTCTGATGGACAAAACTCATGATGAAGCATATAAATTCATAGAAAACATGGCACAAAACCATTACCAATGGGGAGGAGAACGAACCGCTGTAGAAAAATCCCAAACCAAAGGAGGAATGTACGAAGTAAGTGGTATAGACCGCGTTAACGCCAAAGTAGATGCTTTAACTCAAAAGATTGAAAACTTAACCATCACTCGTGCAGCCACCACGGCCGCTGTAGCTCCTAACTGCGAGATATGTGGATTAGCTAGACATGTCGTTGCTGAATGTCAACTTCTAACAGGTATTCCACCTAATCAAGTAAATTACGCTCAAGGAAACCCTTACTCAAACACGTACAACCCTGGATGGAAGAATCATCCAAACTTTTCATATAAGAACAACAATGCGTTGTACGCACCTGGACAAGCACCTGCTATCCCACCTGGCTATCAAAAGGCACCCGTAGCTGCTCCAAATGCCCCTAGGAAGTCGAATCTAGAAATTATGATGGAAAACTTTATAGCTTCCCAACAACAAACTAACAAGGACTTCCTGAATCAAAACATTCACAATAGTAAGCAACTAAAACAACTAGCAAACAAAGTAGACGCTTTAGCTACACATAACAAAATGCTAGAAACGCAAATTTCCCAAGTAGCTTAACAACAAGCACCTACTGCTGCCCCTGCTGGCACATTTCCTGCTCAACCACAACCTAATCCTAAAGGACATGCTAATGCGATTATGCTGCAAAGTGGAACAAACTACGATGGACCTATCGATCCTAGAACTCAAAACGCACCCATGTCACAACAAGAGGCAAAGGAAACTAAAAATACATCAACTGATGACAAACCCGTTAAGATAAATGAAAACAACACCGAAGTGGAGTCTGAAAAAGAGAAACCTTATGTACCACCACCACCACCATATAAGCCACCTATACCTTACCCTCAGAGGTTAGCTAAATCTAAAACTGAAGCGCAATTTAAAAAGTTTGTAGAACTTCTGAAACAGTTAAACATAACCATACCTTTCACAGAAGCTATAACTCAAATGCCTTCATATGCTAAATTTCTCAAAGAAATCCTCTCAAACCAAAAGAAACTCGAGGATAACGAAACCGTAACGCTTACCGCAGAATGTAGTGCCATCATTCAAAACAACATGCCTCCCAAACTAAAAGATCCTGGTAGTTTCTCCATACCTTGTGTAATAGGAAAACTATTATAGATAAATCCTTATGCGATTTAGGAGCTAGTGTTAGTTTGATGCCTCTTTCAACCTGTAAGAAACTAAACTTAGGTGAGCTTAAATCAACAAGGATGTCTCTTCAACTAGCTGACCGTTCAGTTAAGTATCCTTTAGGAATGTTTGAAAATATCCCTGTGCAAGTAGGTCAATTCTACATCCCAACTGATTTTATCATCATGGATATTCAAGAAGATTCTAACATCCCAATCATACTAGGAAGACCATTTTTAGCAACCACTGGTGCAATCATAGATGTTAAACGTGGGAAACTAACCTTCGAAGTAGGAGAAGAAAAGATTGAATTTATTCTATCTCACTTCTTAAAATCACCCGCAATTGATGACACTTGCTGTTTCATGGATATCACTGACAAATGCGTCAAAGAAGCAAAAACTGAACCACTCGAAAACCCTAAAATTCTAGAAATCCCTATAACCAAAACACCGGACGATAACAAGCAAGAAGGAAGCCAAAACTTAAGCTTAAACGAATGTTTAGCATTAACACTTGATCCTACACCTTCTCCTAATAAATCGAATGACGAACTCAAGACGCTTCCTAAAAATCTAAGGTATGAATTCCTAGAAACCGAACTCGAACGACCTATAATAATCAGTGCTGACCTAGGACCGATCGAAACCGAAAAATTGTTAGAAGTCCTAAGGAAATATCCAACAGCTTTAGGCTATAAGATATATGATCTCAAAGGAATTAGTCCCTCTGTTTGTATGCATCGAATTATGCTCGAGGAATACTCGAAAACCTCTAGAGAACACAAGAGGAGACTTAACCCAATCATGAGCGAAGTGGTTAGGAAAGAAGTTTTAAAACTTTTAGAAGCTGGAATAATATACCCCATATCTGATAGTAAATGGGTTAGCCCAGTTCATGTAGTACCTAAAAAAGGAGGAGTCACAGTGATAAAAAATGAGAAAGGTGAAACTATAACCAAAAGAGTTGAATCTGGGTGGCGAATGTGCATAGACTATAGAAAATTAAATAAAGCCACTCGTAAAGACAATTTTCCCCTTCCATTTATAGATCAAATGTTAGAACGCTTAGCTAGACATTCTCACTTCTGTTACTTAGACGGTTATTCTGGTTTCTTTCAAATCACAATCCATCTTGATGACCAAGAGAAAACAACTTTCACCTGCCCATTTGGAACCTTTGCCTACCGACGAATGCCATTCAGATTATGTAACGCACCTGCGACATTTCAAAGATGTATGATGCCAATATTCGCCGATTTCCTTAATAATATTATGGAATTCTTTATGGATGACTTCTCCGTATGTGGACAAAGTTTCGAGGGATGCCTTGCGAATTTAGAAAAAGTTCTAAAACGTTGCGTGAAACTTAACCTAGTTTTAAATTGGGAAAAATGTCACTTTATGGTATAAGAAGGGATTGTGTTAGGACATATCATGTCAAGCAGAGGAATTGAAGTAGATAGAGCTAAAATAGAAGTTATTGAAAATCTTCAACCTCCAAAAACCGTAAGAGAAATACGAAGTTTCTTAGGACACGCTGGTTTTTATCGATGCTTTATCAAGGATTTCTCAAAGATAACTAAACCTTTAACTGAATTATTAATGAAAGACGCTGATTTTATCTTTGATGACAAGTGCTTAGAAGCCTTTAAAACCCTTAAGGAAGCATTAATCTCCGCACCCATTATGCAACCCCCCGATTGGACTGAACCATTCGAAATAATGTGTGACGCAAGTGATTACACCATAGGCGCTGTTCTAGGTCAACGAAAGGATAAGAAACTTCACGTCAATTACTATGCTAGTAGAACTATGGACGAAGCTCAAATGAATTATGCTACAACTGAAAAAGAGCTTTTGGCGGTAGTATTTGCTTTAGATAAATTCCGTTCCTATCTAGTAGGAGCCAAAATAATCATATACACCGACCACGCTTCAATTAGGTACTTATTGACTAAAAAAGACGCTAAACCGAGACTCTTAAGATGGATCTTGCTATTGCAAGAATTCGATTTAGAAATTGAAGACAAAAAGGGAACAGAAAACGTCGTAGAAGACCACCTTTCTCGTTTAGAAAACCTAGAACCGTACCAATTAATGACGATTTTCCTTATGATAAGCTTATCGCTTAAATAGAAAGAAACGCTTCCGACGAACCTGTCGCAACCACTCTAGCCATGACCATTACACCTTGGTAGGTGGACTTCGTAAACTATTTAGCCGCTGGTGTACCCCCTCCTGATTTAAGCTACCAACAGAAGAAAAAGTTCTTCCACGACCTAAAACAATACTATTGGAACGATCCCCTTCTTTTCAAGAGAGGCCCCGATGGAATCTTTAGACGTTGCGTACCCGAGGAAGAAATAAGAAGTATAATAACGCATTGCCATTCAGCCCCCTATGGAGGTCATGCAAGCACGTCTAAAACTTGTGCAAAAATCCTCCAATCTGGACTCTATTGGCCTAACCTGTGGAAAGACGTTCACTTTGCCATTAAGAACTGTGATAGATGTCAACGAACTGGAAACATCTCGAGACGAGACAAAATGCCCCAAAAAGGCATTTTAGAAGTAGAAATATTTGACGTCTGGGAAATAGACTTTATGGGCCCCTTTCCATCATCGTTTGGAAATAAATACATCCTCGTAGCTGTCGATTATGTTTCAAAATGGATAGAAGCTATCGCTTCCCCTACAAACGACACACGAGTATTAACCAAGCTATTTAAAAATGTCATCTTTCCTAGGTTTGGCATACCAAGACTAGTAATTAGCGATGGAGGCTCTCATTTCATTTCAAAAATCCTCGAAAAACTTCTTCGAAAATATGGAGTTAATCACCGAATAGCGACACCATACCATCCACAAACAAGCGGACAAGTGGAGGTATCTAACCGAGAGATAAAACAAATATTGGAGAAGACTGTTGCTATATCTAGAAAAGATTGGTCCTCCAAGTTAAATTAAGCTTTATGGGCTTATATGATAGCTTTCAAGACTCCAATAGGAACCACTCCTTTCAAACTCATTTATGGAAAATCTTGTCACCTCCCGGTAGAACTAGAACATAAGGCTTATTGGGCCATTAAAACATTGAATTTAAATTATACTACCGCTGGAAAAAAACGAATTCTAGACATAAACGAATTGGAAGAACTTAGACAAGACGCTTACAAAAACGCTAGAATTTATAAAGAAAGAAGGAAAAAATGGCACGACAAGCGTATATCTAGGAAAAGTTTTAACATAGGCGATAAAGTTCTATTATTTAATTCTAGGCTGAAATTATTTCCTGGAAAACTAAGTTCTAGATGGTCTGGTCCCTTCAAAATTACTAACATCTTTCCGAGCGGAGCGATAGAAATTAGAGGAAAAACGGTCGAGCCTTTTGTCGTAAATGGGCAACGTCTTAAACATTACCATCGTCTCGAGAACGATGAAAATATACAAATTTTCAAACTTGACGAGCTACCTGCTCAATCTGAAAAATGAATTTCGTTTAAATGGTCGAGCTTACGACATTAAACAAAGCGCTTCGTGGGAGACAACCCACAATTTTATTACTTTTTAATTTTCTTATTTTTCTTCAACCATTTAATTTAAATTCCAATTTTTTATTTTTATTTTATTTTATTCTATTTTAAATTTTTATTTTCCTTCCTCCTTTGATTATAATAATTATTATAATTATAATTATAATTATAATTATAATTATTGTTATAAAAATTTCATATTTTTATCATTATAATTATTATTATAATTTTGTTATATCTTTTTATTTTTATTTCTTTTTAACTTTCTTCTTTTTCAACACCCGCCTATTTCTGACTTAATTTTCATATTTTTCAGCTTAACTCACAGGCTAACTTAGTTACTAACTGATCACGATGCAAGAAGTTGACAATATGGAAGTGGTGTTTAGAGGAAGAGGGCAAGTAGGAAGATATGTTAAGCTGGCTGAGAGAAGAATGGATTTATCTCTCTATCCTCATTGCCCAACTATGAAGAAATTAGGAATTGAAGAAAGCGTCATGTACTTGCTGAACCAAATAGATTGGACTGGTTCTCACTTGCTACGAAGATTTTGCACTTACCGAAATCTCACTCTAGAATTCTTGAGTTCACTTACTTATCTGCCAAACTGTGGACAAGGAATGAAAAGAGGAGTAATCCTTTTTAGGCTGTTTGGAATAGAATATCAGTATTATATCCGAGATTTTGCTGCTATGTTGGGACTTCCCAATGGAATGGATGCATTTACTGTGGTTCAAGAGGAACTATTTGCCTACCGTTAGCTAGAGAATTTTTGGGGGAGAATTACTGGAAATGATAATCCTGAAGAGCATGAGTTTCATTCTGAGAACATTCATAATCCGGCCTTCAGATACCTCCACAAGATTTTAGCTCATTACATTTTCGGTAAACCTGAGAACGTCACTGAAGTATCTAAAGAAGAATTGTTCATCATGTTTTGTGCCTCTCAGAATCGTCCGGTCAATGCTGTTACTTTTATGCTAGCAAACTTCGAGCGTATCACGCAAGACAAAGTTTCACCAATTCTGATAGGAGGATTCGTCACCATGATCGCGAATGCTATAGGTTTGGTACAACCGCTTCTTGGATTGACACCTCTTGGTAATTATAACTCCATGGACATTCGTTTCTGTTTCAATAGAGGTATCATAGGAAACCTTGGTCCTGATCAGTTTGAGCTCCTTATCGATAACCATGTCTTGGATCAGTTCACCTTACCTAATCCTAGGACGAGTGTACACAACCCTGATAATTGGCTCTATTATGGTCAGATTCCCGACAGAGAATCATCTCCTGAAACTCCACAAGCTTATGAACATTTTGATGATGACATGCCTGAAGCGGAGTCGGAATTTGAGCCTGAAACTCCTCATGGATAATATGACATGGATCCTCCTGAGTATGAACCTATGCCCAAGGATGAACCTGTACCTGAGTACGAACCTCTGCGTGAGGACGAACCCGTTCCTGAATATGAGCCTGAAACACCTCCTGGTTCGCAAGAAGATCAATCTGAGGATATGACCGAAGTTGAGCCTGAACCACAACATCCTAATCCTTTAGCACACCCAGTTGCATCTGTTGAATCTGTAGCCCTGAGAAATGCTCCTCCAAGGATCGAGCATGCTTATCACCTGATTACCCATGGCCAAGCTATCGATGTGCTGTAACATGAAGTACAACATATGCGAGACGAAATTCACTCTCTACAAATGCACTTCTTTGAATTCATAGACACTATTAATGCACAATTCGACGAGGTGTTCAAGCACATTTATTCTATATCTCCTAATATGTAAAACAAGAAAAGTGGCTAGTGATGTTGATTATTAGAAGACTAGTTTTAATTTTTAGTTTTTAGATTTATTAGTCATTTTCTATTTTAGTCTAGTATTTATTTTATGCAACTTTTATTTTTCCTGCTATAACAATCAGCAATCTGTACTTTCAATCTTAATGCAATTTATTATTTAGTTACCTGATTCTATTTTATTATATTTTATGTTGTCGTATTACCTGCTATATCTAATTAACTGCATAAATTATAATGCATTCTGTCACCTACAGTTTGCCATTTATAGTGCTAAACTGTGTCACACTGTTCTATATTGTTTACATGCTTAATTGTACTGTCAGACACACGTTCCCAGACGCAAAAATGGACAAAATGTCCACCTAGGCTAGGAGACGCCCGTCTCCCCTTCGTGGGACCATATTCCCTGCATGACTAAGACAGGAGACGCCCGTCTCCATGCTTGCATGAGGCTGCCTCACAGACTGCCCACCTGAGACGCTCGTCTCCCAAGGGGGTGGCAGTTGGACTCTGCCTTGCCTCAGTCCACGCGTGATTGACCAAGATTCCCCCATTTTTGAATTTTGAATTTCAAATTCAACCTTCAAAATTCTTCCCTCTCTCCATTTATTTCTTTCATTTAAACCTCATAAACTTTATACATTCATCCCATCTCCACACCATTTCCCATTTTTCTACTCTTTCAAACTTCACCACTACCATAAATCACACTTATTTCTACCATCATTCCACCACCTAAAAACCACAATATAAATTCATACCACCATCATTCTATTCTTCACACCCTCACAACATTCTATTTCCAATTTCTTCACACATTTCTATTCTTTCTTCCAAATACAAACCATGCCTCCACGATCTATCATCCGAAATGTGCGCTCTGAGAGACCACCTCCCGACCTATAAAGAATCATTTTCAGAGAAGACGACGACGATGCTCAACAAACTAAATATTTAGCTTTCTACACATGTTCAGTTGTCCCAACAAGATATGTGGACACTGAATGTCTAGAAACCTTGGGTTTAGCAGATGGTGTGAACTGCCTCCTCACAAAATCCCACCTACTCCACCTCTGTACTGAATCCACTCCTACTTTTGAGCCGATCGTCTTAGATTTTTTAAGCTCCTTCAACTACAATACTCCTTCTGATCTACCACTCTTAACTGGTAACATCCAATTTTGGATGTTTAATCGCGAATATAATTTAGATCAAGAAGAAGTTGCTACTTATTTGCAATTTTCTCGTGATCAACATGCTCATCGCAATATTTTTGAACAACTCAATGGAAGATCTTGGGAACAACTTTGTTTCGACCTGTGGTTTAATCTAACTGGCGAACATGCTACTGGTTGGCGGAATCTTCTAGCTTCACATATTCAAAATCCCGCTATACTTTATTTTCAACGTATTTTGGGGCACACTATTTTTGCAAGAAACAACAACCACAAGGTGAATCAGAATGAGTTATTCTTTCTGTTCTGTACGCTTAATAATCTACGAATTAATGCCGCACCTTTTATGCTCCAACAAATCCAAGGATGCGTCAACTCTCCCGCTACAAACCCCTTCTGTTTTGGCGGTATAGTTACCACATTGGCATATGCCTTAGACCTCGCTGATGATATTCTTTAACTTTCACAATGCATGATACCCGCTCAGTTCTTGGATCTCACTTACTGCCGTGACTCACACATGGTATCACCATGACCTGATGGTCGTCACACTCTGGTTGTCAACAAAACTCTGGTTCCCAATGTCCTTCTACCGTGCCCCAAGCAAATTAACATCCGTTATATTCAGCATTGGCGTTTTATTTTTGAAGAACCTCAAGGAAACCAAGCTGAACCTCATAATGAACCAGGAGATGAAATGGAACACGAGTTAAACCAAGCGGATAATGCTTTCAATGCTCCACAGCCCGAAGCTCATCAACCTCCTCCCAATAATCCTCCGCCAATTACTCTCGACGCCATGTATGCTGCAATACTACGCCAAGACCAACTTTTTCAAGCTATGCAGACAAATCAAGACGAAACATTAAGGCTAGTTCGAGAAATGCAACAGGAACAACGCGACTACGCTATTAGGACAGAAAGCCATTACACTGAAATAGCTACCCAATTGAATGATCTCAACCTTCGTGTCGATGGGATGCCTGATAATCGGCGTAGGCGTGTACGCACCCGAGGCGGAAGCAGTTCTCACAATCGCAACAACAAGGAGTAATTTTTATGCATTGAGGACACTGCAAGATCTGAGTGTGGGGGAGTCGTATTACTCGCATTACGTTTAGTATTTTTATTTCTTTTATTTTCTTTGTTGCAATGTTTTTCCCATTCAATAAAAGCATATTTATGTGCCTTTAAGTCTTATATGCATATTTTCGTGTCTATTATAATTCTTCCATTTTCTTGAGCCATAACAAAAATTTTACACGATAAATGCATACCTCCACACGTTCAAAAATGCGAAGCCGCTTACTTATAAATATATAGGAAACTAGAGTTAAATTCGAGATAATATTATTACCGTCTCGACACTCTAAAACCCCCAAGTATGCGTCACCGATTTGAGTAGCCATTATACCGAAACCATAGACTTTAGTTTTGAAGTAACCCTTATTAGTTTATTTAGCAGTCGGCACCGTCTTAGACACCAACTACGCAGAGAGTCGATGAATATAAGTGTATGATCCACAAAAAAAATTTGTATGCTTAACTGCCAATGGAAATGTACCAACTAAGTAAGGTGATCTTCACACGATTATTTAACCCAACGGTTACAAATATTAAATATTCAATAAACTCATTGTTGGTTGGTTCAGAAGATATCTGGTACTGAACTTGGTAGGAAGGACCACGGTTTGATTCCCCACAATCCATAAATGAGCGCTAAAGGAGTATACCACATAATTGTGCCAGAACTCCAAACTTAAGGATCATAGTCACTAACCGGCTACTCTGCTATGTGCGTGTAAAGATAATGGGCTTAATGTGATTGCGCGGGAATGAAACGGGTAAAACAAGACGACAAGAATAAGGTTGAGCTGTAATAGCATGATTCGGATTGGTATGCATACTGGGAGTTGTTTAGTGTCGCCACTATAATCTTATTGTTGAGATTTATCTCATAAGTTTCCAACAAAAATTACTCCGTGGCTAAGTACAACCCGAACGATGTGGCGAACCTGCATTTAATTTTCGTTGTCCTCCTGTTTTAATCTGATTATTTACTTGAGGACAAGCAAAGGTTCAAGTATGGGGGAGTTTGATAACACGAATTTATATCATATATTTAGCTTAAATTCCATAAATATTATTAGCATTTTCATTTAATTATATTGTTTTATTATGGTATTATGCGGGTATTGGCGATGTTTCAGGTATTATGTTCGTGTTGAAAACTATTTTTCAAAAGAAGAAGAAATAGAGAAAAATCAATTTAAAAGACAAGTAAAAGATGAAGGTGAAGCATTGTAAGAACAAGCATACAATCACAAATGAGTTTTTGATTCATGGCAAACATCACAAGCAACCAAATACAAGAGCACAAGTGAATAACTCAAAGAAAATGAAGTTTTGACCATCCTTGCATCTGTCAGGTCGACCTAGTTCACAATCAGGTCGATCCAAACTGAAGCAAAAATTGCATACTTCTGTCAGGTCGACCCAGAGCTCCAGCAGGTCGACTCAAAGTGAAGCAAAAACAACTTGTCTCTGTTAGGTCGACTCATCCTCTATCCCAGGTCGACCTAAACTGAAAAAAAGCCTCAAGAAGACAATTTAACTATTTTTAGGTCGACCTAAGCTACCAATAGGTCGACTCAACTGGAAGCAATTACAACTTGGCCAAATCCACCTCTGTTAGGTCGACCCAACCAACAAAGTAGGTCGACCTACCTGCTCAAAACCTGCCAAAATTTTGTGTGTTCCTGATACACAGAGCCTGCTCCTTTATATATTCTTTTCTGTCATTTATTGCAAAAACAAAAACACCAACAACTGAAAGATACACAAAGGCTTCTCATCTTCGATCATCGACACAACACCAACACAACTACACACAATCATTTTTGCGTTGAGGGTTTGCGTTCAAGATCGATAACGTCCATGGAACGGAATTGAAGATTCCTAGTGGGTGAAGATTTGTGGGGTTTTGGTGAATAAAATCTGCGGATTTTGTCCTCCAAGATTGGTGAATTTTGGGGGTTTTTATCAAGAGGCTTTATCAAAGATTCATCTGAGTGTGAAGATTGAAGAACAAGGTGTTATACCCCAAAATTTGCCCGCATCTTTTTCAGAGAGAAGGCAACAGACTTCTGTCTAAAAATTGGGAGTTTCATATAATCTTGGATTTTATTTCATAAATATCCTGATTTTATGAATACTCAGTTTTTTTTAGAATATTTTTATACGGTATTTTGGTTCGCTGTTGAATTTATTCTTACACAAACACCAAGTACTGTTTATCACTTCACACACGCTGTTTATTTGAGATTTATTTGCAGATAAATAGTACTGACGCAATTGGTACATAATTAAATTTTTGCAGGCGCAGAGTCCGGGGATTCAGACTGTACTGGTAACAATTAAATTATTATTAGTTTTTGTTTCCACTAATTTTTGTACTATACTATTGTTTTCAAATCTTTTCCTTTCTTTTCAAATCTCTTTCTTTCAAATCAAATCCTAACTTTATTCCATACATCTTTCTTTTCAAACCCTACCATACACTTTCTTTCAAATCCTACTACCACTCAAATTTTCCTTTTTTGTACGGTATCACATCATTCCCCAACGTCTCCATCCTTCTTTTCACTCTATAAATACCCCTCATTTTTTTCATAAATTCTCACATCAAATTTCACTCATTTCCCAAATTTCTATCTCAATTATTTTCTCTTCTTCCCAGGCAAAAATGGCAAAGTGGATGGACACGTTTTTTCTTATGGTCATCACTGTTTTGGTGGTGATCATGTCCTTTTTCTGTCTGCATAGTCCTGAAAAATGCGGACCTGGGATGCTTACACTCCCGTGCATCTATATGTTGTTATTTATAGCATGGGTTTTTAATCGTCATATTTAAAGCTTGTCGTATCTTTCGCTTTCAAATAATGTACCGTTCATTATATTTGTCGTACTGTTCTTTATATTATGTAATATTTGTACTGTCAGTATTAAATATTGTATTTTCCGTCGTACTGTCGTTTAATTATCAAGATAGTATTATGTGTGTTTATTGCTAGTTAAATATTTATTTTTCTGTGCATTAAATATTTTTCAAGATTATTATCGGTAATTTCGTTCGCGTACGGTATATTTTATGTTTGTGTTTTTCTAACAACTCAGGTAAATAAGTTTTCACCATTAACACAACAAAAAAGAAAAAAAGAAAAATTAACTTTAACTGTTAAGTTTTCACTTTAACTGTTATGTTAATTCCCGGACAGCCAGTTAACAGTCAAACCCGCTGACAGCACGATTCTCGGTGTTTTATATCACCATTCAAATCAATCTTTTGCATTTCAAAATTCCAAGATTTTTGTTCTAGAAGTCTTCTGATAATCACATGATCAGCAGAGACTCAACACTGCACAAAAATCAGGTACGCTTAACTGTCTCCGACACAAACAGTCCCTAATTAGGGTTTTTGTTTTTTTTCAGGAGAACAAGTTTTTTGAGACCTCAAATGGATTTCATGGATCTCCATATGTCTCAAAGTACCACCAGACAAATTTTCAAACTTCGGTTCGCTCGGACGCACAGTCAGCAGCTCAAACAGTCAACAGACGACCAGTTTGACCGAAAAGTCAACAGACAGTCAAAAATGAAATTTTTTGTCAACATCCATATTTTGTCAAAAAGATACATCATTTGATCAATGGTTGATCATAATTCATTAAGAAAAGTCCAGAAATCAACAAAACCCTAAGTTTCAAAATTAGGGTTTTCTCCTAAAAAGTCAACTGAACTTTGACTGGCCATAACTCTCTCCTTGTTCATCCAAAAAATTCCAACCAAAGCTTATTTTGAAGGAAATTCAATTATCTTTCAAATGAAATTGGTCCCATGGTCATTGGATTTACCATTTGGAAAATATGAGCCAAGACATTACAGGTCATTTTCAAAGTCAACAAAAAGTGGTTTTTTGTCAAAGCCCATAACATCAAGATAACTTCTCCAAATGCAAAAAAGCTTCCAAAGTAGCTTGTAGAGGACATCTTGAGGTTTCTAAAAAGTACAAGAACTCATTCATATGATCAAAATTGAGGGAGATATGCCTTGTTGAAGTTGGCTATTTTTTGGAAAAATGCATGAAACCAAAAGAGGCCAAACATGCATGATCCAAACATGTTTCTAATGATGTTAAAGGGCTCCCATGACCAACATTTGGCCCATGACATTTTTGTTTCCTTTTTAATTTAATTTTATTACATTTAAAATTAAATTAAAAAAGAAATGATTCAAGACAATTATCCAAAGCTTTTGTCCTTAGCTTGAGTCACCAAGATGGCTTAACTTCTGCAGCATAGAGATGTACAGCAGGCCTAGAGCAAGAGGGTGAAGAAAAATGAAGCCATGGCCAAAGAATTCAAAGCTTTTTATATTAAAAAATTCAAAAGTTCAAAGACAATCAATAATTGTTAGCTTAAGTTTGCAGCACTCTTATTGCTCATAAATAGCTTAGCATACTTCAGTAAGCAGAGAGAGACAAATTCAGAACAAAACACATGCTTATATCACTCTTGTAGAAACTTGAAATTTTCAAAGAAATTCAAATTTTGAATTTTTAGTTTAAGCTAATTTTCAGTCCAAATAATTATCTAAACACGATCATCAAACATCCTTGAACCTATCCCAATCATTTACAGGAAGCAAATCATTCAGAACCAAGCACCATAGCTCACGGTTTGTCCAAACATAAACTAACTCGAATTCAATCATACACGCATGTTTAACAAGATGTAATTGTATATTTGTGTTTGGTTAGATGTTCTGATCGTTTCTGGAACTTTAATTTGATTTTAATAGGGGTTTAAAGCATATGCCATTTTAGGGTTTATGAAGCTCGAAATGGGACTTTTCGTTTAAGGCAAAATCTGACCAAACTAAGGCCATGGTTGTGATCAGTGGATCATTTGCAGTCGATCCATGGTCTCAGGTCTTATTTATATAGCTTGTCTTGTGATTTTTAATTTGCAGGAGCTTTAGTGACGGAAAAAACCGTTGGTAAAGCCTTTACCTACGGTTGCAGGAATTTGAAATGAAGAAGACGAAGACGTGGCGTCCTCTGGTTGGCTGGTTTGCGCGCGCGTGTGTTTTAAGTTTCAGACCAATCATATGCTTTGCGTTCCACCATCATGTTATGCGCCTCATGATCTCAGCCTTCAGATCATCCTGCCAGCTCATCCAACGTGCCTAAACATGCATCCATATCATAGACCCTACTATCAGCCACACCAGATCATATATTTAATACATTTTCTATTTTATTTGATTTTCCTTGTAAATTAATTTAAAATAGTTTTAAAACTCAAAAAATTATATTAAAAATATTTTTAGGTTGATAAAATAATATATTATTTTTTGACATAAAAATATGTTATTTTCCTTCATAATTAAAATATTTTGTTTAATTAATTAGAATTTATATATTTATCTTTTAATTAATTTTTAACCTATCAAAAAAATTAGAAAAAATATTTTATTTTTATTAAAATAAGTTTATATATTATAAACTAATTTTGTACATATTTAGAATATTTTTCTCTTTAAGTTTAATTTATGTGTATAATTATTTGTATAATTATATGTTAATTAGCTTAATAATCTCCAAAACAATTTCAAAAATCCCAAAAAAAAATTTAATTTAATTTTAAAATTAGTTAACAAACAACTTGGACATATTTTAAAATTAATTAACTAGGTTTAAATTTTATTTCTAATTCCTTACCTTTTAATTAAATTAATTATGCATTAATTTTGATTAAAATCAACCATCCAAAAATCCAAAAATATTTTCCTTTTATCTTATTGCAATTTAAATTCATAGATAAGTGTATAGGTTGTCAAATTCATGTAAATAGCGTAGTTTACATTTATCGCACAATCGATGTAATAGCGTAGATTTACTTTCCGCACTTTACATTCCCGCACTTTAAATTCTGTATATATAAAACTGTTTGTATGGCAAGAATAATAACTGAAGCGCTAGATCACTAATTTCAAAGACAAAAATATCTGAAAATAAAACACAATCACACTTGCACCTCTTAGGGTAATCCCTCTGTTACTCTTTTCAAAATCAATTCTACTGTTTCAAAGGCGATTCAAATAACTTCTTTCTGTATCCAGTCAAAGAAAATTTTCTAAAAGAAATAAGAAAGGACCTTACGAACTTAGGGTAGATCTCCTAATTGCTTGCTCAAATCAAACAAAACAACAAATGTTTCACATATCACTATTTTTCCAAAACAAAATTTTCAAAAAGACAACACTTTGTATACATCCAAACAAGGATCATTACGAAGTTAAAAAATCTTTTTTTTTTGAACCATCAAAATATCTTTCGAAAGATAAACACTTTGTATACATCTATACAAGGATCATTACAAAGTTAATTCTTTACAAAAGTATTTAAAACCACATACAAGCATTTCAAAGCAAGACAAACGATTCAAACAAGTGAGCTAAGCAATTAAGAGCCCATGGATAACCATGGATACAAAGGGGTGCTAACACCTTCCCTTTGTATAACCTACCCCCGAACCCAAAATCTCTTTAAGGTCTTTTTCTGTTTCTTTTATAAACCTTTCCTTAATTGGATAAAATAAAAGTCGGTGGCGACTCTCTGATTTTCACAACTCAAAAAATAAAAAGAAGAGTCAGTTCGTATCCCACGAATAAAAACTGAGGACGACACAAGGGTTCAAGGAATTCAATACACTGCAGCAAGGAAATCAAAGTGAAGCTCTTGGAAGACCTTGATCTGGCTCAAGATTAAGGGGGAAGAAGATTCAAAGGATCAACATAATTGGTTTATCGTTTATCGCTTTGTTATCTTCTTTGTATAAACTATTTTCAATAATAATGAAAGACATCCCAATTCTCGTTTGGAATTGGGGGCAGATGTAGTCGTAGCGAGGACGATTGACGAACTGCCTGAACAAATATCGTGTTTTTATCGCTTTATCTTTTCATTTACGTTTTGTTCGTAGTTGGTTATAATTGCAAATTGATCAACGATTCAAGTGTTAAAATTGTGTATTAAGAACCTTCGTAAACATCACAATTCACCACATATTGAATCACAATCAATTTGGATATTATCACCAAGTGTTTGTGCTTTTGCTTCATCCATTATCAAAGCATTGCAAACCAAGTTTATCAAATCAGAAGTTAATTGTTTTTCATTAGAGCAACGAATTGATTCAATAACCTATCCTTTCATTGTTAATCCCAATTATTTTGTGGTTTTATCACATATACAACCTTTTCAATAGCAGTCCGGAATAGACGCAAGTCGATCCTGAACCGCTTTCGCTTAAGTTTGAAATAATTCCGAAAAACTCTGAGAGATCTATTCACCCCCCTCTAGATCCTTAAGCCTAGCGTCTAACAAGTGGCATCAAGAGCTCTGGTTTATTCCGTGCTACGTGAAACACTTATTCGAAAGATGGCTTCCGGACCTAAAGGGGCTCACAATAGAGCTCCAGTTTTCAACGGTGAAAACTATGGCTATTGGAAGGATTGTATGTGCGTTCATATCAATGCCATTGATAGGAACATCTGGACAGCAATTGTCAATGGTCCCTTTCAGATCACCATGACAAATGCAGCTGGTGCCGTTGTTCCAAAACCAGAAAATACTTGGGATGCTGAAGATGAAAAGAGATATGGATACGATTGGAAAGCGAGAAACATTCTAATCTCAGCTCTAGGAGTTAATGAATACTATCGCGTTTCCCATTGTAGATCCGCTAAAGCTATGTGGGACACATTGCAAGTTGCCCATGAGGGAACGGATGATGTCAAACTAGCTAGAATCAATACGTTAACTCAAGAGTTCGAACTCTTTCACATGGAAGATGGTGAATCCATCGAAAACATGCAAAAGAGATTCGTACATTTGAAAAATCGTTTAAATTCTTTTGATAGACCTGTTTCTAATGCAGTTGCTACTAACAAAATCTTGAGATGTTTGAACAGGGAATGGCAACCCAAGGTTACGACAATAAAGGAAGCAAATGATCTAAATACCTTAGACATCACTGAAGGATAGAAAAACACTTAGAAAGGGGGGGTTTGAATAAGTGTAGCTTTAAAAACTAGTAAGATAAAAACTATTTGCACAATGATTTTTATCCTGGTTCGTTGTTAACTAAACTACTCCAGTCCACCCCCTTGGAGTGATTTACCTCACCTGAGGATTTAATCCACTAATCACACTTGATTACAATGGTTTTCCACTTAGCCAACTGCTAAGTCTTCTAGAGTATACTGATCACAACCTGATCACTCTAGGAACAATCTGCTTAGATACCCTCTAAGAATTCTCTAGAGTATTCTGATCTACCTGATCACTCTAGTCCTTTACAAGTTAATGTAAACAAATTCTAAGAGTATTACAATGCTTCTGAAAAGCTATAATCACAACTGTGATATTTCTCTTAAAGTTTAAGCTTAATCTCACTATAATATTACAACAGCAATGTAGTGAGCTTGATGATGAAGTTTGAGAGCTTTTGAATTCGACAGCGATTCTGGATAGTGCGCAAGTGTTGTATTCAAAATTCGTAACCTAGCTTCTCATCAGAACTTCATATTTATAGGCGTTTGAGAAGATGACCGTTGGGAGCATTTAATGCTTTGTGTATTCCATACAGCATTGCATTTAATGTTTCACTCTTTTGTCAACTACCTCGAGCCTTGTTTCCGCTGTGTCTACTGACGTTGCCTTTAATAGCTTCTAACGTTCCTTTTGTCAGTCAGCGTAGCCTGCCAGTCTAGTACTTGCTTCTGATCTGATGTTTTGTGTAAACAACGTTTGAATGCCATCAGAGTCAAGCAGCTTGGTGCAGAGCATCTTCTTGTCTTCTGACCTTGAAGTGCTTCTGAGCGTGATACCATGAGAACTTCAGTGCTTCTGCTTCTGATCTCAAGTTCTTATGATGCTTCCATAGACCCATGTTCTGATTCTGCTTGACCATCTTCTGATGTCTTGCCAGACCATGTTCTGATGTTGCATGCTGAACCTTCTGAGTCAGTGCTTTTTGCGCTGATTTTGTGCATACTCTTTATATAATTCCTAAAATGGAAATTGCATAGTATTAGAGTACCACATTATCTCATACAAAATTCATATGCTTGTTATCATCAAAACTAAGAATATTGATCAGAACAAATCTTGTTCTAACAATCTCCCCCTTTTTGATGATGACAAAAACATACATAAATGATATGAATTTGCGATCAGAATATTAGACGGCTAAAGACAATTACACAGCTATAGCATAAGCATATAAACATAGTGTGTGAATATGTCTCCCCCTGAGATTAACAATCTCCCCCTGAGATAAATAATCTCCCCCTGAAATAAATACTAGAAGAATTTTATAAATAAAAGACTTCCCTGAGTATTTCAGTTAAGACGTTCACATATGCTTAGATCTTCGGAACATTCACATCTTCTGATTCTTGCTTCCATAGGACAGCTTCAGAACTTGAATTTCCTAGATCTTCAGAATATTCATAGCTTCTGACTCTTGCTTCCATTGGACAGCTTCAGAGCTTAAATTTCTTCTTGAGTCATTGCATGCTAGATTGTATCAGAACATTGTTGAATGTACCAGAGCATCATTAGAGCATCTTTACATCCTGAAATGTTACAGAACAAACTAAACGACAAAAGTCAGCATGAATTAATCAGAACATAAAAGATGTATCAGAACATATAATTATGTATCAGAGCACACAAACATAATGTTGCAGAGCATATTTTGTAACTAAAAACATGCATCAGAACATATAAGGAATAAGAACGAAAGCATATTCTATCATCAGAATATCAGAACATTCTTCCTTCTTGCTTCTGATTCTTGAAGCTTTATAGCACTCAGCTTGCTTCAATTTCCATGAGCTTGATTCTTTATAGAATTGCTTTTCCCCATGTCTTTGCTTCACATGTTGAGCTTTAAAAGAGGATCTTCAATTCCTGCAAAACAACACTCAAAGACATAGAACTTTGCAAGTTCTGTTAGAAATGTGGAGCCTTTCTCCCAGCAACTGATAAAATAAATCAGATCATTTATCACATTTTTCTCCCCCTTTTTGTCATAACATAAAAAACATAAAAGATTCAGATGAAAAACAAAAGGACAAACACATAAAAGAAAAAGGATAATTTTCATTAAGCACGGAGAAAAGGTTCAGAAGTACAAGAGGAAGGGCAAGGGAAGATGCAAAGAAAAACAGATGCAGCACAGCAAAAGAAAACAATCTAAGACTCAATCTAAGATGACCCTAGCTTTGACATGATCTTGACCAGCATATCATGAATCCCATTGTTGCTCTCATTCTGCCTCTCCATGAAAGCACGAAACTCAGCGTTGATTGATCTCTGCTCATCCTGGTTCTTGTGAATCACTTCCAGAGTCCTTGCGAGACGAGAAGGTTCATCAGAAGAAGCTTCACAACTTCTTTCTAGAGGGATGGCATTTTGATCCGTAGCTTCCATAGTCAGATCATTTGCAGGATTTTCCTCAACAGGAATGGTTTCAGCAACATGATCTTCAGCATCTGCTTCTTCCATAGAAGCATCTCCATACTCTGCAGCAGGAACCTCAGAATCTCCATTCTCAAGTGCCTGAAGATGGCAGCAAGATTCCTAGAAGCAGAAGGACCTTCAACTTCTGGTGGGTCAACAACTTTTGGAACGACCAAGCTTGGGTCTTCCTCAGAAGGGTTTTCCCTAAAAAATTCAAAGAGAGTCCTGAAGTCTCCGAGCAGAACACGATATTGAGGTCTCCAGACCACAATCTCCCTGCAAGGGTTAGCTTCCATTGCAGCAGCAATTCTTACTTCTTCCAGCTCATCCACAAATCGCTTCTCCTCAACAGCAACCCTGTTTCTGAGGGGATGATAGTAGATACCATTATCACCCTCCAGAAGATAACCAGCATAACCAGGGGCAGTAGCCACTAGTCTCTTCTGTACTCCCATAGCTCCTACTTAAAAATCCTGGCGAAAGCTTCTCCAGAGGTTTCTTGTAGAGACATCATCAAGACCATTGAAGAAAGCATCCTTCAAAAGGTCAAGCCTGCTAATCACTTCATTTATGAACAGCTCCAGGTAGATATGGGGTTCAGGTTCAGGTGGGTTGAAGGTGAATTTGTAGTCAGGGTAGAGAAGGCAGTAAGGGTTGGATTTTCTGGTAGTTAGAGGATGGGATAGAGAAGGTGGAGGTGCGGTGTTTGAGGA
Source organism: Vicia villosa (assembly GCF_029867415.1). Taxonomy (NCBI): domain Eukaryota; kingdom Viridiplantae; phylum Streptophyta; class Magnoliopsida; order Fabales; family Fabaceae; genus Vicia; species Vicia villosa. The sequence continues at coordinate 82,622,037 of NC_081183.1, forward strand.
AGATGGGATATCTGTGGGAATGATTGAGGATGAAGGGATATCTGTGATTGGAGTAGGTGAAGAAGGAATAATTATAATGGGGGTTGATGAGGATGGCTTATCAGAAGGAGTTGGAGGAAGAATATTTAGTGGTGTAGGGTTTAAGACAGGAGTAGAAAGAGAAGGTGGAAGAGGATTTGGTATAGTGAAGGTGTTTTGTGGTTCAGAAAGAGGAGTAAAAACATGCCTGGAGACAATTGCAGAAGGAGCATTTGCAGATCTGGGAGTACGAAAGGAATCTCTAATTTTCTTCTGCCGATATTCTGGAGTGTTCACCTTGTCAGGATCATAGGTGATCCTCTGCTTCTTAGCTTGCTTGGCCTCATCTTCTTGAGCCTTTCTTTTTAGCCTGGCATGTTGTTTCTTCTGATCCTTCTTCTGAAGATCAGCTTTTGACAGAAGCACTCTACCAAGGATCCACGCAGGATCAACTTCAGATTGTTTCCTAACAGAATCTTCCAAGTGGTGCTTGACAGCCTTGTGAAGTTCTAAATGAAACAAAGTGGCAAAACCTTCAACAGGAACTCTCCTTGACAGAATATCCGGAAAGCTTGTACCAACAGAAGATACCTTCTGGATGAGATCAAGTCTGAACAGATCAACACCGTTGAAGATAGGTCCTTGAACAACTCCAAGAAATTGGGACGCTCCAAGGGTCCTAATAGAATCCAACAGATTACTTTCCGTCAGAATATCAGATATCATTCTGGCGAAAGGAATAGTGTTTCTTGGAATATGAGGACTCTTCGCCCTTTCTTCTTCTCTAGACTCAACAATGGAAGTCTTCAGATTCTCAAACAGAATGTGAGAGATGTTGAGTTTTATCTTTCTTCCAATGCAGAAAAGAGTATACTTGTGATCAGGACTATGTAGGCGGAGGAGGAGAATAAATGCTTCCTGTGGTGAAGAGAACCCAAGATAATCTCAGCCCACACTTGATAAAACGGCCTTAAAGTACCAGTTTTATGAGATTCAAGCCCAAAAGCATGAGAGATTTGTGTTTCAACCTGATACCAGTTAACCCTTCTAGGTTGAGGACCGGTGCAACCTTCTTCATCATCCAGGTTGTAGAGCTTCCTGATGAGCTTTTCAGTAATAACCACTTCATGCCCTAGCACGAAGGAAATGATGGCAGTTGGGGTAACCGTTGCATGTACCCAGAAATCTTTCACCAGTTCAGGATAAATTGGTCCAACCAATCTATCGAGATAGTTTGACCATCCCTGTGCTAATATCCTTGCATCACATTGGAAGCCATTTGTTCTTAGATTGTTGAAGTCCACAGCGGACTCACAGAGAACTTCCAGTTCTTCAGTGGGAATCATGCAGGTTTTCAGAGGAGCATACCCATATTTGCGTAAAAGAATCTGAGTAGAAGAAAGTCTTTCTGCAGGGCTTGATGAACTTGAAGATGAATACATGATGATTATGCTTGGTTTCAGATCAGAAACTAGGGTTTGAAGGAAACAAATGCAAAGAGAGAGATACACAAATGGAGAGAAAGTGAAAAAGATGAAATGAAGATGAAGCGGGTTATTTAAACGGTTTGAAAAAGAAAATAAAATAAAGTAAAAAGAAAACTGTTTAAAAGAAATGATTACAAAAAAAATGACATCAATATGCATTTAATGAGAAATGACGTTAGGAGAGATAAAGTGACAAAATGAAATGATTTGCACAGTTACCTAGGGCGGCGTCTCCTCAACTGCACGCATGCTTGTCCAAAAATAGTGAACACGTATTCATTTTCTGGAAAGACTGGTGACAGCTGTTTTGCTATAAAAGAGCTTCTGAATCAACTTAGATAATGAAACGTTAGTAATAACAGAATCAGAACTTCTAATTGATCATTATCAGAACTTCTTATAGCTGCCTAGTCCTAACACATTTCAGAAGTTATTCATACACAGATCTTCTCATCTTCTCATTCTAGGCATAAGTCCATACTGATATTCTTCAGAATGAACTTAAACCTATCTTCAGCAAGGGGTTTTGTAAAGATATCAGCCCATTGATGGTCTGTATCCACAAAGTTCAAAGAAAGAACACCCTTCTGAACATAGTCCCTCATAAAATGATGTTTAATCTCAATATGTTTAGCTTTGGAATGTGAGATAGGATTCTTAGATAAACATATAGCAGAAGTATTATCACAGAAAATAAGAATGTTACTCTCATATATCTGATAATCTTCTAGCTGACTCTTCATCCAGAGCATTTGTGTGCTACATCCAGCAGCAGCAACATATTCTGCTTCTGTAGTTGAGAGAGCTATGGTAGCTTGCTTTTTGCTGTACCAGGAGATCAAATGACTTCCAAGGAATTGACAACTTCCAGAAGTACTCTTTCTTTCAATTCTATCTCCAGCATAGTCAGCATCACAGAATCCTACTAAGTTATATTCTTTAGATCTTTTGTAGACTAAACCAACGTTAGTAGTACCTTTCAGATACCTCAGAATTCTCTTAACAGCAGTTAAGTGAGATTCTCTAGGATCTGATTGGAATCTAGCACACAAACAAACACTGAATAGAATGTCAGGTCTAGAAGCAGTTAAGTATAGAAGAGATCCAATCATACCTCTGTACAACTTCTGATCTACCTTCTTACTTACCTCATCCTTACCTAGAACACATGTTGGATGCATAGGAGTTTTGGCTTCTTTGCTTTCAGAAAGATTAAACTTCTTCAGAAGTTCTTTCACATACTTCGTTTGATGAACATAGGTTCCATCAGAAGTTTGATTGACTTGAATCCCAAGGAAATACTTGAGTTCACCCATCATACTCATTTCGAATTCAGCCTGCATAGACTTAGCAAACTCATTTCCAAGTGAAGCATCAGATGTTCCAAAGATAATATCATCAACATAAATTTGACAAATTAAAATATCATTCTTAGATGTTTTACAGAAAAGAGTTGTGTCCACTTGACCTCTAGTGAAACCATTGTCCAGAAGGAAAGAACTTAATCTTTCATACCAAGCTCTGGGAGCTTGCTTCAATCCATACAATGATTTCTTAAGTTTGAAAACATATTCTGGAGACTTAGAGTCTTCAAAACCAGGAGGTTGATGGACATAGACTTCCTCATCTATATAACCATTTAAGAAGGCACTCTTAACATCCATCTGATACAGAGTGATGTTGTGCTGAGTGGAAAAAGAAATCACTAAGCGAATAGATTCTAACCTGGCCACTGGTGCAAAGGTTTCTGTATAGTCAATCCCTTCTTGCTGACTATATCCCTGAGCCACCAGTCTGGCTTTGTTTCTTACCACATCACCCTTCTCACTGAGCTTGTTTCTGAACACCCACTTAGTACCAATGATGTTGAATCCTTTTGGTCTAGGAACCAAATCCCATACATCATTCCTTGTAAACTGATTTAGTTCTTCTTGCATATCAATTATCCAGTCTGGATCTTCTAGAGCTTGATCAACAGAAGTTGGCTCGATCAAAGAAACAAGACCTAATTGACATTCTGCATTGTTCTTAAGGAATGCTCTTGTTTTGATGGGATCATCTTTCTTTCCAAGGATCACATCTTTTGAGTGAGCAGAGGTGAGTCTAGAAGATCTTCTGACTGTTGGCTCTTCAGAAATTCTGAGATTCTCTAAAGATGCAGCAACTTGATCTTCTGATTCTTTGCTTCTTAGACTTTCAGCTTCTGGAACTTTGCTTCTTGGTTCTACAGCTTCTGATATGTCAATATCTATATCTGCAAAATTCTCAAACTGCTTTGGTTTTTCAAGACCAAGCTTATCATCAAACCTGATATTGATTGATTCTTCTACAACCAATGTTTCAGTATTATATACTCTGTAGCCTTTAGAGCGTTTAGAATATCCAAGAAGAAAACATTTTTGTGCCTTAGAATCAAACTTACCAAGATGATCTTTAGTATTCAGAATAAAACACACACATCCAAACGGATGAAAATATGAAATGTTGGGCTTTCTGTTCTTCCACAATTCATAAGGAGTCTTATTTAGAATAGGTCTTATAGAGATTCTATTCTGAATATAACATGCAGTGTTTATTGCTTCTGCCCAGAAGTGCTTAGCCATATTGGTCTCATTGATCATGGTTCTGGCCATTTCTTGCAGAGTCATATTCTTTCGCTCTACAACTCCATTTTGTTGTGGAGTTCTAGGGCAAGAGAAATCATGGGCAATACCATTTTCTTTGAAGAACTCCTCAAAGAATCTGTTCTCAAATTCGCCACCATGATCACTTCTGACCTTTATGATTTTGCACTCCTTCTCAGATTGGATCTGAGTGCAGAATTCAAAGAACACTGAATGAGACTCATCCTTGTGTTTTAAGAAATTTACCCATGTCCAGCGGCTATAATCATCTACGATGACTAATCCATATTTCTTCCCTCTGACAGATGCTGTTTTGACTGGTCAAAACAGATCAATGTGCAGAAGTTCTAACGGCCTTGAGGAAGAGACAACATTCTTAGATTTGAATGCAGGTTTGGAGAACTTGCCCTTCTGACATGCTTCACAAAGAGCATCTGATTTATATTTCAGATTTGGGAGACCTCTGACCAGATTTAGTTTGTTAATCTGAGAAATCTTTCTCAAACTAGCATGTCCTAATTTTCTGTGCCAGACCCATTGCTCTTCAGAAACAGACATAAGGCAAGTCACCTTCTGCTTCTCAAGATCAGAAAGATCAATCTTATAAATGTTGTTCTTTCTCTTGCCTGTAAATAGGATTGAGCCATCCTTCTGACTTACAGCCTTGCAAGACTTTTGATTGAAGATTATGTCATAACCATTGTCACTTAATTGACTTATGGACAATAAGTTATGCGCTAATCCTTCTACAAGAAGTACATTAGTTATGGAAGGAGAGTTACCAATACTTATGGTTCCAGAGCCAATAATCTTGCCCTTCTGATCTCCTCCAAACTTGACTTCTCCACCAGACTTAAGCACCAGGTCTTGGAACATAGAACTTCTTCCCGTCATGTGTCGCGAGCACCCAGAGTTCCGGTACCATGACATTTTGTGCTTTGCCTTCTTTGCTGCTAAGGATATCTGCAACAGAAATTATCTTCTCCTTAGGTACCCACAATTTCTTGGGTCCTTTCTTGTTAGTTTTCCTTAAGTTCTGATTGAACTTGGGTTTAGCATGATAAGTAACAGGAGGAACAACATGATATTCTTTGGGTTTGTCAGCATGATATCTTTTAGGTTGTGTCACATGCTTCTTGGTGTGTGTTGTGTTAAAACTCTGTGCATGTGATGTGAGCTTGATATCATGTGAGTGGCCATATTTGAACTGATCATACAATGGCTTGTATGTGATTTTCAAATCATCAACAGGTTCAAATTTATGTGAGGTATCACCCTCATAGCCAAAACCAAACCTTTTATTTCCAGAGACACCATATATCATAGAAGCAAGATGACTTCTACCAATACTTCTAGATAGGAACTTTCTGAAGCTCGAGTCATATTCTTTCAGAATATGATTGAGACTAGGAATGGATTTTTCTGATTCAGAAGGAGATCCACTATCTTTGGATAATTTTAAAACTTTTTCCTTCAGTTCAGAATTTTCCACTTCCAGCTTCTTAGTTTCAAATTCAAATTGCTTTTTCAGCTTTTTGTATTTGATACTAAGATGAGCCTTAAGTTCCAGAAGTTCAGTTAAGCTGAAAACTAACTCTTCCCTAGATAGTTCAAAAAATACCTCTTCAGAATCTGATTCTGATGTAGATTCTGATCCATCATCCACTGTAGCCATCAGTGAAAAGTTGGCTTGCTCTCCTTCAGAGTCTGATTCTGATTCTGATTCAGAATCATCCCATGTTACCATAAGACCTTTCTTCTTATGAAACTTCTTCTTGGGATTCTCCTTCTGAAGTTTTGGACATTCATTCTTGAAGTGTCCAGGCTCATTGCACTCATAGCAGACAACCTTCTTCTTGTCAGATCTTCTGCCACCAGAAGATTCTCCTCGTTCAAACTTCTTTGAACTTCTGAAGCTTTTGAACTTCCTTTGTTTGCTCTTCCAGAGTTGGTTTACCCTTCTGGATATCATGGACAGTTCATCTTCTTCTTCTTCTGATTCTGATTCTTCAGAATCTACTTCTTCAGCCTGAAAAGCGTTAGTGCATTTTTTAATATTAGATTTTAATGCAATAGACTTACCTTTATTCTGAGGCTCATTTGCATCCAGCTCTATCTCATGGCTTCTCAAGGCACTGATTAGCTCTTCCAAAGAAACCTCATTCAGATTCTTTGCAATCTTGAATGCAGTCACCACTGGACCCCATCTTCTGGGTAAGCTTCTGATGATCTTCTTTACATGATCAGCCTTGGTGTAACCTTTGTCCAGAACTCTTAATCCAGCAGTTAGCGTTTGAAATCTTGAGAACATCTTCTCAATATCTTCATCGACCTCCATCTTGAAGGCTTCATATTTCTGGATTAGAGCAAGAGCTTTGGTCTCCTTGACTTGAGCATTTCCTTCATGGGTCATTTTCAATGACTCATTTATATCATGGGCAGTTTCCGTGTTAGATATCTTCTCATACTCAGCATGAGAGATAGCATTCAGCAAAACAGTCCTACATTTATGATGATTTTTGAAAAGCTTCTTTTGATCATCATTCATTTCTTATCTTGTAAGCCTTACGCCAGTAGCATTCACTGGATGTTTGTAACCATCCACCAGAAGATCTCATAAGTAACAATCTAGACCAAGAAAGTAACTTTCCAGTTTATCTTTCCAGTATTCAAAGTTTTCACCATCAAATACTGGTGGTCTAGTATAACCATTGTTACCATTTCCATTGTTTTGCTCAGCAGAGCCAGATGTAGATGTAGGTGTGTTTGTTGGAATTTCACCAGCCATCTTTTGCTGAAGCGTTTTTCTCTTCCTGAATCTTTTCTAAACACGGTTAAGTGCTTGCACCTTAGAACCGGTGCTCTGATGCCAATTGAAGGATAGAAAAACACTTAGAAAGGGGGGGTTTGATTAAGTGTAGCTTTAAAAACTAGTAAGATAAAAACTATTTGCACAATGATTTTTATCCTGGTTCGTTGTTAACTAAACTACTCCAGTCCACCCCCTTGGAGTGATTTACCTCACCTGAGGATTTAATCCACTAATCACACTTGATTACAATGGTTTTCCACTTAGCCAACTGCTAAGTCTTCTAGAGTATACTGATCACAACCTGATCACTCTAGGAACAATCTGCTTAGATACCCTCTAAGACTTCTCTAGAGTATTCTGATCTACCTGATCACTCTAGTCCTTTACAAGTTAATGTAAACAAATTCTAAGAGTATTACAATGCTTCTGAAAAGCTATAATCACAACTGTGATATTTCTCTTAAAGTTTAAGCTTAATCTCACTATAATATTACAACAGCAATGTAGTGAGCTTGATGATGAAGTTTGAGAGCTTTTGAATTCGACAGCGATTCTGGATAGTGCGCAAATGTTATATTCAGAATTCGTAACCTAGCTTCTCATCAGAACTTCATATTTATAGGCGTTTGAGAAGATGACCGTTGGGAGCATTTAATGCTTTGCGTATTCCGTACAGCATTGCATTTAATGTTTCACTCTTTTGTCAACTACCTCGAGCCTTGTTTCCACTGTGTCTACTGACGTTGCCTTTAATAGCTTCTAAAGTTCCTTTTGTCAGTCAGCGTAGCCTGCCAGTCTAGTACTTGCTTCTGATCTGATGTTTTGTGTAAACAACGTTTGAATGTCATCAGAGTCAAGCAGCTTGGTGCAGAGCATCTTCTTGTCTTCTGACCTTAAAGTGCTTCTGAGCGTGATACCATGAGAACTTCAGTGCTTCTGCTTCTGATCTCAAGTTCTTCTGATGCTTCCATACACCCATGTTCTGATTCTGCTTGACCATCTTCTGATGTCTTGCCAGACCATGTTCTGATGTTGCATGCTGAACCTTCTGAGTCAGTGCTTTTTGCGCTGATTTTGTGCATACTCTTTATATAATTCCTGAAATGGAAATTGCATAGTATTAGAGTACCACATTATCTCATACAAAATTCATATGCTTGTTATCATCAAAACTAAGAATATTGATTAGAACAAATCTTGTTCTAACAATCACCACTCTCTTTGGTAAACTAGAAGAACATGAACAACATCTTAAATGCCTTGACATGCATGAGAAAAGGGCAAAGAAAGATAAGAACATGGAGAAAGAGGTAGAGAAGAAGTCAATAGCTTTAAAAGCTTCAAGCTCCAAGACCTCAAAGCAAGAGCTAGAGGATAGTGATACAAGTGATGATGAAGACTCCGATAATGAGGAAATGGGACTGTTTGTGCGAAGATACAACAAATACCTAAAGAAAAATGGAGCAATACATTCCGACAAAGGCTTGATCAACTATAGAAAGCAATCAAACAAGTTCAAACAAGATGAGAATAACAAAGGAAAAATCAAAGGTCCTTGTTTCAATTGTGGCAAAGTCGGTCATTACAAACCGGATTGTCCATACCTTAAGAAGGAGAAAGAGAAGAACCAAAGCAAAGGTCACAACAAAGCTAGAAGAGCCTACATAGCATGGGAAAGTGATTCATCTAGTGAAAGCTCATCAAGCGATGAAGAAGAATCAGCAAACTTATGTCTTATGGCTCATAAACACAAGAAAAAGAAACAAGTAAGTCATCTTAAACCTGAACTTGTAGATAAAGTATCTCATTCTCAATTAAAACTTGCTTTTGAAGAATTACATAGAGACGCAATTGAAGCTTTCAAACTTTTGGCCTCAAATAAGAAAATCTTTTCATATCTTGAATCAAAAGTTGAGAAAACCGAAAAGGACATGGAAGCTTTAAAACAATCTATGCTAGATATTCAAAAAGATAAAGTTGAGATAGATCATTCATCATGGTTTGGTTGTGAGACATGTCATATTTGGCAAAAAGAAGTAAGAGATCTAAGAGCCAAATTAGACAAGGCTCTACAACCAAAAGTGACGTTTGCGGTTGATCCGAATAAGTTCAAAAGATCGTATACTCCTTTATATAGTAAATACACTTTTGTACCAAAAGTATCAACTAGCAAAACAACATATTGTCATCATATTACCTGTCACTATTGTTGCAAAAAGGGTCATACCATTGAAAAATGCAAATTTAGGAGGATTTTGGTTCCTAAAGGAGTATTTCAATGGATGCCCAAGTGCAACAATTTATGTACTCACTACCAAGGACCCAATGAAAATTGGGGACCTCCCTCTCTAAATTAATCTTGCAGGAAAAATGTCTTGACATTGCCGAAAGGTTGTGGTTCCTTGATAGCGGATGCTCAAGACACATGACGGGAGACATATCACTTTTTGTGGAGTTTCACGCAAAGAAAAAGGGGTATGTCACCTATGGAGACAACAATCGGGGAGCTATACTTGGTAAAGGAAGTGTAGGTAACCCCTCTACCACAACTATAACTGATGTATTGCTAGTAGAAGGTCTTAAACATAACCTCTTAAGTATAAGTCAATTGTGCGACAAAGACTTTAAAGTAACTTTCACAAATTCTGGTTGGACAATAGAACATATTAAGAAAAGAGACATTATGTTTAATGGCTTAAGAGTAAACAACATCTATATGCTAAACTTGGACGAAGTTTCTAAGTCAAGTACCAAGTGTCTAATTGCTCTAGGCGAAGACTCATGGCTTTGGCATAGACGCCTCGCTCACATTAATTTTGACTTACTTAACAAGGTTGTCACAAAAGACTTAGTAATCGGCTTACCAAAAATAAAGTTTTCAAAGGATCATCTATGTGATGCTTGTCAAAAGGGAAAGCAAACAAAAACCTCTTTTAAATCAAAGAACGTGGTTTCAACATCACGCCCTCTTGAACTCCTTCACATGGATCTCTTTGGCCCTTCAAGGACTAAAAGCATAGGTGGAAACATCTATGGTTTTGTCATTGTTGATGATTACTCTAGATTTTGTTGGACAATCTTTCTACCTAGTAAGGATCAAACTTTTGCAGCTTTCACTCAATTTGCAAGGTTATTTCAAAATAAAATGAACACCAAAATAGTTGCAATTCGAAGTGATCACGGTGGAGAATTTGAAAACTATCTTTTTGAAAAATACTGTGATAAACATGGAATTGAACATAACTTTTCAGCTCCTAGAACACCACAACAAAACGGAGTGGTTGAACGTAAAAATCGTGTTCTAGAGGAGTTGGCAAGAACAATGCTCAATGAGGGTAGTCTACCTAAATATTTCTGGGCTGACGCTATTAGCACTGCATGTTATGTTTTGAATAGGATACTAATATGTCCTATACTAAACAAAACGCCATATGAATTATTAAAGGGTAGAAAACCAAATGTGTCACATCTCCACGTATTCGGTTGCAAATGTTTTTTGTTAAACAACGGTAAGGATAATCTTGGGAAATTCGATGCTAAAGCTGACGAAGGCATCTTTCTTGGTTACTCTCAATCTAGTAAAGCATATAGGATATACAACAAAAGGTTACTTATAGTAGAAGAGTCAGTACATGTGTCCTTTGATGAATCTTATGCAAAATGTGTCGAGAAAGGTATATCTTTTGATAGTGCAGGCCCGTCTACTGAAGACATTGTCAAAGACAAGGAAGACGAAAATGAAAGTGTTGCAAAGGAGGATGCTAAGTAAGAGAAAATTGAGTCTCATGATAATGTTGAAAAAGAAAGCACCTCAAACAACGAAGAACTTCCTAAGGCCTGGACAAACGTAAAACATTATCCAATCGATAACATAATAGGGGACATCTCAAAGGGCGTTACAACACGCTCCAAGATAAGTAACTTTTGTCATCATTCTGCTTTTGTTTCACAAGTTGAACCGAAAAACGCTAAGGACGCATTACTTGATGAGCATTGGCTAATGGCCATGCAAGAGGAATTAAACCAATTTAAACGGAACGATGTTTGGGACCTTGTCCCTCATCCGGGAGCACATCAAGTAATCGGTACTAGATGGGTTTTTCGTAACAAACTTGATGAAAACGGAGTTATTACTAGAAACAAGGCTAGATTAGTAGCTCAAGGCTACAACCAAGAGGAAGGTATTGATTATGAAGAGACGTACGCTCCCGTAGCACGTCTCGAGGCTATTCGTCTCTTACTTGCTTACGCTTGTTCAAAAGAGTTTAAGCTCTTTCAAATGGATGTTAAAAATGCCTTTCTAAATGGATACATTAATGAAGAGGTGTATGTAGCTCAACCACCCGGTTTTGAAAATTACAAGTATCCATACCATGTTTATAAGTTGAAACGTGCTCTATACGGTCTTAAACAAGCTCCTAGAGCTTGGTATGAACGTTTAAGCAAATTTCTACTTAGCCAAGGATACTTTAGAGGTAAAGTTGACACTACTCTCTTTATTAAAAGAAAAGGTGAAGATGTACTTTTGGTTCAAGTTTATGTATATGATATTATATTTGGATCGACTAATGCAAAACTTGTCAAAGATTTTCAAAGCTCATGCAGAGTGAATTTGAGATGAGTCTCATGGGAGAGCTGAATTTCTTCCTTGGCCTACAAATCAAGCAACTTAGTCATGGAACGTTCGTAAGTCAAACCAAGTACTATACAGAGTTGCTTAAAAGATTTGGAATGAGTGAGGCAAAGGAGATTGACACACCTATGGCAACAAATAGTAACCTAGACAAAGATGAGAAAGGTAAAGAGGTTGATGTGAAATTGTACCGAGGTATGATAGGTTCACTATTGTATCTCACAGCTTCAAGACCGGACATCATGTTTAGTGTATGTATGTGTGCAAGATACCAATCTTGTCCAAAGGAATCACACTTAAAAGCTGTAAAAAGAATTCTACGATATCTACGTGGAACTACTACATATGGCCTATGGTATCCTAAAGGTAATGAATGTTATTTGGTGGGATTCTCCGACTCAGACTTTGCTAGATGCAAATCCGACAGAAAGAGCACCAGTGGGACATGTCATCTATTCTCAAATTCATTGATAAGCTGGCATAACAAGAAACAAGTATCAATTGCATTATCTACCACTGAGGCAGAATACGTAACTGCTGGAAGCTGTTGTGCTCAGATATTATGGCTCAAGCAACAACTCATTGACTTTGGTATTAAGCTTGATCGTATACCTATCATGTGCGACAACACAAGTGCCATAAACTTGAGCAAGAATCCTGTTTTACACTCACAAACCAAGCATATTGAAATAAGGCATCACTTCCTAAGAGATCATGTAGAGAAAGGAGAAGTTGTATTTGAACATGTTGAGAGCAAGAAGCAACCAGCTGACATCTTCACCAAACCTCTAGCAACGAAGCAGTTCTTCAACATTCGTAGGGAATTAGGGATATTAGATATCTCTAATTTGAGCTAAATGCGTTTGTTTTCTTAATTTTATTCATTTACTTTATATATATTGATTATGCTCAAGCTAACATCTCTTTTAGTATGAAGGTAGTTCATCATCAAATCAAGCATCATTCCACATTGACTAGAGGATTATACTTCATTCTACGAAATGATGACAAGATACCCACAATTGAGAAAGTGGTAACATGTTTGTTGTTCACTTCCAAAAATTTTATTGATACTATAATATGCTATCAATTAACATGCTTATAGTGACGTTATACATGCTTTTCCATATCTCATTTACACACATATGTTGATCATCATTCTACATAATATATCACGTTTTGGACATACAAGCATGTAGAATAAGCATATCACCAACATTCATAAGCATATCACTGCATTTCTAACATTTAAGGCAATTTAGGTCGACCTAATTCGTCTCTGCGTCGACCTACAGAATTTTTTTTCCCAATTAACAAAATCATGCTCAGTGACGTCAACCTACCCCTCTTTTAGGTCGACCTAATCTGAATTTTTTTGGGTCCTTCTGCTAGGTCGACCTACTGATACAAAATTTCCAAAATTGGGCCTGTTGGTCGACCCAACCCATCTCCATCCATCTTTATGCATCCATTTCTCATTCCTCCTCATTCCCAAACACTTGTGTACGGCCAACCCTAATTCTCCTACAGCAAACTCCTCCAATCATCCTCTTTCTCACACAAATTTCCTCCAATCATGGCACCAAAATCAAGAAAGGGAAAGGAAATCGCATCTGGATCATCCTCTCAACCGGTAAGTGCTATAGCTCTTGTTCATCCTGATTGTAAGGAAAACTTTGAGAAGTGGCAAATGAAAAGGAAAATTGTTAGGCAATATATCTATAACCCACATGTTGTCAAACGTATGCATATTCCCGATGTTGCAAATCTGATTGAACACCAAAATATTCATCCATTGGTGCAATGTGACACTCCGTACTGTGAAAATACTGTTAGGGCTTTCTATGCAGGGTTCCAAAAAGGGGACGGTTGTAATTTCCGATTTAAGATGGGATCTAGGTCGCATGTTGTTGACAAACGGGCTTGGATAAGCATTTTTGGCCTCACACTTGTGGGAGATGAATTCTGTATGGAAGATGGTGACATACCGGCCAACTATGATCATGTGGGCTACATGAGATCCATTCTCAAAGACCCTTCCGTCTTTGACAAGCCAAATGAAACAATCACAGCTGGTCACTTAAAGAGAGATCCTAGGCTCCTAAATTGGATCATCTCAAGAGTCCTTCGACCAAGAGCAGGAGGATTCTCAAGAATTGAACGAAATGAAGTTGTGTTAATGTATTTGCTGCAAAACAGAACGCGTGTACACTGGCCCCACTTTCTAGCTGCCAAGTTCCATGAAGTACAGCAGAAAACTACTGCTCTATGTTATGGTTCAATCATTCAAACAATCGTGAACCATTTCGGCATGAAACTTGATAATTTGCCCTACATCCACATGCAACAGTCTCAAGACTTCTCCCAAACAACCTTAACCCTCATGGGATACCACTGGGATCCAAATAGGAAAACCTACTATCTCATACAAAAGGGAACCGGAAAGATCATATACAACTATGACGATCCTACAGAGTTTGGCCCTCTTGCAGGTAATGAAGAAGAAGGCAATGATCAAGACATAGCAAATGATGATGATCACACTATGGAAGATGTTTCACATGATCCGGATCCAAATTGACAATATGTTCCATCACAAGAAGAGGAAATCCCTTGGGGATACACAGCTCAACCTCAGTCGAATCAGTCCAACATCATCTCCATGCTTGAAAATATGCAAACCCGTCAACAACAAAACTTCGAGGCACAGCAGCTCCAATTCCAAAACATGCAACAACTTCAACAAGAGCGTTATGATGAACAACAACGGCAGTATGCAACTCTACACCGCCTAGCTCAAGAGCACAAAACTGATTTTGAAACCTTTGCTTCTAATCTGATTGAGCGCCAGAATCTCCTTGAAGAAACAGCAGCAAATAGACATGCCAGTCTGAGCCAACGCTTCACCATCCTTAACACTTCCGTCAATGATATACTGGAACAAGTTGAAGAGGATCGACCTCAAGGATTCCACAGAGGACGAGGACGACGGGGCAGACATTAGCAAGCCTTTGCATATCATTAGCCATCTCATCACATTGCATTTCATTTCATATCTCTTATGTTTTTTTTCCTTGATTGTCTACCTTAATTACTTGACACTAAGCTCTGTTTTGTAATCTTAATTATGCCTGGATATTATATTGTTCCTCTCTATATTATATTTGATATGCACTATTATGATATTGTCATTCTATATTATACTTGCCTGCTGCCTCTCTCTTTCTGTTTTCTGTCTTTTTGATGTTGTCAAAAGGGGAGATGAATTGAGAGTACGGGAAGCTTAGTACGGGGGAGCTAACACATATAAGATATGAGTTGTGAGTGCGGGGGAGCGTTCGTCATTCAAGCAAATGTTTGCCATCATCAAAAAGGGGGAGTTTGTAAGAACAAGCATACAATCACAAATGAGTTTTTGATTCATGGCAAACATCACAAGCAACCAAATACAAGAGCACAAGTGAATGACTCAAAGAAAATGAAGTTTTGACCATCCTTGCATTTGTCAGGTCGACCTAGTTCACAATCAGGTCAACCCAAACTAAAGCAAAAATTGCATACTTCTGTTAGGTCGACCCAGAGCTCCAGCAGGTCGACTCAAAGTGAAGCAAAAACAACTTGTCTCTGTTAGGTCGACTCATCCTCTATCCCAGGTCGACCTAAACTGAAGAAAAGCCTCAAGAAGGCAATTTAACTGTTTTTAGGTCGACCTAAGCTACCAATAGGTCGACTCAACTAGAAGAAATTACAACTTGGCCAAATCCACCTCTGTTAGGTCGACCCAACCAACAAAGTAGGTCGACCTACCTGCTCAAAACCTGCCAAAATTTTGTGTGTTCCTGATACACAGAGCCCGCTCCTTTATATATTCTTTTCTGTCATTTATTGCAAAAACAAAAACACCAACAACTGAAAGATACACAAAGGCTTCTCATCTTCGATCATCGACACAAATCCAACACAACTACACATAATCATTTTTGCGTTGAGGGTTTGCGTTCAAGATCGATAACGTCCATGGAACGGAATTGAAGATTCCTAGTGGGTGAAGATTTGTGGGGTTTTGGTGAATAAAATCTGCGGATTTTGTCCTCCAAGATTGGTGAATTTTGGGGGTTTTTATCAAGAGGCTTTAACAAAGATTCAACTGAGTGTGAAGATTGAAGAACAAGGGTTCAAGGAATTCAATACACTGCAGCAAGGAAATCAAAGTGAAGCTCTTCGAAGACCTTGATCTGGCTCAAGATTAAGGGGAAGAAGATTCAAAGGATCAACATAATTGGTTTATCGTTTATCGCTTTGTTATCTTCTTTGTATAAACTGTTTTGAATAATAATGAAAGACATCCCAATTCCCGTTTGGAATTGGGGGCAGATGTAGTCGTAGCGAGGACGATCGACGAACTGCCTGAACAAATATCGTGTTGTTATCGCTTTATCTTTTCATTTACGTTTTGTTCGTAGTTGGTTATAATTGCAAATTGATCAACGATTCAAGTGTTAAAATTGTGTATTAAGAACCTTCGTAAACATCACAATTCACCACATATTGAATCACAATCAATTTGGATATTATCACCAAGTGTTTGTGCTTTCGCTTCATCCATTATCAAAGCATTGCAAACCAAGTTTATCAAATAAGAAGTTAATTGTTTTTCATTAGAGCAACGAATTGATTCAATAACCTATCCTTTCATTGTTAATCCCAATTATTTTGTGGTTTTATCACATATACAACCTTTTCAATAGCAGTCCGGAATAGACGCAAGTCGATCCTGAACCGCTTTCGCTTAAGTTTGAAATAATTCCGAAAAACTCTGAGAGATCTATTCACCCCCCTCTAGATCCTTAAGCCTAGCGTCTAACAAGCATTAGTAAAGGATGGAGGTGCAAAGAACAGTTGGCCCAGCCCAAAAGGGTGAGCATGTGGCCCACCCAAGGAAGAGAAGACGCCCGTCTTGGGCTTGAAGTGTGGAGTAAGACCAAGTAAAGGAGTGGAGACGTCCGTCTCCCATTCCTCTTGCCACGTAACATGACCCACTCAAGAGGAGATGCCCGTCTCCTAGATTGCAAACATTTCCTATAAATACCAGAGGCAAAGTACTTGAAACGGGTCCGAATTTCTGCAACGAAACTCTGCCAATCTTATTTTCTGAACACATTATTTTCTTTGCAATTTAATTCTCCGTCATTCTTTTCTCACAGCAATTTCTACACTGGAAATTGTTGTGAACTTTCAATAAATCTAACCTTATGTTAGATTTATCTTTTTTTATTCCTTGCTTTACTATTTTTTCTGCCGAATAATTTTCTGAAGAACGATCCAACCGATCTGTGGTGGAAGTTCAAGTACTCGAAGATTCGAAGTTTAATTAATTCAGATTTCATTATTCAGGTTTCTACTTACTATTTTAATTATTATTGCATGATATATTGTATGCCAATTAATATGCCTATTATTATGAACCGAACCAATTTATGCATGTTTAACCGTATCAATATGTATGGCTAATTTAATTGAGATATCGGTATGTAGAGTAAGTTAACCGTAGGGATCCGAAATAAGTTGGCTTAAATATGTTTAATTAAATATCACTTGTTTTTGGTTTTATGTCTAATCTAATTTTCTAAAGTTCTAAAATCAACAGAGCGAGAGTTTGAGACTTTAGGACTGATAAAGGTTAAAATCAATAGAGCGAGAGTTTGAGATCTTTAACTGGATAGTAGACATAGAACATTAGTTTTAAGGATGGCGAAAGCGTATTAAAACTAATTAGAATTTATTTATTTTCAAAAAGTGTTTTTAAACCTGATGCGTGACAGCGAGAGCGTACGTTAGGGAATACTAGCATGATCCGAGTCAAAAGAGCGAGAGTTTGAGACTAGGAGATTTAAGTAGGTAATGTCTTCATGAAGCGAGCATTTTATTAAACATGATGTTTTCAAAAAGCTTTTCTAAATCTAATGGGATGGGGAGAGCGTACATTACGAGTTAGGATAGTAGTCTAAATCAACAGAGCGAGAGTTTGAGAGGAGGGCTTTTAAACGACATACTTAATAGAGATTTTTAATTATATAAGAACCATAGCCAATGGACCTTCGGATCACCTAAGTTAGACGAAATACATACTGATATTCGTTTATCATTATATCCTTAGAATTAATATTTTAAATTTTCCCGTTAGAAACAACCAAAGTATTAGTAGCCTTAGCTTTACATAGTAACCTTAGATAACGGTAGATCGATTCATAGTCCTTGTGGATTCGATATCTTTTAAAACTACACGACACGACTGTGCACTTGCAGTTATCAGATTTATAGACACGTAAAGTCGCGATCAATCTCTTGGGGACAGGAGTAGGTCAATGTGCTGTTGAACTTGGATAAATCAGTGGTGTCATCTCTCTAAGCCCTTATCTCTAAGCACTTGGCGGGATTCAGCCACATGTTATAATTCCTTCCAGACCCTAGGATATCTTATAAGTAAGTTGCATGGCTCCCCTTTTTTATGTCTTCAGGATTATGTTGTCAATGTAAACCTCTATGTTGGGTCCTATTTTCTTTGAGAGCATCTTGTCCATAAGCCTTTGATAGGTGGCGCCAGAGTTCTTAAGCCCAAAAGGCATGACGTTGTAGAAGTAATTATCATGGTTGGACATGAATGTCGTCTTGGGCACATCGATGGGATACCTCTTAATCTCGTTGTACTCTAAATAAGAGTCCATGAAACTCAAAGTTTAATAACCCAAATATCCATCAATCTAGCGATCTATGTTAATTACTTAAACAATGTATTAATTCATTTCATTTTTTGGATGAGGGCTTATGTATTTTAAAGCTTTTAATTTATTGAAATATGTGCTAATCGATTAAATCATTTAATTTGGCTCCTGGATCATTTCCTCTTTAGCCAAAATATTTCTATATAAAGGAGGTTTCTCTTAATTTCATTTTAACACCATATTTTTTCAATTGAAACCTCTCTATCATTCTTCTACTCTCTTTATTTTCATAAATTTCTTTTTCACAAGAATAGTTCTAATGTTGAAATACTAAAAATCCCTTTTGAGAGTTGTGTTTTAACTGGTGTTCTACTTAATCTTATTTATTCAAGAATGTGTTACTCTTGTGAATTATCTTTGTAAAGGATGAAAAAAATTGCAAGCTAAACCTAAAAAATTCATAGGTTAAGATTCTGGAGCTAATATTTGTAAAAGCTCTATTTATTTGTTGTTAAAGGTTCGTGGGTTGATCCTGTTAAAGCTCAAGTCTCATTTTAGTGGGACTCTCAAGAGAAAATTCTTAGGGATAGGAGTAGGCAAAGTTCTTAAGCCTTATCTGTATAATTTATTGGTGCACTCTATTTTTCTCTTCTTATTTTATTTTCAAGTGTTTATATTTTTTTCTGCTACGTATCTCTCTTCATCGCCATCTTATTTTACCTTACTTATATCTCCTAATATAAACCTTTTCAGAGAATAAAAAATATTATAAATTAACCATGAATTTCTAATACCACAATTCACCCCTCCCCCTCTTGTGTTTGGAATCACTTGGTCAACATTTTATTCTCCTCACATGATAAGTCTAGATCTAGCGTCCATAGCTGCAGAGAGGTGTTTAGGAGTGACGATAGTAGAAATTTTAGACGATAATGAACCAACGCCATTAGATTCAAGTGAACCTTTAGATGTTATACCATATTTGTCCCCACCACCTAGTGTAACTGGTCATCAGAGGTTAGATGTGATATTATTTCTTCCACGTGACACCATGGGTATGATTAAACTAGGTTTCTAGACATATGAGTATCTTGTGCATATTTCCCACCTTACATGTAGTGTACTTGTTTAGATTTGTACATACTTTATTACTTGTTGTATTAGATAAACTACTTATATTTTCAAATTTGTTGTATTATATAAAGAAATTTACTTAATTATTTTCTTCATGAACATACACATGGCAAGTGTAAGTTATGTTGGACAAATGACTTCAAACACGAGAGGGTGAATTGTGGTATTCAAAATTCGTAATTAGTTTTAAGGTTTTGTTACTTAGAAAATAAATTGTGTTAACATCATTCAAGATCAGACAAAATTATCAACAAAAATATAAAAGCAGTTGTCTTACCCCAAATTTGTCTTATCCTGTATCAAAGTATATGGCTTGTATATTTCACTATTTTCATATGCACATATCCTCCATTAGGTCATACAATACATCATGCATTCATTAGATTTTACTATGGCACTGGGATCAAGGACCAGAGCTAGGGTTTTCTTCAGATTCAAGATCATCAAGCAATAAGGTGTTCAAGGATCATCATTTCTCAAGTTCATTTAAAAGTACAAGGGTTCATGAGCTCATAAAGGTTGATACCCACATCATCAAGATCATAGACTTTGCCAATCATCATCAAGTTACAATGGCATCTTCTTCAATAACATCAAGTGCTAGAGTTTCATTATTTTGTTTCAACCGAGAATGCTTAGAATTAGGGTTTTGTTGATTCTCAACATCTCAAGTTCTCTCTTCATTTCTTCAGTGATGTGAATCTCAAGACAAGTGGATAAAGGGTTCTTCAAAGTTTTGTCTTGTATTGAAGTCATCAAATAAATAAGGGTTTTGCTCAAAGCAAAGGATTTATTCATGGAATTGTTAATGGTGTGAGCATGGATGGAGGTTTTGTTCAAGACATCATCATTTCTTTCATTTTCTCATTACTTATGGGGTGAAAATGGAATTATGGTTTCATTGGTTTGGGGAGATGATTTGAATATTGATATAATTGTCTAATTTGTTCAAAATTATTTTAAAAGGAAAACATCATTTGTTTGGAACAAAGCTTAAGCCTTATTTTCAAGGACATTAAATATTGGTAAAAAAATATACTATCCTGTATACCAAGTCCTCAAGAAGCCAAATCTATCCAAAAGAATGGTGCCTTGGGCAATCAAGTTGCCTAAGTATGACATCTAGTATATTCTATGAGGAAGCACCAAGTTACAAGTCTCGACAAGATTTTTACCAGAGTTTAACACACCAATTAGTGAGGTGGTTTCCCCCACCTGGATCCTTTTGGTGGATGGAGCCACTAACATTAAATGAAGTGGCACTGGTATATTGTTAGAAGCATTAGACGATATATTGATCGAGCAGCCATGAAAGTTTGAATTTAAGGATAATAATAATCATACCGAATACAAAGCTCTCATCACCGATATGTCCCTCTCCCTGGAAGTAGGCACGTTGACTCTGAATGCAAAGAAAGACTCTCAGTTGGTGGCAAATCAAGTTTCCTATGAGTACCAAATGAAGGAACCATGACTCATCAAATATTTGAAGAAGGTGTGTGAGTTCTTTGAGCATTTCAAATTTTTTGAGATGATACATGTGCCTAAAGAATAGATTTTCAGGGCAGGCCTATTGTCCAAGTTGGCTAGTTTGAAGATAACAATGTTTAACCACATTGTAATATAAGAGACACTTACCACCCCACGCCTAGAGGAAGGGTAGGAAAACGCTATAGATTTCGCCCTAAGTGGTGGTTGTATGGAGCAAATAATCCATTATTTTTAATAAGGAGAATTATTACATGACAAGGTAGAAGCAAAGAAACTCCGCAAGCATGCACAAAAACATGTTCTTATATAAGAGAATATTTATAAAATAGGAAAAAACGCTCGTATGTTAAAGTGCTTAGGGGAACACGAAATTGCCCTGGTCTTAGCTAAAATTTATCAAGTGGATTTGGCAGCCATATTGGTGGGCGAGCTTTGGCCCACAAGGTGTTAAAAGCATATTACTACTAGCCTTCACTAATGAAATAGAGTATGGCTTTCGTCAAAATAATGTGAAAAATGAAAGATACATGTTAATTTACACTAGGCGCCAATTGATCTCCTTCATTATGTGATGATGCCTTGTCCATTTTATCAATGGGGTGTTGACATTCTTAGACCATTTTCTATAGCTCCTAGTCAGCTAAATTTTTTGATTATTAGAGTATACTACTTTACAAAATGGATAGAGGCATATTCTATGTCCAAGATCACGACAAAAATAGTTTGTTGCTTTTATTGGCAGATGATTATGTATAGATTTGGTTTACCAGGAATTATTGTTCCAGATAATGGAACACATTTCGTTAGTACTACCGCGATCGATTTTTTCAAGAACACAAGAGTACAAACCAAGTTCATATTTATTGTTAACCCGTAGGCGAATGGATAAGGAAAATTGGCCAATAGGATGATATTGAAGATCAAGAAGAAGCTAGATGATGCCAAAGGATTGTGTCTTAAACAATTTCACGAAGTGCTATGGTCGTATCATACCACCTTTCACTCCACCACTTGGGAAATCCCTTTTATGCTAATGTATGGGACATACGCCATGCTTCTAGTCAAAATTGACACGTTAACATGATGACACTCCCAATTCAATGAAGAAGAAAACAAAGCAGGGTTAAGATGTGTCACTAACCTAATTAAAGAAATAAGGGATGCCTCCCACATTTGAGAGTTCACTTCTAAACAAAGAACAACTAGAAAATATAAATCCAAGATAATTCGAAGAGAAATGAAGGAAGGTGATTTAGTGCTTCGACAAGTGGTATTGCCTGCGCAATAGGGGAAACTACAATTTAACCAAAAATGGTTGTATTGTATACACTAGAAGCTGCCTGATGGCGCATACAATCACGAAGAAATAGATGGAGGACTCATTCCCAAAAGATGGAACTCAGTTAATTTAAGATATGATTAAAGTTGATTGGTAGGAAGGCGATCACCTAGTTACAAAAACTCTTGTAAAAGATTTTGATATTTACAACAAGTTATTATGATTTGACTATTAAATTACATTGATGGACTTCTAGAGGAATATCCTTGCCTCCCTACAAGTTAATTACATAACTGGACTTCCACAGAAGATTCTTGCCACCTTACAGACTAATTACATAATTGGACTTCCACATGAAGATCCTTGTTGTCGTACGGGGTAATTACATTGTTGGAATTCCACAGAAAGATCCTTTATTCCCTGCAGGGTAGTTACATTGATGGATTTTCACAAGAAGATCCTTGTCGCGCTATGGGGTAATTACATGATTGAACTCCCATATGAAGATCCTTTCCGCTCTACGCGATAATTATATTGTTAGACTTCCACAGGAAAATCCTTTCCATCATAAGGGGTAATTAAATTTTTGGATTACCATAGGAAAATCCTAGCCATGTACAAGGCAAGTATGTTATAAAAAGCTTTTGAATCCTATGTGTATGTGTGTTTATGTGTGTATGCGCGTGTGTGCGTGTGTGACAAATAACTAAAGGCCATAAAGGAACTATTGAGGTTCAAAAAGGTACAAGTAATACCAGAGCTCAAGCCCAAAAAACAAAGAACAACATGAAAACATTAAGGCTAAACGAATGTCCAAAGCCTAATCACAAAAATTTATAAAATAGATTGAATAGAAAGAAGCCTAAAGCAAGGTATCATCTCATATATAAAAAGTTATATTTTAGCCAAAAGAGTCATTATTAACAGAAAAGTATTTTTCAGAGACAAATAAACCATATAAAGATCTCATGCCAAATAGATGTAACAAAATTACTAATCACAAATATGTGAAGAACCTCTAAAAGACCTTGAATATAGAGGGCACAAAACACTCTCCAAGTCTACTAACACTCCGCAATTAAAGTGAATTATATTTTGGTACATTTTTGTAAAAGTGATTTGACCATTAAATTTTTATGTAAAATTACATTTAAATTACAAATTATAAACACAAACAAGAATAATTCTAGAGACAAAATCAATTTTAATTTTAAAAAATCAAATATCTCATAATCAAATATACATCTATAAAATCACTTTTAACTCTTTAAAAAGCAAAATGAAAATACACATAATGGCTTTGAATGTATTACAACTATCTTAACCATTTTTATTGGTGCAGAAAAATATCTTCAAGGTAATGTTTTAGTTTAATTGCAATTTTGATCTCCCTATTATTCTTTTTATTTTTTGGTTTTTGTTCCCTCTATTTTAAAATTTGGAATTTTAGTCTCTATATTTTAATTTTTTGAGAATTTTGGTCCTTTGGCAATTCCGAAGGAAATTTTAAATGAAATGGAACTCACATTGATGACATGTTCAACATAAATCTTATATAAAATTAATTTTTTTAACAGTTCAATGCTGAATTGGCAATGATACATCATCAATCTGAGCATCATTTTATTTAAAATTGCTTTAGGATTTGCAGGGGGCCAAAATTCTCAAAAAATTAAAATATAGGAATTAAAATTCCGAATTTTAAAATAGGGAACCAAAATCCAAAAAAAATTAAATAATAGGGGACTAAAATTACAATTAAGTCTAATTTTTTTTAAAAAAATTTAAAAAGCATATGATTTATTAGAAAGTGAGAGGGAAAAAACAAAACAAGTAGATAACAATATTTTCAAGTTATCCTAAGACTTCTTTTAGATTGGTTTCTCCTAATATTTTTCCTACGGCTAAAAGCCTTCAATTTTTTAAAGATATACTTAAGAGAAAAAGAAATAAAAAAAAAAAGAGAGAAATCTAAAGAAGGGGACAAGTGAATATCCTAATCAAAAGTTGGTAGTGGTGATGATGCATGTGCATCCTTTATAGGTTAGATGGGAAAATAAAGAAGGCAGAGACATTATAATTAATGCAAAATTTTCAGAAATTCTCAATTTTAGGCGTCTCCATATAAACTATTCCGACCTTATCTAACACATCATGTCTTTAAACAAAGTTCAAGAAATGTTGCTGAAAGACATAAATTTGTTGCTAAAATAAAAGGAAACAGATAGTCAACAATTTTGCCGTCTACTAGTATTGTTCACACTCAGTACAATTCATTTAAAATATGTCTCTGTGTTATGAAATGACTTTTATTTATAAATTTATCAAATTTTTATTAAAATAAAATTGTTGTTGAAATAAAACCAAGGAAAGTAATATATAAAGTATTTATAGTATTTCAGTTTGAAAACTCTAAATAAAAAATAATTTATATAAATTAAAGAAAATAAAATATTTTGTATTTACTTTATTATTACATGCAACATTTAATATTTACTTTAATATCACATGCCACATATACCGAAAAAAAAATTTAAATAACCAGGTTTAATAATAAAATTACAAAAGAAACCATGTTTTCGGGGTATGTACCAAAATGTCTAGGTTTGGGACCGAATGTAAGTGAATGCGCCAAATGGTTTGGCGCATAGGTATATATTTTAGGTGAATACGCCAAACCATTTGGCTAACCCTAAAAATGTGGGTGTATGCGCCAAATGGAATGGCGCATTAGGCTAGGCATTTTGCCCTAATAGCCATACCATTTGGCGCCTTAGTGTGCTCCCCCCTTTTTTTTTTTTTTCAATTTTTTTTTTAAGTAATGTTACTATATTTTTTTCTTTTAAATTTTTTTTTTAAATTATTTAAGTTATTTTTTTTCCAAATTTTATTTTGTAAAGTTTTGTTAAATACATAGGTTTTAACCTTGTTCTAAAACTAATTTTTTAGGGTTTATAGTTTTAAAATTGCATTTTTTATAGTTATGTTAAACATACATATATATATATATATATATATATATATATATATATATATATATATATATATATATATATATATATATATATATATATATATATATATATATATATATATCGATGCTTAAATACTGTATTATTTGTAAAAATGTAGTGCACAAAATGTAAAATGAAATTTGATAATCGAAAACAAAACATTGGTTATAATAGATTAAAGAAAGGAAACATCGATTACGACTGATTAAATAAACGATACATTGTCACAATTGATTGAAGAAAACACAACTAAATCCTCAATGGCGTCCATCACCAAGATAGCCATCCGTTCCGCACCCTGGTCTTGTTATCACACGTTTGCCGCGATCGTTCATCCCGCCGCGAAGATTGGCACCACCCCTTTCCCTAGCTCGACCCCTGCCCCTGCCCCTTTGTGCTTCTTGTTGGGTCTGTGTCACTGGGCCTGGAATTGGGATGTCTCGTGGGTCGCTGTCTATGAATTCGTCCACGCCCCCATAATTTTCCGGTAAACGGTTGTTGTAAAGTCGGTGACCCATCCCCTCAAAAGCGTTAAGTCGTGGTTGTGGAGTGGTTTGGGAAAAGATTTCAGGTGCGTAGCATCCAGCATCACTAGAACTACCTTGAACAAATCCGAATTGGTTCGATGGTGTTGCATATCCGGAGGGGGTGCCTCGGTGAGAGGAATCACCAAAAGGACCATCGTCGGGACTTAGATGTAGGCTAGAAGAACCGGGCGTAAGGTTGTGGCCGAAAGGCCTTGAGGACCCTGCAAACGCTGTAAATCCTAATGGTTGTGAATGGGTCTTATATTGGCCCGAGGAATGATGGTGGTCTCCAGATTGTTGAAAAGGCTGGGACTGGGATTGGAACATATTTGGATGTCGGTAGTTGTGTGCGGAACGGGACGGAGTGTTGAAAATATTTTGTTGTTGCTGCTGCAGTTGTTGTTGTTGTTGTTGTTGTAGTTGTTGGCGTTGTTGTAGGCGTTGTTGTTGCCGTTGTTGTTGCCGTAGTTGTTGTCGTAGTTGTTGTTGTTGTTGTTGTTCTTCTTCTACTTCTTCTTCCTCCTCAGGTTGTTGTTGTGGTAAGATGTAATTGTGAGCACGGGGATCAATCAAATAGAACGGAGCTGCAAGAAACAGGTTAGGGGATGTAGCTGTACGATACCAACTCATGTACTCGGCGGTCGGTTTCATCTCATGGTCACTGACGGGGAAGTTGAGGACATATTGGCGACGGTCCTTCCACATCTGGCGGTGTTCGGGTGCAAAATCCTTCCAGTTTTGGTGTGTCCATTGATGATTGACTCGTTTGAGGTGCCACCGTCCGACGTCAGTTGGAGGGTCTGGTATACGTTGGCGCATTCCGAACTGTAGCATAACACGGTCACTATGATGCATTTCAATGATGTTGTACCGGATTATGCAACACTTTGTGGTCCAAATTTCTGCATCCTGAGCTCTAGGCACATGCTCACATTCGAGATACGGTCTCCATATAAACTGCATGCATAAGAGTTATACATTATCTCGGGAAATTATTTATAAGAAATAAACATATAAAAGAGAAAAAGGTTAGAGATAATACTTGTTGAGGTCCTAGGTGATCAATCAGCGTGCCGTACATTGTTATATTTGACCGCGGATTTAGTTGGAAGTCCATACCTTTCACGCAAAATCTACAACGTAAATGTAGTGGATTAGTTAGTCTGGAGTAGATCATAATCCACCAACTGTGTATTAAAATTTATGGTATACTAAAAAATTACCTCAACGCATACGAAAAGCCCCAATCGCCATTGTTAACAGGGGCCAGTATGGGCATCCTCCACCACCCCCACACCTGCACCAACAGGGCGCATCCATAGAATGTGCAAGAATCAGCTTTGGAGTTCTTGCATAGGGATTGGTAGACCGTAGCCAGCACTGCAGACCCCCAGCTATACAGACCAACTCTAGTAAAATCCATTAACAAACGAAGATACATAAAATTAACCGTGTTACCAGTGCTATCTGGGAACAAAACGTTTCCAATTAGCAGGAGTATGTAACACCTAGTTTTCTGAAGTATGGTCTCTTGGGGAGACGCATCATCCAAATGAAACCGATCATAATAAAGCTTTAACCTCTTAAGGTTAATGCCCTGTCCCCTTGCACCAACCTGTCCCTCTACCAAGTCTATGCCAAGAGCCTGAAAGCATAAGGAGTTAGCCTGCATAACACAGCCATTAATTGCCTTACCGTCAACTGGAAGGCCTAGTAACATGTGTACATCTTCCAAGGTTATGGTGCACTCCCCTGTTGGAAGGTGGAACGTGTGTGTCTCGGGCCTCCAGCGTTCTAGCAACGCAAGAACAAATTTGTGGTCAATAGATGACTCGGCTATGGTACTAATCGGTCCGAAACCCGCCACTTCCAAGTATGGTTTTATGCGGTCGTCCGGAGAGATAGTAGAGTGACTACGAGTCCGGAAACGTCCAACGTCCTGGAGATAATAATGTATGCAAAAAAAAATCAGTTACATATTCTCAGGTAGATGCATGTTATCAATGTTATACTAAAATACTTACATAGGTAGCGATGTTCTCTGGTGTTCCTCGGTGTGTATCGCCCATTGTTAAAAGAGACATGGTTGAAGTATGAAATCTGGAAGTTGTAGGCAGAAGGTTTAGTGTGGGAGTAGATGAGTGAAAGTGGTGAGGAGCTTGCAGAGCTAAGTGGTTTATATACCCATCAGACAAAAACGGTAACATTATGCATGTTGGACAACTCAACACTTCCATAGTCGATAGGTGTTGCGTGTGCAGAAATTGTTAGCATGCATGCAGACTAACTTTCGGTGAAAAGACATATGCATGTAGATCAGAAGTAGCCTGTAGATTAGGGGGAATCGTTGCAGGAATCTATCAGGAATCGCTTCAAGAATCACTGCAGGCGCATGTTGTGCTACAGGAACTCGTTCGGACGCATGCGAAGGACAGAAAACAGGTGGGGACCATGTGGGCCCTGGGGGTCCACACCTAATACACATGCGCCAAATGATTTGGCTTATTCATAAAAAAATCCTTCTTATGCGCCAAACCATTTGGCGCCTTCCAGTTGAACTTTTTCACTAATGCGCCATTCCATTTGGCGCATTAGAAGGCCCTGTTTTTTTTTTCAAAATTAGGGTTTACGTGTGTGCCTTGTATACGAAACCCTAATTGTGATACAGACCTAAGGCAAGGCGTCTGTCCCTCTATAAATTAGGGTTTACTATGTGCATTAGTACACACAAGCAAAAATGAGATCTCGAATAAGGCCAGATAGCTCGCACCGGACTTCAGAGCCTCCACCCCCTGTGAGGCGTTTCGACTATATACCGGACTATCGTCGAAGGACTGGATACGTCATTTTCTCTGCCGTCAAACCTCCCATGCAGGTGATGTTTTGGAACATTCAAACTATGGACCAGCTTAAGAGAACCCTCTTAAGGTTTTTGGACGGAGAGTGGAGTCCAGGCGAACAAATCAGATCTATCAAGAGACTTAGAACAAGGGGCGGTGTTTTTCTTGAAAGACAGCGTTGGTGGGAGACTATAGAGGACGACATTCAATGCACTCAAATGATGGAGGACAAAGAAGACATTGTCCTAACCGTTGTAATATCCTAGATGTCGCAATTTCTTTACCCTTTCAATTACTTCTGTACCGTCCAATTAAATGCTCTGAGCATATATTAATGAAATGTTTTTTTAACATTACCAAGTTTCCTATTAGTATTTAAGTTATTAATAATTAACAAAGTTATTTTCCTCTGTATTTCACCCACTATAAATAAAGGTATGAGTGTGTGGAGTTGAAGTACCAACTCTTTCTTCATTCTTACTCCAAACACTAAAAAATGAACTCAGTTTGGGCTGTCGTTTTTTTTGAGGAAGGTAGTCACATGTGTGTCTGCCTTAACCCCCATTGGAATTTCCAGAGAATTGTTAGAGCCATCAACACTGGGTTTCGTCAACTAGATGGTCCAACCAGAAAAGTTAAACAGATAGATTACCGTTGTCCATACATTACGTTGACGGA
The DNA here is from genome assembly GCF_029867415.1 of Vicia villosa. Taxonomy (NCBI): domain Eukaryota; kingdom Viridiplantae; phylum Streptophyta; class Magnoliopsida; order Fabales; family Fabaceae; genus Vicia; species Vicia villosa. The sequence goes on from NC_081183.1 coordinate 82,651,296, forward strand.
TAATAATCCAGAAGGCACCTACATGTATTATTGGGACCGTGTGAAAGACGATGTGGACGTGGATCTAATGTTTTGGACACACAGTGGAGAGGTTAACCGAGGCGTTGAAGATCCACTTGTTCTTGCAGTGATACTTGAGTAGTTTAGATTAAGTGTTGTTGTCTTTGTTGCAATGATCGAGCGTGTACTACAAGTTTTTATGTGTTATTTTGCAATGTAATATTGTGATATACCGGTTGTTTTGGGTTGCCAAAACCGGATCGTTCAATTAAAATTAATGTGGTCGCTGTGTTAATTATGGTTTTCTGAAGATCAATTACGCTATATAAATAAATAAATAAACATATATATATATATATATATATATATATATATATATATATATATATTTTATGTATATATATAAATAAAAACATATACATGAATATATAAATAAATAAATATATATATATATATATATATATATATATATATATATATATATATAAATATATATATATATATAAATAAATAATTATTTATATATAATTAGTTATATATAAATATATAAGTAAATCGTTTCAGGAATCTTATCAGAACTAGCTGCCAGATAGGTTTACATACATGCTCTGTTTAGGGGAATCGTTGCAGGAATCTTATCAGGAATTGTTTCAGGACATATACAGACGCATGCATGCTTTGTATAAATATAAATAAATATTTATATATATATATATATATATAAATAAATAAATATATAAATATAAATAAATATTTATATATATATAAATAAATAAATATATAAATATAAATAAATATTTATTTCAGAACTAGCTGCTAGATGTAGGGCTGCATGCATGCTTTGTCTAGGGGGAATCGTTGCAGGAATCTTATCAGGAATCGTTGCAGGAATCTTATCAGGAATCTTATCAGACGCGTGATGGGGTACTTGACATAGATCAGCGTGTCTATGTGTTGGCAAGGATGTAAGAAGCACAATTTATAAGGCATACCAATATTTTCTAAACATTACAACCCACACCAACAATTTTACCCAATCTGACTTGAGCTTACAACACCCAAACACTTTCCCCGTCAAAATGACTTCATCAACCCAGTACCTTGTGCATGCCCATCTGAACGGGGAGACCTACTCTCATGAAATAGTCGGTTTTGTGATGAGAAACACTCAGGTTGTACCATTGTTGTTAAGCAAAAGAGCAACATTTTCGTACTTCATTCAGCGACTATACTCTAAGATTGCAATGGGTCCTATTGCAAGTGTTTTTTACCAATGTCCCCATTTCAATGAAGACAACACCGTCAAGTTTTACGAGATGGAGATTGCCACTAACGAAGACCTCCAAGATATGTTTACCACCCACGAATACTCTGGGTTGGATTCCATCGAGCTGTACGTTACTCTACAGGTTGAGACCAAGAAACTAATGTTGTCCAGTCACAAGTTATTGACCCACCAGTCAACGAGCAAGACGAGGTTGACGTCATAGACGAGGAAGAAGACGATCTGGAAACTGAATTTGACGACATGGTCAACGAGGAATCCGACGACGAGCAGCAAACGTTGGTGCCTCCAGCTCATGCGTACGCACCTCCAGCACATATGAGTAACTTGAACCTGCAAGGTGACGAACCATCATCTGACATCTTCTTCACACCCTACATCCAAAATGACGAAGAATTAAAGGAAGGAGACAAGTTTCCTTCTAAGGAGGCTTGTCTGAGAAGAATAAAAAAATGGCACATGGCGAACAATGTTGATTTTGACGTAGATCGTTCAAACCTGGAACGGTATGTAATCACTTGTAAAAATCCAGAGTGTGGGTTTAGACTTTTGGCTTCTTATAGGAAGAGAAGTAATGCATGGAAAATAGGGTCGATTACGCAGAAACACACGTGTGTCAACCCTAACAATTCCCAGGATCATACAAAACTCAGTGCCGATCTCATATGTCAGGAGATCTTGCCTCTCATAAGCTCTGATCCGTCTCTGAAGGTTAAAAATATAATATCACACATTGTTACAACCTTCAACTACACTCCATCTTACAGAAAGGCGTGGGTTGCAAAAACAAAGGCAATTGAGACAGTCTACGGCAACTGGGAGGAGTCATACAACATACTTCCCCAATACCTCAATGCGCTACATAGTTACGCACCTGGCACTGTTACTATTCTAGAGACATTGCCCGCGCATGCCCCGGATGGAAACCCTGTCCAAGGAAACGGAATATTCCATCGGCTTTTTTGGGCGTTCAAACCTTGCGTACGAGGGTTTGCACACTGTAAACCCATACTTCAAATTGATGGGACATGGTTATACGACAAATACAAAGGCACCATGCTCATAGCGGTTGCACAAGACGGGAACAGCAACATATTTCCAGTGGCGTTTGCAATCGTCGAAGGTGAAACTGCGGCGGCTTGGAGTTTCTTTCTAAGGAACCTCCGAGAACATGTTGCTCCTCGGCCTGACATCTGTTTAATCTCTGATAGGCACGCTTCCATAGAGAGTGCTTATAATAATCCAGCAAAAGGATGGCATGACCCCCCTTCAAAACACGTCTATTGTATTCGCCACATAGCCCAGAACTTCATGCGGGAGATCAAGGACAGACATCTAAGAAAGGCCCTGGTCAATGCTGGTTATGCATTGACCCAACCCACATTCCAGCATTATCGGAGTGAGATTGTAATGACAAATCCAGAGGCAGGTAGTTGGGTAGATAATCTTTCCAGGGAGAAATGGACAAGGGCTTACGACAAAGGCGTGCGATGGGGCCATATGACAACCAATCTCGTGGAATCCATGAATGGCGTTTTCAAAGGCATTCGTAACCTTCCAATCACAGCACTGGTGGAGGCCACATACTTTAGGATGGCTTCACTGTTCTCAACAAGAGGCAGGAGATGGGGTGATGTTAGGCAATCTGGCCAACTTTTAAGTGATAGCTGCATGAAATTTATGCAACAACAATCGGCAAAAGCAAACACTCACCAAGTAACTTCTTTCGACCGATTCAGTCGCACGTTCAGTGTGCGCGAGACAATTGACCACAATGAGGGATTGCCAAGACAACAATATAGGGTTCTTCTTGACGAAGATTGGTGCGACTGTGGAAGGTTTCAAGCTTTTCGTATGCCTTGCTCACACGTCATAGCTGCATGTGCGTATGCCCACCGCGACGCTATATCACTACTGTCTCCGATTTACAAGACTCAGACATTGCTTAGAGTTTACAGTGTTGCGTTTCCTGTGGTGGCCAAGGAGGATTACTGGCCTGACTATGAAGGAGAGGTAGTTTGGCACAACGACGCAATGCGGCGAAAGAAAAAAGGGCGTCCCAATAGTACACGGATTAGAACCGAAATGGACGTCCACGACAAAATGGAATGAAAATGCAGCATTTGTCGTCAGGTGGGGCACAATAGAAAAAGATGCCCTCATCGTGGCTCGACCTCGTCGCAAGTTTAGTATAATCTGTATTTTTTTTTAAAGCATTGTATCAATTTCGCTTACCACCTCTTGTAACCTTGCCTCCGTCTTTCATCAATAAATTGTGCTTTAGTGAATAACCGAAATTGCCAAGGCAAACATTATTCAGACATATTCTTCTGTTTTTCCAAAATCGATTTATCAGACATTTTCCGGAATCGATTTATCAGACATATACCCGAACCGGTGCGCGAAAATACCCGAAACAGGTAAAATTTTAAAAAAAAATAAGCACAACACATAGGAGCCAAATGAAATGGCGCCTATGTGTTGTTTTAGGAGTGCATGCGCCAATTGGATTGGCTACTTCCCTTTGCCCTAATTTTTTTAGGGTTTACGCCAAATGGATTGGCTAGTTAGGTATATATGCGCCAAATGGTTTGGCGCATTCACTTCCAGTCGGTCCCAAACCTAGACAGTTTGGTAAATAACCCGAAAACATGATTTTTCTTGTATATTTTTTATTAAACATGGTTATTTTAATTTTTTTTTCACATATACCAATAGGTAACATAATTGGACGAAAGAATAAGGGCTTATTTGAATTGGTTTTGTAAAACTTTTTTTAGTTTTAGAAAATTGAAAATAAAAAAATTGTTTAGTAGTCTAATTTTATAATTATATTTAGAACTATTATTTATATTGAGTTTTAAAAACTAAAAAATTAAAATAGGTTATAGGGGTTTTGATTTTTGGTTTTTAGTTTTGGAAATTAGATAGAGAAAAAACAAGGAAAATATGTACATTTTTTATACGGGTAAATTTGTAATATTGTACAACTTTAAAATAGTTTATAAAAGTAAGGTTACCAAACATGTTTTATTTTGAAGCATTGCTATTCCTACACCATTCCTTATAACCTACATTGTATTCACTGTTCACAAGTATAGTGACATTAACAGTGTCGTGACCAAAATTTTCTAGTCATTAAAAGCGAATTTTTTAATAGTCATTCTGTAATGTTTAGAATAATTTCTAAGTTTTTATTATGTGGAGAAAAGTAACTGATGAAGATATGTTAGAAAAAACATTTTCCACTTTTCATGCATCCAATGTGCTCCTACAGTAGCAGTATCGAGAAAAGGGATTTAATAAATATTCTGACCTAATATCTTATCTTCTCGTGACTGAGCAAAATAATGAACTATTGATGAAAAATCATGAGGCTCGTCCCACTGGTACAGCTCCATTCCCAGAAGTGAATGTGGCAAGGCACAATCACAATGGGAAAATTATGGTTGCGGTCATGCATGCGCTCTTGGTCGTAATTATGTTTATGGTTTTGGTTTTGATCGTGGTCACAATGGTACTCATAAGAACACATATTTCCACCGGAAGTGGAAAAATATTGAAATGAATGAAAAAGAGGGTCAGAGTAGCAAAACAAATGAAAATACTTGCCATCGTTGTGGAGGAAAAGGTCATTGCAGTCGCACTCCAAAACACCTTATTGATCTTTATAAAAAATCACTAAAATATAAAAAAGAAAGGATTGAGACTCACTTTGCTAATGAAGATGATGATCCAGATTACGACAATATGGATGTTACCTATTTAGATATAGGTGACTTCTTTGCTGATCCAGATGGAAAAATTGATCACCTTATTGGAGATGGAATTGTCAAGAAATAAATTTATGAAAATTTCATTTATAAGTTTTATGGATGTTTTGAATTTTATTTTATAATAAATAATAACAAAGTGTGCTTTCTACTTGTTTGTTTACATAATTTACTATTTAAATAACTTGTGTTTTTTAATATGCGCTTATAACTTATTGTTAAAATTTATTATTGTTCTTAGAATGAATATAGACACTAACACTAGTAGTGACGATATGTGTCATGCTGACAGTGCAACAACCCACACAATTCTCAAGAATAAAAGATATTTCTTTAATTTAGTGAATTGAAAGACTGATGTCAGTACTATATCTGGCATCTAAAAAATAATAAAAGGCTCCGGAAGAGTCAATATGTTGTTACGTGGAGGAACAATATTACACATTAATAATGCATTATATTTCCCCAAGTCTCATATAAATTTATTGAGTTTCAAAGATATTCGTCTAAATAGATACCATATTGAAACAAGTGATGATGGAGGGATTTGTATTACAAAATATAATTCAGACACAAAATGTGTAATGGAAAAACTACCGGATTTATCCTCTGGCTTGTACTACGCTTATATTAGTACAACTCTAGCACATACAACTGTAAACCAGAAGTTTATAAATAATGATAAATTTCTAATTTGGCATGACCGATTGGGCCATTCCGGTTATATAATGATGCGAAAAATAATTGAAAATTCACGCGGTCATTAATTAATGAGTAGAGAAATTATTCAAACAAATAATTGAAAATTCACGCAATCACCAACAAAAATTAGAAATGAATCTATAAATTTTTTAGAGCGTATATCTGGTGATATCTGTGGGCCAATACACCCATCATGTGGATCATTTAGATATTTTATGGTTTTAATTAATGCATCAACTAGATGATCACATGTTTGTTTATTGTCAATTCGCAACCAGGTGTTTGCGAGATTGCTAGCTCAACTGATTCAAATAAGAGCTCATTTCCCCGATTATCCAATCAAGAAAATACATCTTGATAATGCTGCAGAATTTTTATCTCAAGCATTTAATGAGTATTGTATGTCTATTGGAATTAACATTGAATACCCAGTAGCACATGTTCATACACAAAATGGACTTGCGGAATCATTTATTAAAAGAATAAAATTAATTGCAAGACCACTGATTATGAGATGTAAACTCCCGGTTTGTGCTTGGGGACATGCAATTTTGCATGCTGTAACATTAATTCGCATCAAGCCAACAGTTACCACACCTCTTCCCCTTTATAATTAGTTTTTCATAAAGAACCTAGTATTTCCCGTATAAGAATTTTTTACTGTGCGGTATATGTTCCAATTTCTCTACCACATCGCAATAAGATGGATCCTTAAAGGAGGATGGGAATATATATTGGGTATGAATCTCCATATATTGTAAAGTACCTTGAACCAACAACGGGGGATTTATTCACTGTTTGTTTTGCTGATTGTCATTTTGATTAATCAAATTTTCCAGCATTAAGGGGAAATAATAAGAAGCTGGAAAGAGAGACCAATTGGAATGAATCGTCATTATCTCATATTGATCCTCGAACAAAACAATGTGAACTAGAAGTTCAAAAGATAATTCAGCTGGAAAACTTAGCAAATCAATTACCAAAGGCACTCACTGATCCAAAAGGTGTGACTAAATCATATATACTAGCTGCAAATGCTCTAATAAAAATTGATATCCCTGTTGGATAATCAAATGAGTCTCAACCACACCTGAAGCGTGGCAGACCAATCGGTTCCAAAGATAAAAATCCTCAAACAATAAAGGGAGCTAAAATTAAAGATGACCCAAGTGAGGATATAGAAAATCTAAAAGAACCTTCAGACATAATAAACATTTCATCTCTAGAAGAGATTGATCAGGTACTTGAAACTCATGAAAATAAAGAGATATCGATAAATAATGTCCAAAATTGAATACAATGGAACTGAAATGAAGTCGACATTGATGATGTTTTTGCATACAATATAGCGCTAAATGAGATTGTTGGATCTGTATTTTATGATTGGCAGATTTTTGTAAAACAAATAATATGAAAGAAAAAGATAGGAGATATTTGCTATTGAACAGGTACAGAAGATGTCCTACAAGATGTCATAACATGTTGAGTTGAAGATCTTCAACATTTGAAACAACATGTCCTTTGAAGAAGCACAAGACATCATGCCTGTTGAGTTGGAAGATTCAGTCTATTTTGAATAATGCAGAATATTCAGAGAATACTATGCAATCTTTGAAAGGCATAAACTTAAAGGTTGAAAGAATAAAAAAGAATATTGAAGAATAAAAGATTTTCTATAATTGGATGCAATTTAGAAAGATTTGATTGGAGACCTATTTTTTAGCAGTAGTTGTTACTGGTTTGTAACAGCATATATGCTGCAATTAGAAGCCCAAATCCAGTTGGGAACAGGCTATAAATAGAAGCATTAAAACCTAGAAATTTAGGCCAACCGAGAATAGAAACGATGTAATCATAAGGGCTAAGTCAGGTAAACCTCCTGGCCTATGGGAAGGTTACCATTGTGATCCTTGAAGCCTGTAGGCAAGAGGAGTGTTTTTCTTGAAGAAAGCTTTGAAGCAACTTCAAGATAGGAATCTGAAGAATGAAAACAATAGAAGGAGAGAAGGATATTAAGTCGTTGATATAGTTCGTGGGACTGGAAACTGTACAACACCATTGCGATGGTTGGGAGTGAGCAGAGGTTCTCATGTCTTAGATGGGGGATTCTAAGATAAAGATGTCATTGGGTAGGGACTAGGTAGACCGGAGGTTGTTTACCTATAAACCGAAGTTTGTATACATAAAATAGTACTACTGATAGTGAATCTTCTTCCTGGCTTGGTATGCCCCCAGAGTAGGTGTGATTTCACCGAACTGGGTTAACAATTCTTGTGTTGTTTATTGTTTTTCTGATTACTACGTCTATACCTTTCTACCTGAATGTTGGATCAGATGTCTTAGCATCCTGTGTGACATCTGAAGTATGACTTACCAGAATTTCAGAGATAAATGGCAAAGAAGATCAGGAAGCAACGTCTATCTAAATTTGTAGACAAAGTGAAGACTGGCCAAAATAGAAAGATTTAATTGAAGCATAATTAAACTCACTCTACAGAATACAATTTTTTGGACCTGTAGTTTGAACGCCTGAAGGTGTGAATCCAGTTGGATACAAATGGGTTTTCGTACGAATATAAAATGAAAAAGGTGAATTGTGAGATACAAAGCTCAACTTCTCGCTCAAGGATTTTCTCAAAGACCTGTAATTGATTTTGATGAGACATATTCACCTGTAATAGATGCAAGCACTTTTCGATATCTAATAAGCCTATTGGCACATGCGTTACGACCAGCTTTTTAATTCTAAGTTATTAACCTAAAATATACAGAGTCGCCACCTATGTCTTTATTTTATTCTAAGATAAGTGTAAACATGGGATAAAAACCTAAATAAGAGTTTCTAGGTAAGTCGAGAAATTAGGGTCAAGGGAAGGTGTTAGGCACCCTCAACCCTTCCTTAAGGTTTTAATATGCCCTTTAGGGTAAGAGTATTATGGCAAGGTTTATGGTTTATATGATACAGTTATAGCAAATAATAAAGATCTTAAACCTAATTTGGTTTTGGGGAAAGGGGACTCGTCTTGGTTTTCCAAGTGCCTACGTACCTCCTTAATGGAGGATCAGAGTCTACGTAGTTCGGGGTTATTTGTTGGTATTTTTTATGGGATTGTACACCATTATTTTTGAATGTTGAAATGTATTTTAATGAATACGCAGTTCGTAGTTATCGTAGTTCGTAGTTACAGAAAAAAATATTGTGTACAAAATCCCTATTTTTCTGTATTTTTTATAATTAATTAAAAGTAAGACAAGTATTTAAAAAGATTTGCTTAGATTAGTTATATTTTCATAGAAGTATTTATTTATTAGCAATCTTAGGAATAAAAAGATAAATTATAATGAATAAGAGAATCAATTAAATTAATGGGTAAATTTTGCATATCAAGATACTTCAATGAGTATTTTAATTTGTACAAAATTATAAATAAATTTTTTATGTATTTTAGCGAAAGTTATTTGTTTCAACTATTCATCTAATTGTACTAAGCAAATAAAATAATATCAAGAAACAAAATTAAACTTAGGCCAATAATTTATGATTTATTAAATTAATTAGTTAAATTAAATATTAAATTTTTTTATTAGTTATCGGAATTAATAATGATTTTTTATTTGAATAAAAAACAAACATATTTTAAAAAAAAACATTTGGGTCAGGGGTGCGTTTTTAGTTGATTAGTAATTTCCAAGGGTGTTAATAGCGTTTGACCCAGCCCAATGACTCTAAGGTCCGTTTGGACCAGGTGGGGGCGAGCGCATGACATTATGGTGGGGACGCAAGGCTTTGAACATCGATCCAGATCCAATGGCCCTTAGGATTTTGACCTGGGACGTGGATCTAGAATGGGGACAATTCGAAGGCCTGCATGCATTCTTGTTGAAGGAACATGGAAAAGGAGGTACATTGAATCAAAGATCAAGAACCCACCATGTGGCCATCGTGAGGCCACATGGCAACGATCCAACGGCCAGCACATGGGATTAGTTCCTATCTAAACAATTTTCATTTCATTTTGTTTTTTCCTTTCTCTCTCTACTCGGCCCCTTCTCTCTCTTTCTTCATTCTCTCTCTCTCTCTCTCTCTCTCTCTCTCTCTCTCTCTCTCTCTCTCTCTCTCTCTCTCTCTCTCTCTCTCTCTCTCTCTCTCTCTCTCTCTCTCTCTCTCTCTCCATAAAACACACCCTGCAAACCCCACGAACACCGCCCTTACCCGCTGTGAAACCACCCCAAAACCACCGTAAATCCTAATTTCTGGTTGAAGCTTAACCGAAAACTTCAACCCATGAACCTAGAAACCCTTAGAATCCCAGATGAAGATGAATCTTCATCTTCAACCTCAAGAACCCTATCAATCTAAACCCTAACCCCACGAACCCTGACCCTAACCCTACAAATATATGATCCTTAACCCTAGAAAATTTTCAGAAAACATAATCATCACATAATCAAAACAAACATACATGCAATCTTTTGAGTCCTAAGCTAAGTGTTCAAGCGTTTACCTCTTTCGCTTTACTTCCTCTCCGATCTCCTTGCTTTCATTTCTGATTCCTCCTTCCCTTCTCTTTTCGCAGGTACAAGGTGGATGTTGTTTATCTTGAGGGTATTGGATTTCTGATGATGAACCCTAGCCTCCTTTTGACGAAAAGCTTTGGTGAGGGTTTGGATTTGCGGCTACAAGGGTTTTCTCCGATCTCTCCCTCTTCTGTAAATTTCTTTTTTTTTTACAGTTAGGGTTAGTGTTGTAGATTAGGAAATTAGTTTTAAGTCCTTTAATTCAGATTTGATTTCGTTTTTAAGTTGATTTGATCCGATTCAATTTTGTAATCAATTTTAGATTTTTGTTGTAATTAGTTAATAAGTCCTCAGATCTTCTAATGTATCTGGACGATTTGTACCCATGATTCATTTTAATGAAATCCTTTATTTTATTTCCAATTTCATTTTGATTTGATTTCTTCAGATTTGGGCTTTAGGGTTTGTAAGGTTGGTGGTGGTGGCCGCCGCTGCAAAGAAGGGGAAGATGAACAGGGTCTTTAAAACCCTAGTTGACTAAGTCAACTATAAAAATAAATTCTTAATAACATATATAATATAAATATTTAATAATAATAATAAATAAAATAAAATAATAAAAACAATAATAATTTCAATAATTGCAGTTTCATTTTTAGTCCTTCGTGGGTTTTGGCAACGGTTTTAGCTGGCTTTGGCAACGATTTTTTTATAAAAACCGTTGCCTAAAGGCAGGGAGGGACTAAAAATGAAAGTGTAATATTTATAGAGACCAAAAACTTATTTAACCCATAATTTTATTTTAACTAAATCTAATTACTAACTAAAAACAAATAAATAATAATTAGTATAAAAGATTAATCGAATTTTTTTTTTAATTAAGATTTGGTTTATAATATCAATTAATTAGAATCAACAATAATTACTAAATAATAATTTTAATAAAATCAGTATTTTTAATAAAATCATCATAAGAATTATGCATTTTAATAAAATCAACAATTTTTAATAAAATTATTAAGAAGTAATAATTTTTGAATTAATAAATTAGTAGTGTTAAGCTATATAGATAAAAAAAAATCCTAAATGGGCCTAAACTCAAATTGAACCCAAATGATTTTTTTTAAAAAAAACACCCCTCTATTCTGAATTATGGAGAAAGATTTAAGAATGAGCTTGACAATCAAAATGTCAAGCCCCCTAATTTAATATACACCCCTTTGGAACCCTGTGGATTTGCAATACATCCCGATTTATAAGACGTAATTGCGGTGAGGCAAATTTTAGGGTATGACAGTTGCCCCTATTTAATTACCCTCGGATCTAAGAGCGTGAGGATACGCATTAATGTGTCGAGGTGCTTCTTATATTTACCTTTGATTGTTTGTTTTCCAAAGCTCTCTTTTTTAAAAAAAAAACCTTATTTCTATTGGCGCCCCAAAATAATTTCAGCATTAAGCTTATGAGAGAATAAACGTTTTATTTTCGCAAATGGTATGAAAACAGAAGAAATAGAAGTTGATGACATAGAAAGATGATGTTTAATTGGATAAATTGAAACTTTGCGTTTTATTAATGAACTTTGCCTTTTAATAGGCGAGAGTACAAGAAATAGTCTTTGAAATGACAATAGAAAGAAAGAAAAATGACAAAATGAAAAATATTGATACTGTTGTTGCTTTTTGATGGCTCTGGTAACCTTGCTTCCGAAGATAGACGATTGCACGAATTCCTATCCTTTGTAGTTATCAGAGTATATTACTTGCTTCGTGATTTGTGCTTTTGGTTAAGCATAGTATTTCTTGACCGCATCAGCATTGATAGGATGCGGTAACTCGTCTCCATCCATTGTTGTGAGGACGAGCGCTCCACCTGAGAAGACTGTTTTTACAATGTATGGACCTTCATAATTAGGAGTCCATTTCCCACATGAGTCAATGCGGGGTAACAAAATCTTCTTAAGAACTATTTCTCCTTCATGAAAAGTCCGGGGATGAACTTTCTTATCGAATGCTTTCTTCATTCGCTTTTGATACAAACTGTTCGTGACACAAAGTTGTCAGACGCTTCTCTTCAATGATATTAAGCTGATAAAAATGGGTTTTTACCCATTCCGACTCTTCGAGTTTTAAGTCCTCCAGGACTCGTAGTGAGGGAATTTCCACTTCGATTGGGAGAACTGATTCCATACCATAGACCAGGGAGAATGGTGTTGCTCCTGTGGAAGTTCGCACAGATGTTCTATAACCATGCAGGGTGAAGGGCAACATTTCGTGCCAATCCTTATACATCTTCACCATCTTTTGCACTTTCTTTTTGATGTTTTTATTGGCAGCTTCAACTTCCCCATTCATCTCGGGTCGATATGGAGAAGAATTATGATTCTCGGTTTTGAACTCTTTGCATAATTCCTTCATCATGTTATTGTTTAAATTGGACCCATTATCGGTGATAATTCTATTGGGAACCCCATAGCGGCAGATGATGTTATGCTTGATAAAGCGAGTGACTACTTGTCTCATTACATTCGTGTAGGAGGCAGCTTTGACCCATTTAGTAAAGTAGTCTATAGCAACCAATATGAACATGTGCCCGTTAGAGGCCTTGGGTTCAATCATTCCTATCATATCAATACCCCACATTGCAAACGGCCAAGGTGAGCTCGGAACATTTAGAGGATTTGGTGGCACATGTATATTGTCAGTGTAGATTTGGCATTTATGACATGTCCTTGCATATTGAAAACAATCAGCTTCTATAGTTATCCAGTAATAACCTACTCATAATATTTTCCTTACCATAGAGTGGCAATTTGCATGAGTTCCAAACGTCCCATCATGGACCTCTTTGATGATCTGCTTTTCTTCTTTTTCATCCACACACCTTAGTAGCAATGAGTCATAGTTTCATTTGTATAGTATATCTCCACTCAGGAAGAATTTTGCTACCAACCTTCTCAATATCTTTTTGTCAATCGTGGATGCATTCTCTGGATATTCTTGCCTTTCCAAGTACCTTTTGATATCATGAAACCACGGTTTGTCGTCAGGCCGTTCTTCGACAGCAAGACAATAGACAGGCTCTTCAAAGTGCCTAACTGTTATTCGTGGTTTATGATTCGGCCAGGTTACTTTAAACATGGAGGAAAGAGTGGCTAATGCATCTGCCATTTGATTCTCCTCTCTAGGAATGTGACTGAAAGTGATTCTTTCAAATTCAGTTGCTAACTTTAGTATGTGATCCCTATATAGGATTAGCTTAGAATCTCGTGTATCCCACTCTTTATTAAACTGATGAATTACTAGTGCTGAGTCACCATAAACCTCAAGAATCTTGATTCTTATATCAATTGCCGCCTCTATACCCAGGATACATGCCTCGTATTCAGTGATGTTATTAGTGCAGTCAAAACATAATCTTGCTGTGAAAGGTATGTGATAATTATCCGGAGATGTCAAAATTGCCCCCATTCCATGCCCCAGTACATTTGATGCACCATCGAATGTAAGTGTCCATATTGCCCCAGGTTCAGGTCCTTCATTAGGACCTGGTATTTCATAATCTCTTACCCACATGACATTTTCATCAAGGAAGTCAAACTTCATTGACTGATATTCCTCGAGGGGTTGATGAGCGAGATGTTCTGCCAGCACACTCCCTTTGATTTCCTTTTGTGTGACGTATTGGATGTCATATTCAGATAATAGCATTTGCCATCTGGAAATTATGCCTGTGAGGGCCTGCTTTTCAAACACATACTTCAAAGGATCCATTCTTGATATTAACCATGTAGTATGAGTCAACATATATTGTCGTAAAAATTTTGTGGCCCATGCTAGGGCGTAACATGTCTTCTCTAATGGTGAATATCGAGACTCGCAATCAGTGGATTTTTTACTTAGATAATAAATTGCATGCTCCTTTCTGCCATTTTCATCTTGTTGGCCTAATACACATCTGTCGCTACCGCGAAAATTAACAGAGTCGCCACTAACATATTTATCCTAAAAAGGAAAGGAATGCCAGCAAACCACAAAACAAAACAACAGTCTCACGACCAGAGAAAAGGGTAAGGGAGTCGGTTACGCGAGGGGAAGGTATTAGCACCCCTCGCGCCCATCGTACTCGATGGTATCCATGCTAGTGTCTAAATCTATGGGTGTGTAATAAATCTACGCTAATCTGGACTAAAATGAATGCAGAATATAGGGAAAAGAAAGAGTTATACTCGCACGGGCCCTACCCCGCTACCTACGTATCCTTTTTGAGGAATCAGAGGTACCGTAGCTCGGCTAACTAGTTTCTGTTTGTTTTATGTTTTTTAGGTGAACGAGTTACATTCACACTCCGCTGCTTGACTTTTGGAGACTTATGCTGGGAATGGAGCAGAAATAACAAGCTCTTAAGAAAAGAAAATCAAAGAGTGTGGTTTGTGTTTTAAAGAATGCATGAGGAAGACCTAAGCTAAGGGGGAAAGCTTGCTACCTAATGTTATCATACAAAGGGTACAAGACTAAACTAAACTATTAACCTACGGGGAGAAACGAATGCAAACAAGAATATCACACAAACGAGCTCCGCTCGTAAAGCAAACAAACCAACGGCACTGGACGAATGGTAGAAAAGCGGTCCCGCCATAGCCAATGGGAGCGAATCACCCGAGTCAACCAAGCATTAGACCTCGCGAAAATGATCGGGCCATAGACAAGAGGAGCGGATCCCTCTCAGCAACCAAGCCGTCATGGATCTGAAAGGAAAACGGTGCGTGCGTACACCGAGCATCAACGTCGAGCGACGCGAGCTATAGGAAGTGCGGGGGTCCGGCTGCATGAACCCTTTTCCTGACATACTCGATACAAGATCTTGTGCTAGTTCAGAAGCGAGCGACGTGTAGCGTGCGCATACTGAACGGACTCGATGAGACTAGGCGGGGGTTGATTGCTAACCCTTTCCGCGTGCCTTCCATGAGGACTTAACGGAGTGCCATATAGGACTTATTACACCGTGACTCCCTGCCGTAAAGCACAAATATAAACACACCAACAAAAACAGAGCCTCTTTCGAGGACTTGGCCAGATGCATGTCTAGGTCCTACTTCTCATGTTATTGGATGATGCGAGAAATCGATAAAGTGCGAGAAAAATAAAATGAAACGGGATCAATTCCAAATGGATGATGATCTGTTAACTAAAGCGAAGCAAAGCGGAGAAACTAAGAATCCTGCGAGCGAGCTAGCAAAGCAAAAGCAAATGGTCAGCACACCGATTAGCCATGAAAGCACACGAAAGTCGACATGCGCGTCGGGCATAATCACAATACACCTGCAAGAGGAACAAGCAAACCAAACAAGCAGATATAAAGTAATAGGAACGTGTCTCCAAGTTGAGAACACGATGCGAGTGAATGAGATCGTGTCCCGCAAGTAAAGCGGCACACTCAAGCAATGAGCACCGGTCGGTGACTATCCAAAATCCTTGCACACTAGCACACAAGTTAGAGATAACAAACACCACAATCGGAATTGCGTTATCGCTATAAACCAAAAGAAACGGGCGAGTAATGTAAACATGAAATGGACGATGAAAAATCAAAGAGAAATAAAACATGAATGATCTACAAATTAATGAAAACTAAGCATCTAACAAGATAGTACATCTCATAAGCTTTCCGACGATATAATGAACGTGCAAATCGGAGTTACGAGTAAAAAGTTATGCGAGATTGAAGTTAACAAAGAAAACACAAAAATAACACGCAGGAACCGGTTCCTGCACAGGACAACCCGGTTCCTGGTACAAAAAACCAGAGGCAGAAAACTGGGAACCGGTTCCCACCTAGGGAAAACCCGGTTCCTAGTACTAAATCACAGAAACGCACATTTTCAAAATCACTGGGAATCGGTTCCCGCCTGGGACAACCCGGTTCCTGGCGCGCAAACCAGAAGGCAAAACAACGCAGGAACCGGTTCCCACCTAGGGACAACCCAGTTCCTGGTACTAAAACACAGGGAGACAGCAATTTTGGATTGAGTGGGAACCAGTTCCCGCCTGGGACAACCCGGTTCCTGCTGTGGAAAACAGGTTTTTATGCATTTTTAAAGCCTCGGAGCCATTCGCACTCAATCCAAAACCGTGCGGACTCAGAATTAATCACAAACGAACATCGAATTACATGCTATATGCAATGAAAACGCTCACGGAAGTAAGGCATAAACACCACCACACATCAACACGAGGCATGTTATAAGCAAAGTGCGAATGCGACGCGTCAACCAAAACAACAATCATGTTAATGCAACAACGACATCAAGAATTAACACATGCGATAGTGACCAAGCCACAAAATATATTCGAGTCACGGTTTAGGCATCAAGCAAGTCAATCATCAAGCAAAAATCCACCACATGCATTTATACAAACACTTTGAGTGCGTCGCAAGCAACATACATGAACATTAACAATAATACACACAAAATCAACGACAAATCATGGATCCACACACAATTCATCATCAACAAACATCAATTATATGCAATCAATCATCAAATCTAACCACAATTCACATAAACAAGACTAATTCGAGCAAAAGATAAACTAATTCACCGATCAATCATCATCAATCATCCATTAATCAAGAACAAGAGGTAGATCTAGATTCGAATTCACATAATAATCAACAATTAAGCACTTAATTCAAGATCCGAAAGCTTACCGGATGAAGATCTAAACCGAAGTACGAACACGAACACAATATGAACGCGAACACGACACGAACGCGACACGAACGCGAAAGCGAAATCCGAAGGGAGAGAGAGGGAGGGCGCGCGAGATCTAGTGAGGAGAGGAGAAGAAATTCAAACTCCGAATCTTGATTCTTCAATCCATGTTCTTGATCTTGATGAAGATTGATGAGTTTTTGATGAAAGTTTTATGTAATTTGTGGTTTTGATTCAAGAGAATTGAGAGAGAATTGAGAGAAAGTGTTTTTGATCTTTTGGTGAATTGAAATTATGAGAGTTCCCCCCTCTGATTTGTGAAGAGCAAAATGTTTATATATTGTCAACGCGAAATGTCCAAATTGCCCTCAGTGCGTCTTATTTTGGCTCGTTTTTAAGGAAACTCGGTTCGGCTTTGAATTCCAGAACGAAACCAATGCCACTGTGAAGATGACCAAATTCTTGACTCGTCTCCGTGAGAATCGTCTCAATCCGATAAGCGATGAAGAAAATACGTCCCTTTGAATGACGAGAAACGCCGATGCATCCGGTGCGACTGTGCAGAATTTTGTGAGTACCGCTCAAAAAACTCGATAAAACCCTATCTTCGGCTCAGAATCTGAACAGACATGTGTGACGATGAATCAAAGCTAATGAAATTTACGAGAAAATGCCGCTGGAATGGACTTCATGTGATAAAAATCGAAGGATTTATGAATTTTCGAACTCGGCGCAACATACTCGAAAACACACTTTTTACCGAAACAACGCGATGATCCTTAAAATTCTGGGAGTTTTCCGTGCATAATTGGCCTTCGGTCTGAACATATGAAATCTTGGTAATGATGGTACGGAGCTCTAGTTAAATTTTCAAGCAAATCCGACGAGCGGATTGGGAGATATGAATTTTCTGAGGCCCGAAACCCTACATTCAGCACCGTTTTTTACTGCGAAACCTCAAGTAATTTGCAAATTTGACGACCTTCCTCAAAGAATTGGCTTCTGAGCCGAACACAAAAGTTGTATATACCGTCGAAACAGTCGAGACCACGCAGGAACTCAGCTCATATCACCTTCCAAATGGTATTTATGAATTTTCTCGTATTTCCACCGTTTAAACCATTTTTTCACACCTTATCTTCTTAAACCCATGAAAACTCTTTATTATTTTCCTTTAATTTTTGAATGACGAAATAAACGTCATTAATAACTTATAGCTCAAATAAAGAGGGCAAATTTTGGGGTGCAACAGCTGCCCCTATTCAAACTTCTTGAACCTGACGAGCGAGAAACGAAAGTTTCGAACCGTTGAGGTGGAAGGAGATTGAATACCAGAATGAACTCGAAAATTTGCGCTCTTGATCAATAGAAGATTCCAACTTTCCATAAGAAGGAATGTACCACCCCACAAGCAGGGAGAAAAAACCTCAATTGACCTGGATAATTAAATAAGCTCCAACTTGCGATAAGAAGGAACGGGCACCCACAGGCAGGGGAAACACTTCAAATGATCTGGTTATCAAGAGAAGGAACATCTCGACTGATCTGAGCATCAGATGTAGCAGATGTCTCCGAACTTGCATCGGGATAGATGTCTTAGGTCGATCTGGGAATCGAGGGAGATGCATCGGTTGATTCGGACATCAACGGGTAATAGGTATCTCTGATCTGGGAATCATGATCTGGGAATCTGGGCAGACATCTCTTCTGATGCAATTAAATCATCAGGTAGATATTCCTACTAATCTGGGAATTAGCGTCTAGCTCCTTCGTAAGACCACGGGGATCCGGAGGCGGTTCCTTCAACTGAACTGGAAATCAGGATAGGAACAATATCTCTTTCGAACTGTGTACGTCGGGGAAAGAATGCCTTTAAACTGATCTGGACATGATGCCAGAAAATAAGTAGGACAATCTTCATCTGAAAGACAAAGTCGATCAGGCAGACATCTCCATCTGATCTGATGATATCAGTGGCTTGCTCCTTCGTAAGATCTTGGGAGATCCGGAGGCGGTTCCTTCAACTAATCTGAATCTGAATATTAGGTTAGGAACATATATCTCTTCCGAACTGTGTACGCCGGGTAAAGAAAACGTCTTCAACTGATGGTTAGGCATCAGGACTGGGCAAATGAGTTTCTTCTTCTGAACGAACTAAATCGTCAGGGAGATATTTCCAACTGATCTGATGTATCAGAGGGCTTGCTCCTTCGGAAGATCGACAGAGATTCGGAGGCGGTTCCTTCAACTGAGCTGGATATCAGGATGGGAACAAATATCTTCCACCAATCTGGGGGCATCGGGAATAGGAATGTCTTTGAACTGATCTGAGCTATGCCAGAAAATAAGTAGAACAATCCTCTTCTGATTCAAAACATTAGGATAAGTTCCTGTAATGACTAGGCGAATATTGCTCTATGGGGAGCATTTGAATCTGGATAACTTTCCTGCAAAAAGAAACAGATATGACATGATTTATGCATGATGCATGTATGAATGTATATGGAATAACATTTCCGAGGAGGAAGACACTACACGCTTAGAGAATGCAATGCGAATGATGCATGATTCGAACGTTGCTTAGGGAGGCAACGGATGAGCACTGAATTGCTGAAACAGTCCTTGAGAGAGTATGGAACTCTGCGGGGAGGACAAGATGAGTGACCACAAGTCACAACTACGAGCTGGCAAAGATGGATCAGAAATCTGCTGTAGACAATCAAATCTGGACGCGAGCTCTGGTTGGGAGAATAAATTCTGCTTGGGGATAAGAACATCCCAATTAACTGCTTGGGGAAGACCCTGGCAACTTCATTGGAGAAGAAAATTCTCGACACCCTGGGGATGTGAAGATAAGGGCAAGCCATGAAGACAACTCTGATGGGGAGTGACCAACTTGCTTGTGAAGGACGCATTCCGCTGGGGAAATCCTGGACGGACATAGATTCTGCTGAGGATGCATGTGAATCTTTGCTGAGGAAAGAAGCTCAGTGGGGAAGATGAATACTTCTGCACAGCGATCGGCTAGGGATATGAGAAATCCGCTGGGGATAAGGAACTCGCATAAGGACCTCTTGTTATGATCACTCCACTGGGGAGTAAGATGACTCTCTTGGGGAAAATAGGTCAATCTGTTGGAGAGAAAAGCGCTCTACTGGGGAAAGAGAAGCATTTGGGCCAAGAATCTCATTAAGAGCTTGCTGAGGAATTAGATACCATCCAATCATGACTCGACTGGGGAGAATGCATTCCGCCGGGGAATAAGGCTTCTGGAGCATGGAGAATGCATTGAGATGTGCTTTGATGAGGATATGAGAATCTTGGAACGAAGAAAATCTCATCTAGATATACTCAGCTGGGGAATGAGAATCTCTCATTAGGATGCGCTCGGCTGGGGAGTGTGAATCTCTCATGGCTAGGTCCGCCAATATGCTGATACGAAGCGCTTGCAAGGACGTACCTGCGAGACAAACAATAAAAAATGCCCCAGGATATAGCATGGCATCTTAGCCAGCCATCATAATCACACAAGACTTTGAAGTACATTCAAAGACTTTATCATTTCTAATCATGTATTGTAAAAGCAAATCAGTTTTCATATGCAAAGTTTAACACAAACTCAGGACGTTTTATGCAAACAAAACAGTAAAAGAAAACAACTTTTGAGATGAAAAGAAGTTTATTAAAAAAAATGCCCGGAAGAGGGCGAATACATTTAAGAAGCAATTCCTAGTAAGAGGTAACTGCACATTTTTTTTTGAATACAAGAGAAATGGCAATGTGAAACGGATATCCATTGGTTTCGATCCCGCTATCACTTTTATAACCTTGACGTTCTCATCTCCTTGCTTTGGAAGACCGTACTCATTAGGATTGATCACTGCCCGATTTAACAACTGATTGATGTGACATCACCGAACTTGTGGACCCGACGGGGTTTGTGAGAGCCTTTAGGGATTTGAGTTGCCAGGTGCAAACTCAAGAACACGGAGTCTTGCTTATCCCTCGGTCGGGAGCCCTAAACAAAGTGATTAGAATTTGTGAACGCTTTAGGGATTTGAGCTGCCAGGTGCGAACTCAAGAACACGGAGTCTTGCTTATCCATCGGTCGGGAGCCCTAAATATTTCAACCAGGTATGAAGAGTGATTGCCAAGGTGGCATGCGAGATGTAGTCGTTCGCTTTTGTCCCTTTTTGGCCTAAGCCGCCCTTTCGGGTTTTCAACTTAGCGGGTATATTTGTTTTTTTCATTCTTTTGCCTGATTCATTTTCTTTTTTTTTCTTTTTTTTTCTTTTTTTATTTTCTTTCTTTTTTTTTCTCTTTTTTTATCAGGTCTATGCGAAATATTTTTTGACCACATCCGCGTTCACAGGGTGTGGAAAGTTCTCGCCATCCATCGTTGCAAGCATCATGGCACCGCCAGGGAACAATTTCTGCACAACAAAGGGGCCTTCATACGTCGGAGTCCACTTGCCTCGAGGATCACCCTGAGGAAGGATGATTCTTCTAAGTACCAGGTCACCTGGTTTGTAGCTTTGGGGTCGCACCCGCTTGTCAAAAGCTTTTCTCATCTTCTTTTGGTACACCTGACCATGACCAATGGTCGCTAAGCGCTTCTCATCAATGAGGTTCAACTGGTCCATCCGATTTTGTACCCATTTTGACTCGTCAAGCTCGACGTCTTTCATAATCCTCAGGGCAGGAATCTCAACTTCAACAGGCAATATCGCTTCCATGCCGTAAACAAGTGAGAAAGGAGTTGCCCCAGTTGATGTACGCACAGAAGTGCGATAACCATGCAAAGCAAAAGGTAACATCTCATGCCAATCTCGGTAAGTCACTACCATTTTCTGCACAATCTTCTTAATGTTCTTGTTAGCCGCTTCGACAGCGCCATTCATCTTTGGACGATACGGAGAAGAATTGTGATGCTTGATCTTGAAGGACTCACACATCTCCTTCATCATCTTGTTATTGAGATTTGATCCATTATCAGTAATGATCTTTTCGGGAATCCCATAACGACAGATTATGTTGTGCTTGATAAAACGAGTAATCACTTGCTTGGTGACATTCGCATAAGACGCGGCTTCAACCCACTTGGTGAAGTAATCAATGACAACCAAAATGAAGCGATGTCCATTAGAAGCGGTAGGCTTAATCTCTCCAATCATGTCAATGCCCCACATTGCAAAAGGCCACGGAGAAGTCAAGACATTCAAAGGCACAGACGGCACGTGCACTTTATCAGCATAGATCTGGCACTTGTGACAAATTCTGACATGGTTATGACAATCAGTTTCCATAGTGGACCAATAGTAACCAGCCCTCAAGATCTTCTTAGCCATCGTATGCCCACTAGAATGGGTACCAAACTCGCCTTCGTGCATTTCTTCGATGATTTTCGAAGCTTCTTCTTTCACAACACATCGGAGCAACACATCGGAGCAACACACCGTCATGATGCCTCTTGTACAAAACTCCACCGTTAAGGTACAACTTAACCACGAACCTTCTCAGAAACTTCTTATCAGTCACCGACGCTTCGGGAGGATACTCTTGAGTTTCGAGGAACTTTTAATATCATGATACCAGGGATTGCCGTCCAATTCGACATCAGCCTCAAAGCAAAATGCTGGTTCGTCCAACCTGTTGATGGTGATGCTAGGCGCTTCATTGGCCCATTTCACTTTGAACATGGAAGCCAAAGTAGCGAGAGCATCAGCAAGATTGTTCTCTTCTCTAGAAATATGCTCGAATGTGATCTCGTCGAAGTACGGAATAAGTCTCATCACATGCTCCCTGTATGGAATCAAATTCTGATGGAGAGTTTCCCAATCTCCATTGATCTGGCTAATGACAAGATTGGAATCCCCATAAACTTTCAAGTACTTGATTCGCAAATCAATCGCAGCTTCGATACCATAGATGCAAGCTTCATACTCAGCCATATTATTAGTGCAATCAAAACAGATTCTGGCTGTAAACAGAATATGAAAACCTGATGGAGAAGTAATCACAGCTCCAACACCATTCCCAAGTGCATTAGAGGCACCATCGAACACGAGCGTCCATCGCGATTCTGGTTCGGGTCCTTCCTCTGGTCCGGGAATGTTACAATCTCTGATGTACAAGACATCCTCATCGGGGAATTCAAACTTCATTGGCTCATAATCTTCGACAGGCTGATGCGCAAGATAATCTGCCAACACACTACCTTTGATGGCTTTCTGGGTAGTATACTAGATATCATATTCAGTCAAGATCATTTGCCACCTGGCTACTCTTCCGGAAAGAGCGGGCTTCTCAAAGACATACTTGATAGGATCCATCTTGGAAATCAATAAAGTGGTGTGAACCAACATATACTGCCTCAGGCGGCGAGCAGCCCACACCAAAGCACAGCAAGTTTTCTCGAGCAGTGAGTATCGGGATTCATAGTCGGTAAACTTTTTCTAAGGTAGTATATTGCATGCTCTTTTTGTCCAGACTCGTCATGTTGACCCAGCACATATCCCATTGAATTTTCAAGAACTGTGAGGTACATAATCAAAGGCTTTCCTGGAACTGGAGGCATTAGTATCGGAGGTTCCTGCAAATAATCTTTCACTTTTTCGAATGCTTTTTGACAATCATTATTCCACCTGGCCGTTTGATCTTTTCTTAGCAATTTGAATATTGGTTCACAAGTGGCCGTAAGATGAGAGATGAATCTAGCAATGTAGTTCAATCTCCCTAAGAAACCACGAACCTCCTTTTCTGTTCTCGGCTCAGGCATCTCTTGTATAGCTTTTATTTTTGTAGGTTCAACCTCAATACCTTTTCCACTGACAACAAAGCCCAATAACTTCCCGGATCGCACTCCAAAAATGCATTTGTTTGGATTCAACCTCAGCCTAAATTCACGAAGTCTTTTGAACAACTTCTACAAGTGAACCAAGTGCTCTTCTTCAGTATGAGACTTGGAAATCATGTCGTCGACATACACTTCGATCTCTTTGTGAATCATGTCGTGAAAAAGAGTCACCATGGCGCGCTGATATGTTGCCCCTGCGTTTTTCAACCCAAAAGGCATGACTTTATAGCAGAAAGTTCCCCACGGTGTGATAAACATTGTTTTCTCCATGTCTTCTGGTGCCATCTTGATCTGATTATACCCAGAGAAGCCATCCATGAAGGAAAACACCTTGAAAGGAGCGGTATTATCCACCAGCACATCAATGTGAGGAAGAAGAAAATCATCTTTCGGACCCGCCCTATTCAAATCCCTGTAGTCCATACATATCCTGACCTTTCCGTCCTTCTTAGGTACAGGAACAATATTAGCAACCCATGGTGGGTAATTCACAACTTACAGAATGCCAGCATCAAACTGTTTCTCAACTTCTTTCTTAATCTTTTCAGACATATCTGGGCGAGTCCTTTGAAGCTTCTGCTTGACAGGAGGACTATCTTCCTTGAGAGGTAGACGGTGTACCACAATATCTGTATCAAGACCTGGCATATCCTCGTAGGACCAAGCAAAGATATCCGCATACTCTTTCAACATATCGATAAGCCTTTGCTTCACTCTGTTCTCAAGCGCAGCCCCTATCTTAACTTCTCGGACCTGCTCTTTAGTACCAACATTTACCATCTCGATTACCTCTTGATGCGGCTGAATCGCTTTCTTTTCCTCCTGTTTCAACAATCTGGCCAACTCATCGGGTAGGTCACAATCTTCATAAGCTTCCTCCTCAGCTTGGTAGATCGGATTGTCAAAATCATAACAAGCAATAGCGGAACTGTTACCAATGGAATCTGTGGTGGTGGAACATCTGCATGATTGATGTTTTTATTTTAGTTTTATTTTTTAAGCTATGTGCAAGTGTGTGCGAAAACATTGCCACTTAAAGGAAAAAGTTAAAAAGAAAGACAAAGAGCAAAACATTTGAATGCAAAAAACATCCTTTTATTTCATGATTAACTTTGAAAATGCGAACTGCATGGCCCTACAAATGATTCACTATGCCTTGGGCAGAGCGTAGGAATTATGGTATGATAAGAAAAGTAAAAATAAGGAATTTACTCCTGAGCTTGTGTGACTTGAATGACTTCTTCGATTATCCAGTTGTTGATCTTCTCTCCAGGAGCACTTGGACGAATCCAGCTATCAAAATCACAGTCATTATCCACCTCTTCACCATTGACAATGGCATTAACTTGACCATCTTGAATGACACCACCACTCACAAACTTGATCGGGCTAAGGATATTAGGCTTTGGCGATGCAATCTGCCTTCCAGGATTGAAACCCAGACCATTCTTGTTGAATTTGGGACGCACATCAATTACTTGCCCCCAGCCTTCCGTCTTTCCAGTCTCAACGACAACCTGAGCATCTTTTAAGGAAGAAATGACCGTTTCTGGCTTCGTTACCTCGTAAAGAGGAGTTCTCACAGCATTCACAGCCTCGAACGCTTGGAACGGCGTCTCATGTATCTCACCTTTGATCTCTACATATCGGAAAGAGGACAAGTGACTCACGATATAATATTCTTCACCCCAAACCGTCACCACTTTACCGTCAACCGGATACTTCAACTTTTGATGAAGAGTGGATGTCACAGCACCAGCCTTGTGAATCCACGGTCGTCCCAACAGACAACAGTAAGCAGGTTGAATATCCATTACGTAAAAGGTTGTGGTAAATACCTGGGGACCAACCTGGCTTGGTAGATCTACCTCTCCGAACACAAACCTCCTTGAACCGTCAAAAGCGCCCACCACCAACTCACTAGGCCTTAACTCCACACCAGCATAGTCAATTCTCATTAGAGCTGATTTGGGAAGCACGTTTAAAGAAGACCCAGTATCAACCAAAACACGGGACAAAGTCGTCCCCTTACACTCAATCGAAATATGCAAAGCCTTGTTATGGTTTCTCCCTTCTGGAGGAAGATCACGATCCGTAAATCCCAAACCGTTCCCAGCAGAGATATTATTGGCCACTGCCTCTAGCTGATTCACACATATTTCATGCGGGAAGTAAGCACCATTCAAAATTCTCAAGAGAGCATCTCTATGACCTTCTGAACACATCAGCAGTTGCAAGATGGAGATCTTTGACTGGGTCTGACCCAACTGCTCAACAACTTTGTAATCAGATTTCCTGATAATTCTCAACAATTCTTCCACATCCTTGGAAGGCACAGCACTATCAGGTGGCCCATTCTGAATCGGAGAATTCTGGACATCAGTCACATGGAATTTTGTAAGTGCTTTAGGGATTCGAGCAACGCAAATGGTGCAATGCTCAAGATAGACAATGTCTTGCTTATCCCTTGTTCGGGAGCCCCAAGCAACTTCAAATACTTGCAGACCATAACATCACAACTAGGTGCCCCAGAATAGAACTCACACCTAGTGTCATCGTCATCAAGCATAGAATCTATAGATATCCACACAATACGGAGCTTAACCAGTTGCAAATAAAGCAAGCATGGAAGCATTGTCTTATGCTCATTTGCTTCATGACGGAGCTTTCCTCTTGCTCACCCCACAAAGTTGCTTCATGACTGATCTTTGAACAAACAATAAGAACAAATCGAGTCTGTGAGTCTGGAGAGAATACCAAGTCCGAATAAGAAATCCTCGACCCTGAACACCTGTTATGCATGGAATGTATGAGATGCATGATATGAATGCAATGCCATATTCATTCGATTTCCAAGGAATCCTCGTGTTTTGACTTTTTAGCAAATAAGAAATGGAAAAGCTCGACACGAGGCTTAAAGATATGATTCCTTTGAAATAGAAGGAACATGTATGCTAGTTATTTTTTGTACATCATTTTTTGGAAAGTAAATATGCAATGATGCAAGGTGGTTGGACTTTGGATGTCTCCCACCGGACATGTCTGGATTTCCTCAAAGTTACATGGCCCAGGTTCAAAGGTTCGGCACCAATTCGGAACTCCCCATAGATCACGGGACATAATCATTAGAATCAGAACCATAGTCACCATCACGGAAATGGAACCGCTCGAACAAGAACCAAAGTCACCGTCAATGTACCTATTAAGTAATGATTGATTCCCGCCCCACTCACGGGTAAATCTAGGCCAAGGTAGGTCGAAAAGCCAACAGAGGATCGAATGTATGCGCTATCATACGATATTGCCTCATTCCACCAAGCTCTGCCCGTGGATATGTGATCAGATCAATCAGGCATACGCCTTCTGTCCGTCACGGCCACTCTAGTCCTAGTTCCTAAGGTATCACTCATAGCCTGGGTATTGGGCCTTTTACCTCTTGAAACACCCACCCAACAGACAGAAATCCAGACAGTCCAGAATATGATGCAGAAAAGTAAAAGCGCGCATAGAATTCAATGCAAACAGGTAAGTATGCAAAGCAGTAAAAACACCCAAAGATAAACACACAAGCGTTAAGATCGACTCGCTAAGTTCGGACCCGCAATAGGTTGAGACGTCCCCAGCAGAGTCACCAGCTGTCGGTACCGCGATAATTAACAGAGTCGCCACTAACATATTTATCCTGAAAAGGAAAGGAATGCCAGCAAACCACAAAACAAAACAACGGTCTCACGACCAGAGAAAAAGGGTAAGGGAGTCGGTTACGCGAGGGGAAGGTATTAGCACCCCTCGCGCCCATCGTACTCGATGGTATCCACGCTAGTGTGTCATACCCCAAAATTTGCCCAATCAAATCTACATCTTTTAATTCATCAAGGATCAAAATTAAGAGTCATGGGGTTTGACATTCCTATTGTCAAACCCGCTCTCTTATAAAATATCCTGAGACAAAATGGGGTGCAATTAACAGGTGCTTTGGGATCCAAACCTCAGGGCCCAATTATTACATGGGTTTTATCCTTTTTTGGAGATTATAGTTCTTTTACTAACATTTGTTTTTATTAATTTTATTATTACTAATTATTAGTATTAATATTATTAATTTTACTAATTAATTGTTGTTAATATTAGAATTGTCATTAGGGATTATTAGTGTTATTATTAGGATTAGTATTAATGTAAATATTATTATAATTAGGATTTTTATAGTTTTTTATAATTGAATTAATTGGGCAATAGGCCCATTAGGTGTAGAAAAACCTAATTTGACTAATATAAAAAAGGATTGATTTTGACAATTAGGGGAGGCCAATTCCCATCCAAAAAACCTACACGTACATATTTACACTCTCACACTCTAACCCTTATTTTTTTGGGCCTTGTCTTGTACATATACCTTGTAGTTGACGGCAACAAGAGGACCGGAAAAAAATATTGAATCCTTATTACCACGTTGAGGGGCAAATTTCTATTCAACACATATTTGTAAGAAACCGCAAAAATTCGGTGCCATGGAAGCAATTAGCAGCCAAGTTTTTTGAATCAATTTAGGCCGAACAAAGTGTTCAAACACGTTCCTCGACCTTCTCTGATCCGTTCTGGATATAAACAAGTCATTCCCACGCCCTAGAATCGCATCATAAAAGTCACGGTTTTGGCAAAAAAATTGTGTTTCGATTCCTATTATACAGACCTCATAAATTGATTTTGGTTGTATATTTGTGTTCATACTGATGTTTATAATCTTTCTGCAGAGTTAATTGAGTTTTGGTGCTGTTTTGAAAGAACCACCATTGTTGGGGTTCTTAGCTTCGATTTGGGGTTTTCATGAGTATGCAAAATTGGACCAAACCGAAGTTATTTTCGTGATTATGATACAATTGCTAATCAAACCATGTGATTCTTTCATATTTATGGGCCATGGTATGCGAAATCGAAATTTGCAGAGTTGAAGAAGAATGAGGAAGACGACGCTACAGTGTCCGCGCGCTGCAGTTTTCTTTTTTTTAATTCTGGACTTGTAATTATTTTCGTATAAGATGTTTGCATGGTGTTACGCTAACAGTAAAAGCTGATGGCGCAGATGGCAAAGGGAGTGTATTGCTGACTCAAGTCACCTGAGTTCGATACTCACTGGTGACGATGGCTTTTTCTTCTTTATTTTCAATTTAATACATCTTCTTACGTATAGATCCGGTATGCACATCTTATGAGGGTTCGCGATGTTCCTTCATACCTCAACCATACGATTCATATCAATCCAGATCCAAGATACCAAAGGCTGAAGGACCACCATGGATCCTCAAGAATGTATTACATCGGATAACTGCCAGGTTTCTTTAATATAATTAATATTTTTTTTTATTTAACTATTTGAATTAAGTTTAATCATACTTAGATTTGGTTGATTTATTCAGGATTAGAAATTAAACTAGGATTAGGGGTTATAATTATCTAGAATTATTTTTATCGATTATGTTCCCGATTATTTTCCCGATTAAATCGATTTAATATTTTTTTAATTATTAAAAAATCACAAACAAAAAACCCTATAAAGGTGTAAATATTAGGGTTTACCTAATCCCATTGGCCATTTGGCCAAAATATTAGGATTCAATTTATTATTCGTTTCGACTAAATTTATTGGTCGCGATGGTTAATAATCGATTAATTTAATTAATCAAATCCTATAAATTAAAATAAACATTATTTTGCTAAATGGTTTTAACCATCTTATTGGTTATGATGATTAGCATACCTTATCAATTTGTTATTATTTGTAATCGTATTAATCGGTTATGAGAGGTAACAGTATAAAAATACAAATTCATAAAATAATAAAATACGTTAATTCATTATTAGTGATAATCGAATCAATCGATTTGAATTGGTAATGGTGCAAAACCCCAATCTTTTAACTATGGTGATCAAACCTATTGATCATTGCGGTTAATTGTGCCAAATCAGGGTTGTACGCCCGAAACATCTAAAATACACTAAACCACGATACTACAGGATTTTTATCCTGGGCAACTCAAAATCCATTCAAATTACAAGACAAAACAAACTGCGATAGGCTAACTAAAAAGCCTCTAAAAAATACATCTCTAATCAAATTCTAAGGCGTACAATCCTGTGCCCTGAACTACGTTGACTCTGATTCTCCCTGAGGAGATACGTAGGCACTTGGCAACAAGGCGAGTCCCCTTCCCAAAAATCTCAATTTTTCCCTTCTCATTTCCTTAGCTATTAACCTCTGTAATTTTGCTATAAACCTTTACCTTAGATTCAAAGCCAATAGGAAAGGGTTGAGGGTGCCTAACACCTTCCCTCGACCTGAATATAGTATCTTACCCTGATCTCTATACTGCGTAGGGTTTCCTATTCGCCCTTCAGAATAGGTGGCGACTCTAAGTTAAATTTTTAGGCAGGTTGCTACAGCTGGCGACTCTGCTGGGGACACTATAATGGTGAATTATTATGCTCCTATAGGTTTTGGCAGGGTTTAGGTTTTTGGCAGACTTCTTTTAGGGTTTGGCTAATTTGCCAAAATTAGGTTTTATTTATATTTAAATATTTAAAGTTTTTACTTTATTTATTTATTTATTTATAATTTCATCTTTTACATCAATTAAATAAATACCTGTTTATTTAAAAAAGAAAAAGTATATGTTTATTTAAATATTTGCTGCGTATTGTATTTTTTTAAATCGCAAGCGGCTGGAGTTCAAGGTTAGTTTTAAATATTTAAATTTTATTTATTTATTTATTTTCCTTTTCAATTTCATTACTGCAATTTAATTAAATATTTATTTAAGTGAATATTTATTCCTATTATATTTGCTGGTGTTTTTTTTTATGTTGTGTTAAACCCTAAGTGTGGGAGTTAACTTTGAGACCAATAGGGGAGTATGAATCTCCTACGAGTCTCATTGATAATTCCACTCGGAGTGGGTTGAGTATTCGGAAATGTCCAAAACGAGGCTTGACTTTGTTGAGGGCAGGACTGGATACTTGGCTGATCTCTCCGGGAACCTACCCCAAAAATTCGAACCTCATGGATAAAATGAGTTGTTCTAA
Organism: Vicia villosa; assembly: GCF_029867415.1. Taxonomy (NCBI): domain Eukaryota; kingdom Viridiplantae; phylum Streptophyta; class Magnoliopsida; order Fabales; family Fabaceae; genus Vicia; species Vicia villosa. Next base: position 82,682,225 of record NC_081183.1, read on the forward strand.
AATCCAAAGAGACAAAAAGTCTCGGAGGCTACGAACGACCCCATGAGACCTTCTAGAACCCTCCTATAAAAAGGTTGGCTCCCTAGAGCCCCCTACGTCGAACCTATGAACTTAGGACTTTCGTGCTTTTGTGCTTGCTATATGTTTGCAATTTATATACTTCGAATATCCATGTGTTTCGATTTTGCAGGTATCCCCACGTGGTCCCTAGCCTGTAGGGACTCTAATTTCTAAAGATCATGTCTTTCCCACGAAGGACATCACCATCTATGCATCCCTTAGCCTGTAGGGATTTTATTTTTATATCCTCGTATTCTTGCAAATACGTGTCCTTCCCACGAAGGACATCTTCGCTTACGCACATCGATTGGCTTCTCGATAGCCATGAGACTAAGTGACTGTCATGAACAGTCACTCCGCGCCCGCATCTACGCACTCCCTAACCTGTAGGGATTTTACTTTTATATCCTTGTATCTACAACTGCATGTCCTTCCCCGAAGGACATTTCCATTAACACACGTCAATTGGCCTCTCGATGGCCATGCGATTCAGTGACTGTCTTGAACGGTCACCCCGTGCTTACACCTACGCACTCCCGAGCCTATAGGGATTTTCTTTCACGCTCGTGTGTTTTCACGACGACGCGTCCTTCCCCGAAGGACAACTTCATTAGCATGCGTTTGATTGGCCTCTCGATGGCCATGAAATCTAGTGACCGTCCTGAACGGTCACTCCATGCTTATTCCCGCGCACCCTCTAACTTGTAGGGTTTGGATCTCCATTTACACATCACACCCCTAGCCTGTAGGGATTGCTCTTCATCCATATCGTCCTTAGATAGGTTGTGTTCCGCATAGAGAACCTTTCCACGAGGGACAAATTCATTGGTACACGTTGATTGGCCTCTCGATGGCCATGAGATTGAGTGACTGTCTTGAACAGTCACTAGCCTCTATCTTCTGCATACTCTCGAATCCAAGGGATTTCCCTTAGCGTGTCATAACATTTACCCTGTAAAGATTCCAAGAGGGTCTAATGTCGCCTCTAAGGCCATCCCTAGGATCATATGTTACACGTCTGCATTGCATACACGGAGTTACAATATAAGGAGTCTCTCGCGTACGCGTACATTTGCATTTTCATGCATTCATGCATTTGCATTCCCATCTTCACCCGCATCCATACTTACCATGCTAGCCGGTTTCCTGAAACTTCAAAAAAAAAATCAAAGGATCGTAGACTATGGAGCAAGGAGAATAAAAGATCTTAGTCTTGCTAAAGAAAAGAGGATGTCTTTCACCATGCTAGCCGCATGTCCATGCCTTGTCATAACAGAATCATAAATACAATAAAGGTTGTCATCGAGCAAGGATTAGTTCAACAAAGAGTTCCCTCATAGACACACTCAAGATGTATCTAATCATAAGGGGTTCATCTACGAACATAACAAACTTACACGGACGCTCTACGATAACCTGGGGGCAAGGATTAGTCCAACTGGGGCAAAATCCTGAACAAAGATGCATGACTACTATGAAGGGAAGGCGACCTGTGTTAACTCCACGCCAAGGGAGAAAGGGTCATAGATTTTCTTCATTAATTTACAAACGCTGAAGGTTGCAAATGGTGTGATACTATCCTGAGAAAAAGCAAAAGAGGTTCAGTCTAAGGAAACTCATGAAGTTCCGATACGACGAAAACCCACCGCTAACGATTTATTCCCGCCAGGTTTGACATGTCCAAAGAAAATTCGAGGTTTCCCTCACTTCTACAAGTTTAAGAATCTAAGGAGTGAAACAAGGTCAGTGGATCTACAAAGGAGATTATCCCTAGGATCAATAGGTGTTTACCGTGCTCACAATGTTCAACCCTTACGACCGCTAAGTGTTACTCAAGATAAAAGTTGTACCTTCGGATTAGTATTTCTAATGGGACAACCATGCAGGTTTTGGAATCAATTCATTCATTTCATTCACTCACTACTACGATTTTCCACTCGCACGCTTCTACTCTGTTATCAATTTCAAATCTAAGGGTATTAACAAACTTGAGGGAGAATGACGAATACAAATAACTAAGTCTCGCTAAACATATGCTTTCAAGGTAAAACCGAACCGAGGATGTACAGGCATTGTTTCCATTCCCAAACAGTGGAGATATAAGGATGTTAATCCCTCGTCACCCCCTCGAGCCAGGAGTTGGAGTTTTCTTCTACTTTTAAATAAACCTTGATTTCAACCAGGGACAGGGTAGATTTCAATTAATTCAATGGTGTATTTTGGTTGTCAAGAGAATCACTCAATCCAAGCAAAGGATCAAGCAAAGCAAAGGTTCAAGCATATTTTCTTCCTCGCGTTCATCAAAGATTAAGGAAGTAATGGAGATAACATTCACAACAATCTTCTTCCTTATTACATCATTCAAGATCGAGGAAGTATCAAAGGCGAAGCTTACAAATCAAAATCGACATGGCAGTCACAACATTCAATAAGGATCAAGTACTTCAAAAGGAGCATTCGAAAGAAAAAGGAGAAAAACGCCCGCTAAGTCAAAATGGAAAATTCCATGAAAACAAAAGAACGACTTAGGCAAAAATTAGGGCATCCCGATGGATCAAACTCAAGGAGTTGGTTCATGCAAAAATAAGGGATAAATAAAACAAGGGCAAAATACAAAGTACAATCTTGTGACTGCTAAATCATCGAAGCTTCTCGTCTATGCTTGGATCTTTACAACTTTTTTTTCCATCAATGCTTGAATCTCTACTAAGGCTTTTGCTCAACATTGGAACTGAAACAATTTTCTTGTAAACAAAGCACATTCATTGGATTAGGCGAATTTTTAGGATCTGGAGAACATCAAGGAGAAAGGGGTGGGTTAAATAAATTTTGAGCCTTATATCCATTGTTTCTTAAAACATGAACCAGGCCAAGTTACAACATTTAAAAGTCCTAATTGAGGCAAGGTTAACCATGAAAGCATGTTAAGCGGGATTTGTTATACTGACTCCTATGTTTGTTAAAACTATCTCTAACCAATGTGCTTCTTCAAGCATTCTTTCCAAAACCATCCAGTCCTAATTCATAACGGACTTCGATTTCAAAACTTGCATACGCATTGCATTGGAGCTACTTCTCAAAAGGTACAACACCATCTACGAGTATACACTTAGCATCGAGGAAATCTCGAAATGGTTTAATCAAAGGTGAGCATTTCTAATAAAGACCCTGGAGTCGGGGGAACCACATCTAGGGGGTTCTCCTAAACAGGGGCAAAAATTTCAAGGAGCACAGGGGCATACAATCGAACATCCTATTAACTAGGGGCAGTCTTCCTAAGGTTCAATCGACTTGGGGCACATCTCAAAGCAATCTCAAACACGGGCATGTCATACATGGGAAGAATTCAAAAGGATAGCACACTAAGGATAAGTCCTCCATATCATGGAGATCAGGGGTACACCCTTCAATCTAAATATCGAAGCATATGACAAGGCTATTCCCCGGGGCACTTCCTTCATAAGCATCTTTCTCCATGAAAATACTGGGGCAATGGATATCAAATCCGCAAGACACACAACAAAAGGAAAAAGGCGTTCTCGCACTTTACAACATCGAACAAATCTTTCTCCTAACTACGATCTTCCGAGCTCAAACAAAACAGGTATTGGGAAATCGCGCTAGCATCACACCCCATCCTAGCAAACAGACCTGCAACTCCAGCGAACTATATACGCTTTGGTTATTAATAACCTACCATTGGAGCATCACACAAATACATGCAAATCACGCATTACATACATTGGTTGATACATTACACCGTAACTCTTTATGTGGTCTTCTTTAAGACGAATCTCACGATCCTTTCTAGGAGTTTCCTCAAGCTGTCTTATGCAAGACAAATTATCACCATTTCCAAGAACCTCTTTAGGTAGTCTTTTTTCAAGACATTTCTTTTCTAAGTTCCTTTTCAGGCAGTCTTCTTCAGGACATTACCTTTCTAAGTACCTTTTGAGGTAGTCTTCTTCAAGACATTCTTTTTCTAAGCACCTTTTCAGGTAGTCTTTTTTTAGACATTTCTTTTTCCAAGTACCTTTTGAGGTAGTCTTCTTCAAGACATTGTTCTTCTAAGCACCTGTTTAGGTAGTCTTCTTCGAGACATTCTTGTCCTAAGTACCTTTTCAAGTAGTCTTTTTCAAAAACAATCCATCATCCCTCTCAGGAACCTCTTCAGGTAGTCTTCTTCAAGACGTCTTTCAACCTTTTCAGGTAGTCGTCTTTAAAGACATTCTTCATTCCTTGCTAAGAACTTTTTCAGGCGATCTTCTTTAAGACAAATTTCTATCTACTCTAAGGGCCTTTACAGGTGGTTTTCTCTAAGACAAATTGCTACCATTTCGATAAATCATTTCAGATAGTCTTCTTTAAGACAAACATTCACTTCCATTCCAAAAAGACCGTTTCAGGTAATCTTACAGAAGACATTACTTCGTTCCACTCATTACGTCAACCAAACATACGCATAAGCATAAGCATACATAAACATTACAAAGCCAGCATAAGCATAGTCAGGGTATAGGTGCAAGCATGGAGTAAACAAGCTCAAAGGGTTTAAGAAGATAAAATCTAGGGGATGACATCAACATCAACATACATGCATAAGCATTAGCATTAGCATATACATATCACAAAAGCCCGATTTTTATTGGCAATCCAAACCCGTCTGGTAGTCAGTTCTCGTCTGACTGTTACATCAAAATTCAGATCACACTACAAAAGCCTAGTCTCCAACCCTCGTGTTGTGAAAGGTGTATTTTCTCCAACCCTCGAGTCGTGAGTCTCCAAACTGGTGGATCTTCTTCACGCAGGTAAGTTTGTTAGAACTATAGCAAATGATTACTCTTATGCAGGTACGCTTGTCCGAACCAGGGCAAATGATCCAAATGGTGCAGGAAATTTGTCCGAACCAGGGCAAATGATCCAAATGGTGCAGGTGAATTGTCCAAACTAGGAAAAATGATCCAAATGGTGCAGGTGAGCTTGTCAGAGCTATGACAAGTAATCCTATTGGTGCAAGGGAACTTGCTAGAACTATAGCAAGCAATCCTATTGGGGTCCAAACTGCGAGTAGCTTACCAGCACTATGGTAAGTGAGAGGTTCACAAACTGCGAGTAGCTTACCAACACTATGGTAAGTGAGAGGTTCACAAACTGCGAGTAGCTTACCAACACTATGGTAAGTGAGAGGTTCACAAACTGCGAGTAGCTTACCAGTACCATGGTGAGTGAGAGGTTCACAAACTGCGAAAACTTACCAGCACTATGGTAAGTGAGAAGTTCACAAACTGCGAGTAGCTTACCAGCACTATGGTAAGTGAGAGGTTCACAAACTGCGAGTAGTTTACCAGCACTATGGTAAGTGAGAGGTTCACAAAATGCGAGTAGCTTACCAGCACTATGGTAAGTGAGAAGTTCACAAGCTGCGAGTAGCTTACCAGCACTATGGTAAGTGAGAGGTTCACAAACTGCGAATAGCTTACCAGCACTATGGTAAGTGAGAGGTTCACAAAATACGAGAAGACTTACTATAACTATAGTAAGTAGGGGTCCACAAACTGCGAAAGCTTACTAGCACTATAGTAAGTAGGGGTTCACTAACTGCGAAAACTTACCAGAACTATGGTAAGTAGGGGTCCACAAACTGCGAAAACTTACCAGAACTATGGTAAGTAAGGGTTCACAAACTACGGAAACTTACTAGAACTATAGTAAGTGGGGGTTCACAAACTGCGGAAGCTTGCTGACCATAGCAAGCCAATTACACAACCAACAGAAGGTCCTCGCTATTCCTTTTCAGGAACCTTTCCAGGAAGTCTTCTTCAAGAAGTATTCCATCCTTTCTAGGAGCTTTTCCAGGCATACAAGATTTTTCAAACGATTCCTCAACTGGGTTTATCGCGTTAGTCCCTCGGCAGTGATATTCTCCAAAACTTCAACAACCAATCAAAGGTGCTATCTTTCTTTTTCAGAATTACTAACATACTTCGATTAACGTAACTAACAATCATGCATCATTTCAACTAACTAACCTCATTCATACATAATGCATATACATGCATCACTCTCATTTATTTTGAGAGGCTCATCGCATCATACATTGCATTGCATAAATTTCAGGTTGCCTTTTTAGGCTGTGCTACAAAAAAAAACACAGTGGTCCCTTTCCAAAGCGTTTGCTCCGCATTCTGAAAAACGGTATTCACCTCGGATGGCATCTGTAAGCCCATCTCCTACGGAACTTCTTCCCATGCAAATTTCAGGGCATTTCAGTGTTCAATCATCTTCTACCTTTAGATCACGATAGGAAGACGTGCCTATCCGACTCTTTAGGTTTAAGAAGATTGAACAGGGGCAGCTGTCATACCCCAAAATTTGCCCAATCAAATCTACATCTTTTAATTCATCAAGGATCAAAATTAAGAGTCATGGGGTTTGACATTCCTATTGTCAAACCCGCTCTCTTATAAAATATCCTGAGACAAAATGGGGTGCAATTAACAGGTGCTTTGGGATCCAAACCTCGGGGCCCAATTAGTACATGGGTTTTATCCTTTTTTGGAGATTATAGTTCTTTTACTAACATTTGTTTTTATTAATTTTATTATTACTAATTATTAGTATTAATATTATTAATTTTACTAATTAATTGTTGTTAATATTAGAATTGTCATTAGGGATTATTAGTGTTATTATTAGGATTAGTATTAATGTAAATATTATTATAATTAGGATTTTTATAGTTTTTTATAATTGAATTAATTGGGCAATAGGCCCATTAGGTGTAGAAAAACCTAATTTGACTAATATAAAAAAGGATTGATTTTGACAATTAGGGGAGGCCAATTCCCATCCAAAAAACCTACACGTACATATTTACATTCTCACACTCTAACCCTTATTTTTTTGGGCCTTGTCTTGTACATATACCTTGTAGTTGACGGCAACAAGAGGACCGGAAAAAAATATTGAATCCTTATTACCACGTTGAGGGGCAAATTTCTATTCAACACATATTTGTAAGAAACCGCAAAAATTCGGTGCCATGGAAGCAATTAGCAGCCAAGTTTTTTGAATCAATTTAGGCCGAACAAAGTGTTCAAACACGTTCCTCGACCTTCTCTGATTCGTTCTGGATATAAACAAGTCATTCCCACGCCCTAGAATCGCATCATAAAAGTCACGGTTTTGGCAAAAAAATTGTGTTTCGATTCCTATTATACAGACCTCATAAATTGATTTTGGTTGTATATTTGTGTTCATACTGATGTTTATAATCTTTCTGCAGAGTTAATTGAGTTTTGGTGTTGTTTTGAAAGAACCACCATTGTTGGGGTTCTTAGCTTCGATTTGGGGTTTTCATGAGTATGCAAAATTGGACCAAACCGAAGTTATTTTCGTGATTATGATACAATTGCTAATCAAACCATGTGATTCTTTCATATTTATGGGCCATGGTATGCAAAATCGAAATTTGCAGAGTTGAAGAAGAATGAGGAAGACGACGCTACAGTGTCCGCGCGCTGCAGTTTTCTTTTTTTTAATTCTGGACTTGTAATTATTTTCGTATAAGATGTTTGCATGGTGTTACGCTAACAGTAAAAGCTGATGGCGCAGATGGCAAAGGGAGTGTATTGCTGACTCAAGTCACCTGAGTTCGATACTCACTGGTGACGATGGCTTTTTCTTCTTTATTTTCAATTTAATACATCTTCTTACGTATAGATCCGGTATGCACATCTTATGAGGGTTCGCGATGTTCCTTCATACCTCAACCATACGATTCATATCAATCCAGATCCAAGATACCAAAGGCTGAAGGACCACCATGGATCCTCAAGAATGTATTACATCGGATAACTGCCAGGTTTCTTTAATATAATTAATATTTTTTTTTTATTTAACTATTTGAATTAAGTTTAATCATACTTAGATTTGGTTGATTTATTCAGGATTAGAAATTAAACTAGGATTAGGGGTTATAATTATCTAGAATTATTTTTATCGATTATGTTCCCGATTATTTTCCCGATTAAATCGATTTAATATTTTTTTTAATTATTAAAAAATCACAAACAAAAAACCCTATAAAGGTGTAAATATTAGGGTTTACCTAATCCCATTGGCCATTTGGCCAAAATATTAGGATTCAATTTATTATTCGTTTCGACTAAATTTATTGGTCGCGATGGTTAATAATCGATTAATTTAATTAATCAAATCCTATAAATTAAAATAAACATTATTTTTCTAAATGGTTTTAACCATCTTATTGGTTATGATGATTAGCATACCTTATCAATTTGTTATTATTTGTAATCGTATTAATCGGTTATGAGAGGTAACAGTATAAAAATACAAATTCATAAAATAATAAAATACGTTAATTCATTATTAGTGATAATCGAATCAATCGATTTGAATTGGTAATGGTGCAAAACCCCAATCTTTTAACTATGGTGATCAAACCTATTGATCATTGCGGTTAATTGTGCCAAATCAGGGTTGTACGCCCGAAACATCTAAAATACACTAAACCACGATACTACAGGATTTTTATCCTGGGCAACTCAAAATCCATTCAAATTACAAGATAAAACAAACTGCGATAGGCTAACTAAAAAGCCTCTAAAAAATACATCTCTAATCAAATTCTAAGGCGTACAATCCTGTGCCCCGAACTACGTTGACTCTGATTCTCCCTGAGGAGATACGTAGGCACTTGGCAACAAGGCGAGTCCCCTTCCCAAAAATCTCAATTTTTCCCTTCTCATTTCCTTAGCTATTAACCTCTGTAATTTTGCTATAAACCTTTACCTTAGATTCAAAGCCAATAGGAAAGGGTTGAGGGTGCCTAACACCTTCCCTCGACCTGAATATAGTATCTTACCCTGATCTCTATACTGCGTAGGGTTTCCTATTCGCCCTTCAGAATAGGTGGCGACTCTAAGTTAAATTTTTAGGCAGGTTGCTACATAGTGTCTAAATCTATGGGTGTGTAACAAATCTACGCTAATCTGGACTAAAATGAATGCAGAATATAGGGAAAAGAAAGAGTTATACTCGCACGGGCCCTACCCCGCTGCCTATGTATCCTTTTTGAGGAATCAGAGGTACCGTAGCTCGGCTAACTAGTTTCTGTTTGTTTTATGTTTTTTAGGTGAACGAGTTACATTCACACTCCGCTGCTCGACCTTCGGAGACTTATGCTGGGAATGGAGCGGAAATAACAAGCTCTTAAGAAAAGAAAATCAAAGAGTGTGGTTTGTGTTTTAAAGAATGCTTACCTAAGCTAAGGGGGAAAGCTTGCTACCTAATGTTATCATACAAAGGGTACAAGACTAAACTAAACTATTAACCTACGGGGAGAAACGAATGCAAACAAGAATATCACACAAACGAGCTCCGCTCGTAAAGCAAACAAACCAACGGCACTGGCCGAATGGTAGAAAAGCAGTCCCGCCATAGCCAAGGGGAGCGAATCACCCGAGTCAACCAAGCATTAGACCTCGCGAAAAAATGATTGGGCCATAGAAAAGAAGAGCGGATCCCTCTCAGCAACCAAGCCGTCACGGCTCTGAAAGGAAAACGGTGCGTGCGTACACCGAGCATCAACGTCGAGCGACGCAAGCTATAGGAAGTGCGGGGGTCCGGCTGCATGAACCCTTTTCCTGACATACTCGATACAAGATCTTGTGCTAGTTCAGAAGCGAGCGACGCGTAGCGTACGCATACTGAACGGACTCGATGAGACTAGGCGGGGGTTGATTGCTAACCCTTTCCGCGTGCCTTCCATGAGGACTTAACGGAGTGCCATATAAGACTTATTACACCGTGACTCCCTGCCGCAAAGCACACATATAAACACACCAACAAAAACAGAGCCTCTTTCGAGGACTTGGCCAGATGCATGTCTAGGTCCTACTTCTCATGTTATTGGATGATGCGAGAAAGCGATAAAGTGCGAGAAAAATAAAATGAAACGGGATCAATACCAAACGGATGATGATCCGTAAACTAAAGTGAAGCAAAGCGAAGAAACTAAGAATCCCGCGAGCGAGCTAGCAAAGCAAAAGCAAATGGTCAGCACACCAATTAGCCATGAAAGCACACGAAAGTCGACATGCGCGTCGGGCATACTCACAATACACCTGCAAGAGGAACAAGAAAACCAAACAAGCAGATATAAAGTAATAGGAACGTGTCTCCAAGATGAGAACACGATGCGAGTGAATGAGATCGTGTCCCGAAAGTAAAGCGGCACACTCAAGCAATGAGCGCCGGTCGGTGACTATCCAAAAGCCTTGCACACTAGCACACAAGTTAGAGATAACAAATACCACAATCGGAATTGCGTTATCGCTATAAACCAAAAGAAACGGGCGAGTAATGTAAACATGAAATGGACGATGAAAATCAAAGAGAAATAAAACATGAATGATCTACAAATTAATGAAAACTAAGCATCTAACAAGATAGTACATCTCCTAAGCTTTCCGACGATATAAAGAACGTGCAAATCGGAGTTACGAGTAAAACGTTATGCGAGATTGAAGTTAACAAAGAAAACACAAAAATAACACGCAGGAACCGGTTCCTGCACAGGACAACCCGGTTCCTGGTACAAAAAACCAGAGGCAGAAAACTGAGAACCGGTTCCCACCTAGGGACAACCCGGTTCCTGGTACTAAATCACAGAAACGCACATTTTCAAAATCACTGGGAACCGGTTCCCTCCTGGGACAACCCAGTTTCTGGCGCGCAAACCAGAAGGCAAAACAACGCAGGAACCGATTCCCACCTAGGGACAACCCGGTTCCTGGTACTAAAACACAGGGAGACAGCAATTTTGGATTGAGTGGGAACCGGTTCCCGCCTGGGACAACCCGGTTCCTGCTGTGGAAAAACAGGTTTTTATGCATTTTTAAAGCCTCGGAGCCATTTGCACTCAATCCAAAACCGTGCCGACTCAGAATTAATCACAAACGAACATCGAATTACATGCTATACGCAATGAAAACGCTCACGGAAGTAAGGCATAAACACCACCACACATCAACACGAGGCATGTTATAAGCAAAGTGCGAATGCGACGCGTCAACCAAAACAACAATCATGTTAATGCAACAATGACATCAAGAAATAACACATGCGATAGTGACCAAGCCACAAAACATATTCGAGTCACGGTTTAGGCATCAAGCAAGTCAATCATCAAGCAAAAATCCACCACATGCATTTATACAAACACTTTGAGTGCGTCGCAAGCAACATACATGAACATTAACAATAATACACACAAAATCAACGACAAATCATGGATCCACACACAATTCATCATCAACAAACATCAATTATATGCAATCAATCATCAAATCTAACCACAATTCACATAAACACGACTAATTCGAGCAAAAGATGAACTAATTCACCGATCAATCATCCATTAATCAAGAACAAGAGGTAGATCTAGATTCGAATTCACATAATAATCAACAATTAAGCACTTAATTCAAGATCCGAAAGCTTACCGGATGAAGATCTAAACCAAAGTACGAACACGAACACGATATGAACGCGAACACGACACGAACGCGACATGAGCGCGAAAGCGAAATCCGAAGGGAGAGAGAGGGAGGGCGCGCGAGATCTAGTGAGGAGAGGAGAATAAATTCGAACTCCGAATCTTGATTCTTCAATCCATGTTCTTGATTTTGATGAAGATTGATGAGTTTTTGATGAAAGCTTTATGTAATTTGTGGTTTTGATTCAAGAGAATTGAGAGAGAATTGAGAGAAAGTGTTTTTGATCTTTTGGTGAATTGAAATTATGAGAGTTCCCCCCTCTGATTTGTGAAGAGCAAAATGTTTATATATTGTCAACGCGAAATGTCCAAATTGCCCTCAGTGCGTCTTATTTTGGCTCGTTTTTAAGGAAACTCGGTTCGGCTCTGAATTCCGGAATGAAACCAATGCCACTGTGAAGATGACCAAATTCTTGACTCGTCGCCGTGAGAATCGTCTTAATCCGATAAGCGATGAAGAAAATACGCCCCTTTGAATGACGAGAAACGCCGATGCATCCGGTGCGACTGTGCAGAATTTTGTGAGTACCGCTCAAAAAACTCGATAAAACCCTATCTTCGGCTCAAAATCTGAACAGGCATGTGTGACGAAGAATCGAAGCTAACAAAATTTCCGAGAAAATGCCGCCGGAATGGACTTCATGCGATAAAAATCGAAGGAGTTATGAATTTTCGAACTCGGCGCGACATACTCGAAAACACACTTTTTACCGAAACAACGCAATGATCCTTAAAATTATGGGAGTTTTCCGTGCATAATTGGCCTTCGGTCTGAACATATGAAATCTTGGTAATGATGGTACGAAGCTCCAGTTAAATTTTCAAGCAAATCCGACGAGCGGATTGGGAGATATGAATTTTCTGAGGCCCGAAACCCTACATTCAACACCGTTTTTTACTGCGAAACCTCAAGTAATTTGCAAATTTGACGACCTTCCTCAAAGAATTGGCTTCTGAGCCGAACACGAAAGTTGTAGATACCATTGAAACAGTCGAGACCCCCCGGGAACTCAACTCATATCACCTTCCAAATGGTATTTATGAATTTTCTCGTATTTCCACCGTTTAAACCATTTTTTCACACCTTATCTTCTTAAACCCATGAAAACTCTTTATTATTTTCCTTCAATTTTTGAATGACGAAATAAACGTCATTAATAACTTATAGCTCAAATAAAGAGGGCAAATTTTGGGGTGCAACAACATCCCATAGATCTCTCGAGAACGGTGAGGTATATGATCAATGGTCTCCCAGGGACAGGAGGTACTAGGATAGGTGGCTCTTGCAAGTAGTGCTTTATAGTTTCAAAATTTGTTTGACAATCTTCGTTCCACTTGATAGGCTGATCTTTCCTGAGTAACTTGAATATAGGTTCACATGTGGCAGTTAGATGTGATATGAACCTTGAGATGTTGTTTAATTGACCCAGGAAACCACAAACCTCTTTTTTTGTCTTCGGAGCGGGCATTTCGTGTATGGCTTTTACTTTCTCAGGGTCAACCTCTATACCACGTTGACTCACAATGAATCCCAGTAGTTTACCAGACCTCACGCCAAATGTGCACTTGTTTGGATTTAACCTCAGCTTAATATTTTTCAAGCATTCAAATAACTTTCGTAAGTGAATAACATGTTCCTCCTCTGTATAGGATTTAGCAATCATATCATCCATGTACAGTTCGACTTCTTTGTAAATCATGTTGTGGAATAGTGTGACCATCGCTCGTTGATATGTTGCCCCTGCGTTTCTCAAACCAAAAGGCATTACCTTGTAACAAAAGGTGCCCTAGGATGTCATGAAATTCGTTTTCTCCATATCCTCGGGTGCCATTTTAATTTGACAATACCCTGAGAATGCGTCCATGTAAGAGAACACTGAGGCTTGTGCTGTGTTATCCACTAAGATATCAATATGGGGTAGGGGGAAGTCATCTTTGGAACTTGCTTTGTTTAGGTCTATGTAGTCTACGCACATGCGTACTTTCCCACCCTTCTTAGGAACTGGCACTATGTTCGGCAATCCATGATGGGTAATCCCCTCAAATTGTTTGAGTATTTCTTCTCTGATTTTATTATCCATGTTTGGACGAATCCTTCTACGCTTTTATCTGATAGGGGTACTTCCTTCCTTGAGAGGTAGTATGTGCATAACAATATCTGTATCTAATCCTGGCATATTACGGTAGGACTAAGCAAATACTTCTGTATACTCGTGAAGAAGTTTGATCAATTCAGTCTTTACGCCTTCGTTCAAAGTTTCCCCAATCTTGATTTCCCTTGGCTCTTTGTCTGTTCCCAAGTTTATGACCTCAGTTGCTTCTTGAAAGGGAGGCTTGCTTTTTGACTCTCGTTCTATCAACCTTGTTATCTCTTCAGGAAGTTCATCGTCTTCCTCATCTTCTTCTTCAGCTCGGTTAATGCGAGCCTAAGTTTATATTGAGATCCAGCAGTATCATTATGGGTGAATATAGGTGGTGATCTGCATAGTTTATTTTATTTGTTTTAGTATGCAGATATTTACGTGCTTATGGAGAGAAAATTTGTCATTTTAAAAACGAAAGAGGAAAAGAGTAAGACACGGAATTTAAACCAAATGCGAAAGATAGTTTTATTCATTTAATAAACTAGTTTTGAAAACATAATGGGACCCTTACAAACTAACTCTATGCTTTGGGCTGGGCATGAGTGTTTATTTGAAAAATAAAGAAACAAAAAGATTACTTTGAAATGAAAACAATCTTCGGTATCTCCATAACTATCCAATTCTGAAGATGCTCTCCGGGAATGCATTCACGGATAAAGTTGGATGTACTCCCTTTAGCATTCTGGTTGGATATCATAGCTATTTTTTCGTCGTGTTCGTATCCGCCAGCCACGAAGGTCTGTCTCAATGGAGGAATCTGTCGTTCCTCCTTTACAGGCCTATAGGTCATAGACGGTTGATATCCTAAACCTAAGCGATCCTTCTTTTCGGGGACTTCAATCACCTTGCCCCAGTCTTTTGGATTAACATCTTGCATGTCTCTCCAAAGCATTATTGATTTCTTTATCCTCTCCATGGGTAGCGTAATAGAAGTGAAAATCTCTAAGGCTTGGAATGAAGTTTCCATTACTCCTTCTTCAGCGCCAATATATCTGTACGAATCCAAATTACTGACAAATATATCCTCCTCTCCGTTGACAGTCACTATGGAGTTTCCGTCTACGAACTTCATCTTCTGATGGAGGGTTGATGTGACTGCCCCATCCGCGTGAATCCAGGGACGTCCAAGTAAGCAAGTATAGGCCGGTTCTATTTCCCTGACTTGGAAATTGATGCAGAAAGTATGCGGTCCAATAACAACAGGGAGGTCCACTTCTCCAAAGACAGGGCTTTGTGATCCATCAAATGCTTTGACTACCAAGTGGCTAGGTCTTACAACGAGACCTTCCATAGAAATCTTCATAAGTGTAGCCTTCGGCATCACATTTAGTGAGGAACCTGTATCTATGAGGACTCTAGATAAATGAGCTTTTCCACACTATACAGATATGTGTAGGGCTTTGTTGTGTGATCTTCCTTGTGGTGGGAGTTCATAATCACTAAAACCTAAGCATGTCCCAGGAGTAAGGTTGGCCACCATCCCATCGAATTGGTTTACTGTAATATCCTTTGCTACATGAGCTGCATTTAGAATTATCATTAGGGAATCTCGATGTTTCTCCGAATTTATGAGCAGTGACAGAAGAGATATTTTGGATTGTGTTTGGTGCAGTTGGTCTACCACCTTATAGTCTCTTTTCTTGATTAACGCCAGAAACTCTTCAGCATCCTTACTGATAGCATCATTGTATGTTAAAGTTGAGTCAGGATCTGATTCAACTATTCCCTTACCTTTGGAATGTGCCAAATCTTTATCAGGCTCTTGTTGGTTTGGCATTGCCTTAAATACACATCCACTACGTGTCATACCTCCAGGCCCTACTATGTTAGTCACAGAAGATTCTCCTCTAGATATGGGTTGATTACTTTGTTTTTGGTCAGTTGTGGGACCATACTCCCAAGGCATTGCTTTCATATTCTCATAAGGATATGGCATCTTGACAGCGTTGGTTTGAGATGTTGGAGACGCCATGTATGAATCTGGTCGAGGAATTATTAGTGTTTGTTTTGGATTGGGAATGATTAGTGGTTTCTTTTTTTCTTGATGAGGAATCACTAAAGGCTCTTTCCTCTCCACCATTTCTATATATTCCTCCTTGGGAAGTTCTTTGACTTGAACAAATCCTTGATTCATGAGTAGTTGCAAAGTATTATCAAAAGCTTCGTTATGTTCTAAGAGGAACCCCAATTCAAGTAGATGCATCTTAAGTTCATCTATAGGAGTTCTTCGTTGTTGAACTAACTCTTGCTCAGTGAGGATTTCTATTGCATTAACTACTCCATCATGAGGAGGCATAGGATTTGTTTTGACGTTTGGTTTGTCAAAAGCAATAGCTCTAGATTCCAATAAATCTTGTACCTTGTGTTTGAAGTCCCAACATTTATCTAGTGTATGTCCAGGTGAGTTGGCGTGATATTCAAACCTTTCGTTTGCATTGTATCGAAGTGGTAGCTTTTCGGGAGGAGGAGGAGCCAAGGGTTTGAGTTCAACCAGCGATTCATTCACTAGATATCACAGTATTTCACTCCTTGAGGTAGGGAGAGGATCAAAACTTCTTTGAGGCCCTGGGAACCTGTTTTTTTGTTGGGGAATTGTCATTGGTGTTCTAACATCTTGATGTATCACAGTGTTTGTTTCTCCCTCCTTCTTTTTAGAGAAACTTGAAGATGGTTTCTTTGAATAGGGACTAGACAAGGTTCCTTGAATCTTCCCATTTTTTATGCCATTTTCTATCCTTTCCCCTATAACCACCAAGTCGGAGAATCCTGAGGATACGCTACCTACCATTCTCTTGTAATATGGTCCTTGTAAGGTGCTCATGAACATATCCACTAATTCTTTTTCCAGCAGTGGAGGTTGGACACGCGCAGCTATTTCCCTCCATCTTTGAGCATATTCTTTAAAGGCTTCGTCCTTCTTTTGGGACAAATTTTGCAATTGCAGACGATTAGGAGCCATGTCTAAATTGTACTTGTATTGTTTGAGGAAAGTGTTGGCAAGGTCAGTCCAACTTCTAATGTTGGTCTTTTCCAACTGCATATACCAATCAACGGATGCCCCACTCAAACTATCTTGAAAGAAGTGCATCATGAGCTTTTGGTCATGATCATAGGCTGCCATCTTCCTGACGTACATGCGTAGATGCTTTCTAGGACAAGTGAGTCCTTTGTACTTCTCAAAATTGGGCACCTTAAATTTATGAGGTATAACCAAGTCTGAAAGTAAGCTCATTTCAAGGGTGTCCACATCAAAAGCGTCATACCCTTCCACAACCTTAAACCTTTCTTCCAATGCCTTAATTTGATTACTATCCTTTGGCTCGTCCATAACGTTATGGGATGATTGCTTAGGTTGAGGTGATAGGATTGTATTATATGCCTCTTGGTATCCATATTGTAGGTCCAGATAGTCATCTTCTTTAGGAGAATTGTTAGCAGGAATGTGTACAGTACGGGATGTCCCTTCCTTCTGTGGAGGAGGAACAAATCCTTCTTGAGAAGTCTCACCTTCCTCAAGGGCTTGTGTGACTTTCTTAGAAGACCGTGTGTATGCTCCTAGATTGAAATGCCTATCTTTGGGGGGACCAGCACCTGGGACATACCCTAGCAATGGGTTACCATCGTCTAGTAAGTCATCATTTTGCTCATATGCTTCCTTATTTGACGTCTCCTTAGCCTTCTCTTGCTTTTCCATGAAGTCCTTCATGAAGCTTAGCATTTGAGTTATCCCTCCTTTGATTTCATCTACGCTACACACCATTCGCATAATTGATATCGACGCTTAGCTCTCTCTTGCAATACCTGGAAAATTGGAAGGTTGTGAAGCTTGAGTACCGCTCTCCTTCACTTGACGACGAGGCATGTAACATCTGAGGCCGAATAAGGTGGGGGGTGGTTGCACCGCATGTAACACCTGAGGCCTGATATGGCAAGGGTGGTTGCCACATCGGAGTGAGAGGGATCCTAAGGCTGTGCAGGTATGAGACTGCTTGGTCGAAGGAAAGCTTATAAGGATTGATTGGTACTACCTATATCAACAATATGCATCTTCTTTTCGATAGCCCATTCCGTAAGAACTCCACATTTAAGCGTGCTTGACTTGGAGCAATTTAAGGATGGGTGACCTTCTGGGAAGTTTCTTGGAAAGCGTGCGAGTGATGTCAAAGCATGCTGAAAAGACTCGTGTTGGTTTGTGGGGCCAGTCGATCATCTCAAAAGCATTCTGGGGCGTTACAAGGGAGACGTCTAGTTCACCCCATTTGAGGTCAAAGATTTAGTGGTTATGTGGACAACTTTTGATCGATTTTCTTCGAAGGATCCGATCGACTTGGATGCGAAACTTCAAAGATCAGGAGTCGACGTTATCAAAA
This sequence comes from Vicia villosa, assembly GCF_029867415.1. Lineage (NCBI taxonomy): Eukaryota > Viridiplantae > Streptophyta > Magnoliopsida > Fabales > Fabaceae > Vicia > Vicia villosa. The sequence continues at coordinate 82,700,380 of NC_081183.1, forward strand.
TATTGACCCATCCTCAACTATCTGGGTTTAACAACATGTAACTTTAATTTCATGTTGATCTATCTTTGTAATTTCGATTATTTATGATAAATCGAAGCATTGTTGGTTTGTTTTTTGTTTTCTGAATCAAACAATATTTCGGAAGTGCATCTCCGAAATATCCTAAGGGGTGATTTCGGATGTGCACTTCCGAAGTCTCTTTATTTTTGAAAAAAAAAGGTGTCTTCGGAAGTGCATCTTCGAAATCACCTTTTTTTCTAAAAATAAGGTGATTTCGGAGATGCACTTCCGAAGACACCTTTTTTTTTCAGAAAAAGGTGCATTCGGAGATGCACTTCCCGAAATATATGGGCATTTAGGGAATTTCGCCGTGGGTTGCTAAAAAGGTAGGGAGTTTGTTGCACCCTCAAATTTTCCCCCACCTATTCCAGAAGATTTGTCAAAAGAGGTTTCCTCATGCTCATAGGGTTCCCAATTGAGCAAGATTACTCAAGGATTGAACATACATGCACTTCTCCTAAGCAATGGACCCATAACTAGGGTTTTGCTTCTCTCAAAGGAAATTGAACTTCCAAGGCCTCAAGTGGACTTCATGGTACCTTATATGTCTCAAAGTATGTCCATGCCAAGTTTCAAGCCTCACAGTACAAGATTGCTCAGTCAATTGCTCAAATGATCAACAATCGACTATGTTGACCCAAAAGTCAACTATGGTCAATGTACAGTCAAACCTCAACATTTTTTTGTCAACATCAAGTATTTGAGGTCACATTCATCATTTGATCAAGGACTGATCATGATCCATCAAGAAAATCTCCAAGAACATCAAAAGTCAAAGTTACTAAATTAGGGTTTTTAAGCAAAAAGTCAACTGAACTTTGACCAGGTATAACTTTCACATGCTTCATCAAACATTTCTCAACCAAAGCTCATTTTGAAGCAAATTTAATTCTCTAAATCTTTGTCACACTAAAGGCAAGACCAAAAATGCTTCATTTGAGAGATATGGGTCAAAACATTACAGGTCATTTCAAAAGTCAACAAAAAGTCATATTTTCTCAAAGAAGCGTACATGAAAATGGAAAACTCAATTGAGATGAAACCATAGAGAGTTTTTAGAGGGCATCTTAAGCTTTCTAAAAAGTCTAAGATCATCTTCATATGATGGGAATTGAGCAAGTTATGGTTGGTACAAGTTGAGTTATTTTCAAGAAATGCATGAAAACCAAATTGAGCAATTTTGAGATTCTTGACTAATGGGCCTAAGTTTTGGACTTCAAATATGATTATGACCTGAATAAAGACCTATAAATCCATTCATTTATTTTTATAACCTTTATTTATTTTATTTGGATTTTTATTCTTTTAAAAACTAAATAAATTAAGTAAAATATAAAAATAATTGAATTAATTCATATGGCTTTGGTTTGGATCATTCAAAGGCCCAAAGATCACGCACGAAGAGTCCAAAATTCGTGAAGCTTGGTTATGAAGGAATATTTGCCAAATTTAGAAAGATTTATTAAAATTTTCAAGAAAATTTCAATCTTTCTATTAAGCTAATGTCCAAGCCTATTCTTTACCCTAATTCACTCCATTATATATACATAACAACTTCAACATCAAAGGGGAAGAGATTGCAAGGAATAGGGGTTTCAAAGTTGAGAAAATTTTTAAGAATTGGAGCAAGATCGTATCATCCATTGCAGCAAACTTCAAAGCATACCAATCATCCCAATTCATTTATGAGGTAATAAAGAGTAAGAATGCATCATTATCTAGGTCATATAATGCTTGAAACATTCATAACGTGTTCATCATGTTCATGTGTATTATGGTTTTTGTGTTTTCTACTCTAATGTGTTTCAATGAAAGCTAACCCCATATTTGAGTTCCTGGTATCTTTTAGAGAAGGTTTGAACCCTTGTTCATGAGCTTTGACGCAAGAAAATGAATACGCCATTGTTAGGGCATAATCACGGTCAAGCTTCATGTCCATGGATATAGGACGATTCGGTCAAAAATAACATCACCACAGAACTCGTAGACCTCGATTTAGAGGGATAGGGTACTTTTGGCGTTTTAGTTTTCGTTATTTCGCAGGTTTGATCGTTGCACGAATAGCTATAAAAGATGAAGGATAGAAAAACACTTAGAAAGGGGGGGTTTGAATAAGTGTAGTCTTAAAAACTTGAACGATAAAAACAAATTGCACAGTTATTTTTATCCTGGTTCGTTGTTAACTAAACTACTCCAGTCCACCCCCACGGAGTGATTTACCTCACCTGAGGATTTAATCCACTAATCGCAACAGATTACAATGGTTTTCCACTTAGTCCGCGACTAAGTCTTCTAGAGTATCCTGATCACAACCTGATCACTCCAGGAACAAATGCTTAGACACAAGCTAAGACTTTCTTAGAGTATCCTGACCACCACGTGATCACTCTAATTACAACTGCTTAGACACAAGCTAAGACTTCCTAGAGTATCCTGATCAACACTTGATCACTCTAGTTACTTACAAATTAATGTAGTCAAATAAGAGTTTTACAAATGCTTCTGAAAAGCTATAATCACAACAGTGATATTTCTCTTAACGTTTAAGCTTAATCTCACTAATATATTACAACAGCAATGTAGTGAGCTTTGATGAAGATGAAGTTTCTGAGCTTTGAATTTGAACAACGTTTCAGCAAGTTAATTGTTAGCAAATCGTCAATCTTGCTTCTCATCAGAACTTCATATTTATAGGCATTTGAGAAGATGACCGTTGGGCGCATTTAATGCTTTGCGTATTCCGTACAGCTTTGCATTTAATGTTTCACGCTTTTGTCAACTACCTCGAGCCTTGTTCACGCTGTGTCTACTGACGTTGCCTTTAATAGCTTCCAACGTTCCTTTTGTCAGTCAGCGTAGCCTGCCACCTGTACTTTCTTCTGATTTGATGTTTGTGAATAAAATATTTGAATATCATCAGAGTCAAACAGCTTGGTGCAAAGCATCTTCTTGTCTTCTGACCTTGAAGTGCTTCTGAGCGTGATACCATGAGAACTTCAGTGCTTCTGCTTCTGACCTCAAGTTCTTCTGATGCTTCCATAGACTCATGTTCTGATTCTGCCTTGACCATCTTCTGATATCTTGCCAGACCATGTTCTGATGTTGCATGCTGAACCTTCTGAGACAAAGCTTCTGAGCGCTGATTTGTGCATACTCTTTATATATTTCCTGAAAAGGAAATTGCAATGTATTAGAGTACCAAATTATCTCACACAAAATTCATATCCTTGTTATCATCAAAACTAAGAATATTCATCAGAACAAATCTTGTTCTAACAATCTCCCCCTTTTTGATGATGACAAAAACATATATAAATGATATGAATTTGCGATCAGAAAGAGCAGACGACTAAAGACAAATTACACAGCTATAGCATAAGCATGTGAATATGTCTCCCCCTGAGATTAACAATCTCCCCCTGAGATGAATAATCTCCCCCTGAAATTAATACTAGAAGAATTTTAATAATAAAAGACTTCCCTGATTATTTCGGTAGAGACGTTCACAGTGCTTGATCTTCAGAACATTCATGACTTCTGATTTCTGCTTCCATAGGACAGCTTCAGAACATTGAATTTCTTTAGATCCTCAGAACATTCACAGCTTCTGATTCCTGCTTCCATCGGACAGCTTCAGACTTTGAATTTATTTGATCTTCAGAACATTCACAGCTTCTGACTTTTGCTTCCATCAGACAGCTTCAGAACTTGAATTTCTTTAATCTTCAGAACATTCCCAGCTTCTGATTCTTGCTTCCATTGGGACAGCTTCAGAGCTTGAATTTCTTTTTACATCACTTCATGCTAGATTGTATCAGAACATTGTTGAATGTACCAGAGCTTCATCAGAGCATCTCTACATCCTGAAATGTTACAGAGCAAAACTAAACGACAAAAGTCAGCATGAATGAATCAGAACATAAAATATGTTTCAGAGCATATAATATGTATCAGAGCCATATAAGCTATATAGACTGTATCAAAACAAATAGACATTCAGAATCATATCATATTCTATCATCAGAATATCAGAACATTCTTCCTTCTTGTTTCTGATTCTGAAGCTTCATAGCACTCAGCTTACTTCAAGAATCCAAGAACTTGATTCATCTTGTTGCTTCTAATGTTGATCTTGAATCTTCGATTCCTGCAACAACACAACTTAAAGCATAGAACTTTGCAAGTTCTGTTAGTAAAGCAACTGATTAAATCAAATCATTTATCACATATTTCTCCCCCTTTTTGTCATATCATCAAAAACATAAAAGATTCAGATAAAAACAAAAAGAAACACACAGAAGAAAAAGGATGATTTTCATTGAAGTTCAAACAGACAAGTACAGAAGTACACGAGGAGAAGGAAGACAAGATGCACAAAACATATGCAGCAAAAGCAAAAACAAAACAACAAAGACTCAATCTAAGACGACCCTAGCCTTGACAAGATCTTGGCCAGCATCTCTTGAACTCCATTGTTGTGCTCATTCTGCTTCTCTATGAAAGCTCTAAACTCAGCATTGACTGAGCTTTGCTCATCCTGGTTCTTCTGAAGAACTTCCAGAGTCCTTGCAAGACGGGAAGGTTCATCAGAAGAAGCTTCACAGTTTCTATCCACAGGGATGGCATTCTGATCCGCGGCTTCCATAGTCAGATCATTTACAGGATTTTCCTCAACAAGAATTGTTTCATCAACATGATCTTCTACATCTACTTCTTGCATAGAAACATCTCCATAATCTGCAACTGGAATCTCAGAATCTCCATTCTCAAGTGCTTGAAGAATGGCAGCTAGATTCTTGGGGGCTGAAGGACCTTCAACTTCTGGTGGGTCAACAACTTCTGGAATGACCAAGCTTGGGTCTTTCTTAGAAGGGTTTTCCCTCAGAAAGTCAAAAAGGGTCTTGAAATCCCCGAGCAGAACTGGATATTGAGGTATCCAGACCACAATCTCCCTGCAAGGGTTGGCTTCCAATGCAGCAGCCAATCTTGCTACTTCCAATTCATCCACAAACTGCTTCTCCTCAGCAGCAACACAATTTCTGAGAGGATGGTAGTATATACCATTATCACCCTCCAGAAGGTAACCAGGGGCAGCAGCCACTAGTTTTTTCTGCACTCCCATTGCTTCTACTTGAAAATCCTTGCGAAATCTTCTCCAGAGATTTCTTGTAGAAACATCATCCAGACCATTTAGAAATGCATCCTTCAGAAGATCTAGACTGCTGATCACCTCATGTCTGAAAAGTTCCAGGTGGGTATAGGGTTCAGGTTCAGGCGGATTGAAGGTGAATTCGTAGTCAGGGTATAGAAGACAGTAGGGTTTGGATTTTCTGGTAGGTAAGGGATGGGATATAGAAGGTGGAGGTGCAGTGGATGAGGAAGAAGGGATATCTGAGAGAATGATTGATGAGGATGGAATATCAGAAAGGATAGGTTGAGAAGAGGATGGAGTGTTTGTAAAAGGAATTGGTGAGAAAGATTTATCAGAAGGAGTTGGGGGAAGAATACTTAGAGGTGTGGGGTTTAGAATGGGAGAGGAGAAGGATGATGGAGAAGGATTTGGTAAACTGAAGTTTACTTTTGGTTCAGATGGAGGTGATTGGAGAGATGGTTTAGGGACAGAAGGAGGTGGAGTAAAAACCTGCCTGGAGATTTGTACAGAAGAAGAAGATCTGGTTCTGCGAAAGGAATCTCTGATCCTTTTATCCCTTCGTTCTTCAGAGTCCACCTTGTCAGGATCATAGGTGACTCTCAACTTCTTGGCTTTCTTAGCATCATCTTCTCGGGCTTTTCTTTTTAGCCTAGCCTTTAGTTCCTTCTGATCCTTCTTGAGAAGATCAGCCTTGGACGGAAGTACTCTGCCACGGATCCAAGCAGGATCAATATCTGATTGCTTCCTAACACAATCTTCCAGGTAAAGCTTGACAACCTGATGCAGTTCTTTTTGAAACAAAGAGGCAAAGCCTTCAACAGCAACTCTTCTTGACAGGATGTCAGGAAAGCTTATGCACACAGAAGGTACATTTTGAATGAGTTCCAGTCTGAACAAATCCACACCATTGAAAATGGGACCTTGAACTACTCCAAGAAAATGGGACGCATTGAGTTTTCTGATGGATTCCAGCACTTTGCTTTCAATCAGAATGTCTGAAATCATTCTTCCAAAAGGAATAGTCATTCTTGAAATATGAGGGTACTTCACCCTTTCGTCTTCTCTTGACTCAAAGATAGAAGTCTTCAGATTCTCAAACAGAATATGGGAGATGTTGATCTCAGTCTTTTTGCCAATGCAGAAAAGAGTATACTTGTGATCCGGACTGATGTAGGAGGAGGAGAGCATCCTCTTTCTATGGTGAAGGGAACCCAGAATAATCTCAGCCCATACTTTATAAAACGGCCTTAAGGTGCCCGTGTTATTTGAGTCAATTCCAAAGGTCAGAGAGATTTGTTGTTCAACTTTAGACCAGTCAACTGTTGCATGACGAAAACCAGACCAACCTTCTTCATCATTCAGATTGTACAGCTTCCTGATGAGCTTTCCAGTGATAACCACTTCATGCCCTAGCACGAATGAAATGATGGCAGTTGGGGTAACCGTTGCATGTACCCAGAAATCCTTCACAAGTTCAGGAAAAATTGGACCAACCAATCTATCAAGATATTTAGACCATCCTTGTTCAAAGATTCTTGCATCACACTTAAAGCCATTTGCTTTTAGGTTGTTGATGTCCACAGCAGATTCACATAGAACTTCCAGTTCTTTCGTAGGTATTAAGCATGTTTTCAATGGAGCATACTCATATTTGCGTAGAAGGATCTGTGTAGAAGTGAGCCTTTCTTTTGAATTTGATGAACAAGAAGATGAGTTCATGATGATTATGCTTTGAGATCAAATCAAAACTAGGGTTTGAAAAAAATTGCAACGAAGGGGATGCACAAAAGAGAGAGAAAGAGAGAAAAAGAGGGAATGAAGATGAAGCGGGTTATTTAAATGATTTGAAAATAAAGAAATCATTATGCATTTAATGAGAAATGACATTAGGAGAGAGAACACAGTAAATGAAATGATTTAACACAGTTACCTAGGTCGGCGTCTTTTCAACTGCACGCTTTGTACTAACCGTACATACACGTGTTCACCATCAGATAATAGATGACAGCTGTAAAATATGAATAGACTTTACGCCTTCTGATTCTGATCACTGCTTCTGATTGTCATTCTTAAGAAATGATCTGGTTCTGATAGGATCATCTTTCTTCCCAAGGATCACATCTTCTGAATGAGCTGAGGCAAGTCTAGGTGATCTTCAGACTGTTGGTTCTTCATAAATCCTGAGATTCTCTAAAGATGCAGCAACTTGATCTTCTGATTCATTGCTTCTGAGACTGCCAGCTTCTGCAGCTTTGCTTCTTAGTTCTTCAACTTCTGAGATATCAATATCAAAATCTGCAAAATTCTCAAACTGCTTTGGTTTTTCAAGACCAAGCTTATCATCAAACCTGATATCGATTGATTCTTCTACAATCAATGTTTCAGTATTGTATACTCTGTAGCCTTTAGAGCGTTCAGAATATCCAAGAAGGAAACACTTTTGTGCTTTAGAATCAAACTTACCAAGATGATCTTTAGTATTCAAAATAAAACATACACATCCAAAAGGATGGAAATATGAAATGTTGGGCTTTCTGTTCTTCCACAATTCATAAGGAGTCTTATTTAGAATAGGTCTGATAGAGATTCTATTCTGAATATAACATGCAGTGTTTATTGCTTCTGCCCAGAAATGCTTAGCCATATTGGTTTCATTGATCATGGTTCTGGCCATTTCTTGTAGAGTCCTATTCTTTCGCTCTACAACTCCATTTTGTTGTGGAGTTCTAGGACAAGAGAAATCATGGGCAATACCATTTTCTTTGAAGAACTCCTCAAAGAATTTGTTCTCAAATTCACCACCATGATCACTTCTAACCTTTAGGATTTTGCACTCCTTCTCAGATTGGATCTGAGTGCAGAATTCAAAGAACACTGAATGAGACTCATCCTTGTGTTTCAAGAACTTTACCCATGTCCAGCGGCTATAATCATCAACGATGACTAATCCATATTTCTTCCCTCTGACAGATGCTGTTTTGACTGGGCCAAACAGATCAATGTGCAAGAGTTCTAACGGCCTTGGGGTAGAAACAACATTCTTAGACTTGAATGCAGGTCTGGAGAACTTGCCCTTCTGACATGCTTCACAAAGAGCATCTGATTTGTATTTTAGATTTGGGAGTCCTCTGACCAGACTTTTGATTGAAGATTATATCATAACCATTGTCACTTAATTGACTTGTGGACAATAAGTTATGCGTTAATCCTTCTACAAGAAGTACATTAGTTATGGAAGGAGAGTTACCAAGACTTATGGTTCCAGAGCCAATGATTTTGCCCTTCTGATCTCCTCCAAACTTGACTTCTCCACCTGGTTTAAGCACCATGTCTTGGAATGTAGACCTTCTTCCCGTCATGTGTCGCGAGCACCCAGAGTCCAGGTACCATGACATTTTGCTTTTTGTCCTCTTTGCCGCCAAGGATATCTGCAACAGAAATTATCTTCTCCTTAGGTACCCACAATTTCTTGGGTCCTTTCTTGTTAGTTCTCCTCAAGTTCTGTTTGAACTTGGGTTTAGCAAAATATTTAACAGGAGGAACAGCATGATATTCTTTAGGTTTGTCAGCATGATATTTCTTAGGATGTGTCACATGCTTCTTGGTGTGAACAGTGTTAAACTTTTATGCATGTGAAGTGAGCCTAATATCATGTGCATGGCCATATTTGAACTGATCATACAATGGCTTGTATGTGATCTTCAGATCATCAATAGGTTCAAATTTATGTGAGGTATCACCCCCATAGCCAAAACCAAACCTTCTGTTTCCAGAAACACCATATATCATAGAAGCAAGATGACTTCTGCCAATACTTCTAGATAAGAACTTTCTGAAGCTCGAGTCATATTCTTTCAGAATATGATTCATGCTAGGAATGGATTTTTCTGTTTCAGAAGGAGATCCACTATCTTTGGATAGATTTAAAACTGTTTCCTTCAGTTCAGAATTTTCCAATTCCAGCTTCTTAGTTTCAAATTCAAACTGCTTTTTTCAGCTTTTTGTATTTGATACTAAGATGAGCCTTGAGTTCCAGAAGTTCTGTTAAACTGGAAACTAACTCTTCTCTAGATAGTTCAGAAAATACCTCTTCAGAATCTGATTCTGATGTAGATTCTGATCCATCATCTTCTGTAGCCATCAGCGCAAAGTTGGCTTGCTCTCCTTCAGAGTCTGATTCTGATTCTGATTCAGAATCATCCCATGTTGCCATAAGACCTTTCTTCTTATGAAACTTCTTCTTGGGATTCTCCTTCTGAAGTTTTGGACACTCGTTCTTGTAATGTCCAGGCTCATTGCACTCATAGCAGACAACCTTCTTCTTGTCAGATCTTCTGTCACCAGAAGATTCTCCTTGTTCAAATCTCTTTGAACTTCTGAAGCCTCTGAACTTCCTTTGCTTGCTCTTCCAGAGTTTGTTTACCCTTCTGGAGATCATGGACAGTTCATCTTCTTCTTCAGATTCTGATTCTTCAAGATCTTCTTCTCTAGCCTGAAAAGCGTTAGTGCATTTTTTAACATTAGATTTTAATGCAATAGTCTTACCTTTCTTCTGAGGCTCGTTTGCGTCCAGCTCTATTTCATGGCTTCTCAAGGCACTGATAAGCTCTTCCAAAGAAACTTCATTCAGATTCTTGGCAATCTTGAATGCAGTCACCATTGGACCCCATCTTCTGGGTCAGCTTCTGATAATCTTCTTTACATGATCAGCCTTGGTGTAGCCTTTATCCAGAACTCTCAATCCAGCAGTTAGAGTTTGAAATCTTGAGAACATCTTCTCAATATCTTCATCATCCTCCATCTTGAAGGCTTCATATTTCTGGATTAGAGCAAGAGCTTTAGTCTCCTTGACTTGAGCATTTCCCTCATGGGTCATTTTCAATGACTCATATATTATGGGCAGTTTCCCTGTTAGATATCTTCTCATACTCAGCATGAGAGATAGCATTCAGCAAAACAGTCCTGCATTTGTGATGATTTTTGAATTCTTTCTTTTGATCATCAGTCATTTCACTTCTTGTGAGCCTTACACCAGTAGCTTTAACAGGATGTTTGTAACCATCCAACAGAAGATCCCATAGATCAGCATCCAGACCAAGAAAGTAACTTTCCAGTTTATCTTTCCAGTATTCAAAGTTTTCACCATCAAATACTGGTGGTCTAGTATAACCATTGTTACTATTTTATTGCTCAGTAGAGCCAGATGTAGATGCAGTTGGATTTGTTTGAACTTCACCAGCCATCTTTTACTGAAGCGTTTTTCTCTTCCTGAATCTTTTCTAAACACGGTTAAGTGCTTGCACCTTAGAACCGGCGCTCTGATGCCAATTGAAGGATAGAAAAACACTTAGAAAGGGGGGGTTTGAATAAGTGTAGTCTTAAAAACTTGAACGATAAAAACAAATTGCACAGTTATTTTTATCCTGGTTCGTTGTTAACTAAACTACTCCAGTCCACCCCCACGGAGTGATTTACCTCACCTGAGGATTTAATCCACTAATCGCAACAGATTACAATGGTTTTCCACTTAGTCCGCGACTAAGTCTTCTAGAGTATCCTGATCACAACCTGATCACTCCAGGAACAAATGCTTAGACACAAGCTAAGACTTTCTTAGAGTATCCTGACCACCACGTGATCACTCTAATTACAACTGCTTAGACACAAGCTAAGACTTCCTAGAGTATCCTGATCAACACTTGATCACTCTAGTTACTTACAAATTAATGTAGTCAAATAAGAGTTTTACAAATGCTTCTGAAAAGCTATAATCACAACAGTGATATTTCTCTTAACGTTTAAGCTTAATCTCACTAATATATTACAACAGCAATGTAGTGAGCTTTGATGAAGATGAAGTTTCTGAGCTTTGAATTTGAACAGCGTTTCAGCAAGTTAATTGTTAGCAAATCGTCAATCTTGCTTCTCATCAGAACTTCATATTTATAGGCGTTTGAGAAGATGACCGTTGGGCGCATTTAATGCTTTGCATATTCCGTACAGCTTTGCATTTAATGTTTCACGCTTTTGTCAACTACCTCGAGCCTTGTTCACGCTGTGTCTACTGACGTTGCCTTTAATAGCTTCCAACGTTCCTTTTGTCAGTCAGCGTAGCCTGCCACCTGTACTTTCTTCTGATTTGATGTTTGTGAATAAAATATTTGAATATCATCAGAGTCAAACAGCTTGGTGCAAAGCATCTTCTTGTCTTCTGACCTTGAAGTGCTTCTGAGCGTGATACCATGAGAACTTCAGTGCTTCTGCTTCTGACCTCAAGTTCTTCTGATGCTTCCATAGACTCATGTTCTGATTCTGCCTTGACCATCTTCTGATGTCTTGCCAGACCATGTTCTGATGTTGCATGCTGAACCTTCTGAGACAAAGCTTCTGAGCGCTGATTTGTGCATACTCTTTATATATTTCCTGAAAAGGAAATTGCAATGTATTAGAGTGCCACATTATCTCACACAAAATTCATATCCTTGTTATCATCAAAACTAAGAATATTGATCAGAACAAATCTTGTTCTAACAAAAGATACCGTAGCTAATTCGTAGCTAATTTGTAGCTACAAGGCAAATCTGGAAAATTGCAGAATATGCAGAAACGATAGCAAATTCATAACAAATTCACAGCGAATTCGTAGCTAAATTTTCAGGCCCAGAATGATGAAGACGATGAACGCGTGGCACGTGGATTTTTTCTGACTCGCCAGTCAAACACGCGTGGGGTCCAATTCTGACTGCGTTTTGAATGTTTCCAATTAATCATCACGTTTTAATATTTATTCCTTTTTTTAATACACTAACAACTTGTGTAGGTGGGGCAGCTGGTAATGGAGAGAGGCCTATCACTATAGGAACCAGGGTTCAAACCCTGGTGTCCTATACTATTTTACTTAATTTTCAATTTATTTGCATATTTTCCTTTAATTTACTTTTAATTAATAGTTAACCATTTTATTAACCAATTAACAAATAGTAATTAGGATTAGCTTAATTTAGACAATCATCCTTTTAATTAACAAATAGAATTAGGTTTATTTATTTAATTAGTTTTAATCATAAAAAAATAGATTTAGGTTTAATTGATTTAATTTTTTACATTAATTTTAATTGATCTTAATTAGGATTTGATTAGATTTTTTAGGATTTAATAACCAATTAGAGATTTAATTAGAATTTAATTTAAATTAATTGTATATAATTAAATAATTAGATTAATTCTATTAATTAATTAGATTTAGGTTAATTTTCATAATTAGATTAGATTTTCAATTAACATTAACTTAAAATCTTTTTCTAACCTTAAATCTTTTCCTTCTCCTCTTCAATATTTTCCCGACTTTTTTATTTTGTCCGCTATTTATTTTCTCGCACAATTTTTTTTACCAATTATGTAACTGTTCATGGGATGTAATAGTTTAATTAGGATTTTTATATTTTCACGCTTTATTTTCCCGAAGGTTTTTATTGTAATTCTCCATCCCGCAGCTTTGTAATAGCGTAGGATTTTATTTTTCGCAATTTACTTTCTGCACCTTATAACTGCTATATAACTGCTAGATGTATATTAATAGGATTGTACGGTAAGACTAAAACTGAACATAGCTAACCCTAATCTCAAGATTAAATATCTGAATTGACACACTTGCACTCACTCACCTTTAAGGTAACCTCTCTTGTTGCCTTACGATTACATGGTCATGTCCCTCGAGCGTAGGGATACTTTAGAAAAGACGCTTACGATTAACATTGTAGCAACCTGCCCTAAAAATAGATTTTAGAGTCGCCACCTATTCTGCCAGGGCGAATAGGAAACCCTACGAAGTTAAGAAATCTGGGTAAGTTATTATATTCAGGTCAAGTGAAGGTGTTAGGCACCCTTAACCCTTTCCTAAGGTTTGCATTTAAGGATTATAAGAGTATTATGGTAAGGTTTGTGGCAGAAAATTAATAGGGTGAAAAGTGAGATTTAAACCTAATTGAGGTTTTGGGGAAGGGGACTCGCCTTGGTTATCCAAGTGCCTACGTACCTCCTTAGGGAGGATACGAGTCTACGTAGTTCGAGGCAGGGTTGTACGCCTTAGATTTAGATATGAATGTGTTGAAGGTATTTTAAATTACCTTATCGCAGTTTTGAAAATCCGTAGTTTGTAATTTTGTAAAAAGAAATTGTATTTTAAGATGGCGCACAACCCTAAGTATAATATGTTCCATTAACCGCGATGATCAATAGGTTTGATCACCATAATTAACAAATTAAATAAAGAATTGCTAATTATTCTAATCGATTGGTTCGATTATCACAATTAGCAAATAAATGTGTTTTAATAGATTATTGTTTTGGGAATTGAAATATTTTATTATTAACCATCGCAACCAATTAGTTTGATTAAAACGATTAATAAGTTAATGAAGGATTTTAATTATCGTTAATTATTGTAATCAATAGGTTTGATTAAAACAAATAACGAATTTATGAAGATTACTAATCATCGTAACCAATTGAATCGGTTAAAACCTTTTAGCAAATAAACCTATTTGAATTAGATTTTTTAATTAATTAAATAACCGATTATTAACCATCACGACCGATTAATTCGACCGAAACGAATAATAAATAAAATCTTAATATTTATTATATTATTAATTTAATTTTTAGTAATCAAAATTTTAATTATATAAAATAATTAAATTCAATGCAAACAAAATTCAATGGAGATGCATGAATTATCGTAATCGAGTTCAAGTTTAAAGAGACTTACCTTGGCCTATATGGAGATGATTCTGGGGGTGTTGGTGTAGTGCAACAATCCTGATAGCTCCAGGATGATCCAAGGAACGTTTTGCAAGCTTCAGATCCTTTTGAAACGCCTTAATTCTTCAAAACCGATTTCAAGTTCTTGATGAATTTTTGCTTCTTGAATATGGCTCCTTTTCCAGAAATTCGTCCCCTAATGCATTGCCCTAGGTTCTATATTTATAGTGGAACAAATTAGGTTAAAGAATTGAATCAAATATCCATGATTTATGAAATTTAAACTTTGATTGAAATTTGAATTTAATCTTTCCAAATTTGATCAATATTGCTCCTTCTCTTTCCAATCTTTTTATGCACAAAATTATATTGTAATATTGTGTAATTGCTGATTGAAATTGATCTTTATGAGGTCTTCAATCAAATATTTGATTTTCCACTTGATTTATATGACTTTAATCACCATTTAAATGAATAAAAACCATATAAAAATAAAATAAAACCTAATAATTCGTGGCAAATGAATTTGGTGACTTGGATAACTTGTGGATCAAGATTAGATCTTATAAAGTTAGGCCCACTTGCAAGAAAATCTAATTTGAACTACTTTTGTTTCACATTTTGCCTTCAAAATTGTCCAACTTTGACAAGGCATATCTCCCTCAATTTTTAAGATATGGAAGAGTTCTAGGACTTTTTGGAAACCTCAAGATGTTCTCTATAAGCCAATTTTGAACCTTTTTTCCATTTGAAGATTTTATCTTGATGATATGGCCTTTGAAAAAAAACTGCTTTTGGTTGACTTTTGAATAGGACCTGTAATCTTTTGTACCATATCTCTCAAATGAAACATTTCTGGCCTTTGCATGTGAGAGACAAAGTTGTCGAGAATCCAATTTCCCTCAGAATAGGCTTTATTTGGGAAACTTTTGATACTCCATGTGAAAGTTATGGCCAGTCAAAGTTCAGTTGACTTTTTAGACCAAAAACCCTAATTTAGCAACTTTGAATCTTGTTGATTTTGAAGCTTTCCTTGATAAATCATGTTCAACCTTTGATCAAATGATGAATGATACTTTAAAATAAGGATGTTGACCAAAAATCATGAATTTTGACTGCCTTTGACCATAGTTGACTTTTTAGGTCAAATTAGCCGACTGTTGACTATCTAAGCAATTGAAAGAGCAACCTTTGGAATTGAGGCTTGAGTTTTGACAGGGAGATAGTTTGAAACCTACTGAGCCATATGAAATCCCTTGGAGACCTTTATTCATCAATTTCCCTAATAGAATGCAAAACCCTGGTTCAAGAGATCTTTGATTAAGAGATTGTGCCTTGAGTTAACCATTGAGCCTTGAGTCATTGTATGAGTTTGAAAGTGAAATGGGATGGGCAAATTTTGGGGTATGAGAGCTGCCCATGTTCAATCTTCTTGAACCTGGGGATGTAGATCGCCTTGTGTGCCTGTCAGAATCTGAAGGTGGAAGAGGATTGAACACTAGAATACCCAAAAATTTGCGCTTTGCTGGTGCAGGAAGCAATGTTGGAGATGGGCTTAAAGATTCCATCCAATTGTTTGACAAGGTCCTTGTCTAAAGCATATGCTTTTCAGACCTGGATCATATGCATTGATTGTATCTGAGGAGAGATGAAGTAATTTCTTACATAAGACTACCTGAAGAGGTTCTTGAATAAGGTATATCAATGACTGATGCAAAAAAGATTAGGCTTTAATCAAAGCTCGGGAAGAAATGTCTTAGAGAAGACTAACTAAAAAGCTCCCTAAAAGGGCAAGAGATGTCTTAGGAAGGATTGGATAAATGTTTTAAGGGAGATTACATAGAAAGGTATGATATGTCTTAAACAAGACTGACCTAGAAAGGCTCTTAGAAAGGATATGATACGTCTTAAACAAGACTACCCTAGAAAGGTTCCTAGAAAGGATATGATACGTCTTAAACAAGACTACCTAGAAAGGCTCCTAGACAGGATAAGAAAGGTCTTAGAGAAAACTACCTAGAAAGGTTCCTAGAAAGGATGATAAGCGTCTTAGAAAAGACTACCTAGAAAGGTTCCTGGAAAGGATAAGAAATTCTTTAATTGTTTCTGAATTACCTTTGAAGAAAGACTCGGAGTGAAGCATCACAATTGTATTTGTGTCTTGAATGAGCGTTAAGATTGAATCGTTGATACGATCGTATTTGCACCGTACTTGGATGATGATATTCATTTGATCGTAGAATGACCTGAAAAGGAAACATTAATTTTATGCGATGTCATGATGCATGTGTTATGTAATGAGATTCTCAAAATAAATGAGAATCTTGTATGTTATGTATGTGTTATGAACAATGTATGCATGAGCTAGTTGGATGATGTATGGGCACCACTATGTGGTTGAAGCGCATTAGTAATTCCGTATAACCATCTCTGATCAGGGAAAATAAATCCCTATTTGTTGCCGGGGATGATATTAATTAACATGAAGATTTGAAGGAGATCACTGCCGAGGGACTAACGTGATGAATAAACATAGCTATCAATAGCGAAGGCTTCCCGGTTTGTTGTGTAGAAGATACTCAACTTGCTATAGTGCTAGCAAGCTTTTGCAGTTTGTAAATAACCCACTTACTATAGTTCTAGTAAGTCTTCGCAGTTTGTGTAACCCACTTACTATAGTTCTAGTAAGTCTTTGCAGTTGGTGTAACCCACTTACTATAGTTCTAGTAAGTCTTCGCAGTTGGTGTAACCCACTTACTATAGTTCTAGTAAGTCTTCGTAATTATCTTGGATGAGAGAGGGATCACTTGTTATGGTTCTAACAAGTTTACCTGCGTAAAGGAGTCACTTGCTATGGTTCTAGCAAGCTTACCTGCATAGAAGGAATTACCTGCCATGGTTCTGACAAGCGTACCTGCATAAAAGGAATAATTTGCTATGGTTCTAGCAAACTTACCTGCATAAAAGGAATTACCTGCCATGGTTCTGACAAGCTTACCTACACCAAAGGGATCACTTGTCATGGTTCTGAAAAGCTTACCTGCACCCAAGGAATTACCTGCCATGGTTCTGACAAGCGTACCTATATAAAAGGAATCATTTGCTATGGTTCTAGCAAACTTACCTGCATAAAAGGGATTACCTGGTATGGTTCTAGCAAGCTTACCTGCATAAAAGGAATTATTTGCTATGGTTCTAGCAAACTTTCCTGTATAAAAGGATTCACTTGCTATGGTTCTAGCAAATTCACTTGCGTAAAAGGATTCACTTGCTATGGTTCTAGCAAATTTACCTGTGTAAAAGGATTACTTGCCATGGTTCTGACAAGTTTACCTGCATAAAAGGATTCATTTGCTATGGTTCTTGCAAATTTACCTGCGTAAAAGGATTCACTTGCTATGGTTCTAGAAAATTCACCTGCGTAAAAGGGATTACTTGCCATGGTTCTGACAAGTTTACCTGTATAAAAGGATTCACTTGCTATGGTTCTGGCAAGATCATCTGCGTATATTTCTTGACACATCAGCGGAAGTCAGACATATAAGGACCAGTAACTTGGTGTTGTATATTGTATGCACAGAGTGTAGCATGCCTAGCGTAGCGTGTATGAAGCGTAGCGTAAAGCGTAGTGTGTAAAGCGTAGTGTGTAACTTGTAGTGTGTAAAGCGTGGTACGTATAATGCTAATGCGTATGTATGTATGCTGATGCGTATGTATATATGATAATCCCCATATTTTATCTCCTAATAACCCATTGAATTTGTTTAAACCATGCAACGACTATACTTATGCCAACAATTAATGCTTATGCGTAGAATGTTTTCGAGCGGAACTTCAGGTTTCAGTCTCCTTCTAGACCATTAGGTCCTGAACCAATCCCCTGGTACCCTTTGTTTTTTTGAATTGTCTAGACGTTTTGATGTATGAGATGTAATGTATTAACCAATGTATGTAGTGTATGACTTATGTATATTTGCCTGTTGCTCCAATGATAGGTTGTTGATAACCCAAGCATATATAGCTTGCTAATGTTGTAAGGTTGTTTGATAGGGTGTGATGCTAGCATGACTTCCCAATACCTGCTTTTGAACTTGAAGATCGTAGCTAGGGGAAAGATTTGTTGGGTCGGGTGTGAGGATGCCTTTTCCTTTTGCTGTGCGTCTTGCCTTGGTTTGGCTTTTTGAATTACTCCACGCCTTTGACTTTTCGAAATTCTCCACGTCTTTAACCTTTTGCAATTCTTCGCACCTTTAACCTCTTGAAATTCTCCACACCTTTAATCTTTTGAGTTTCTCCACCCCTTTAAACTTTTGAATTGTTCACCCTATGAATTTGATATCCACTGCCCCAATATTTAGTTTCGTGGAAAAAGATGTCTCCGATATCAAGCCATGAAGGAAGTACCCCGAGAAATAACCTTGTCATACAAATGTGATACATATGCTTCAACGTTTAGGTTGAAGGGTATGCCCTTGATCTCCAAGATATGGAGGGCTATCCATAGTGTTCTATCCATTTAAATTTCTCCCATGTTTGACATGCCCCTGATTGTTATTTCTTCGAGATGTGACCCAAGTCGATTGAACTTTAGGATTAATGCCCCTAGTTAATAGGATCTTTGATTGTATGCCCCTGTAATCCTTGAAAATTTGCCCCTGTTTAGGAGAACCCTCTGGACGTGGTTCCCTCATTTAAGAGTCTTTATTAGATATGATCGCTTTTGATTAAACCAATTTTGAAATTTCCTTGATGTTAAGTGTATATTCGTAGATGACGCCATGCCCTTTGAGAAGTAACTCCAATGCGATGCGCATGCAAGTTTTGAAATCGAAGTCCGTTATGAATTAGAACTGGATGATCGGAGATGAATGTTTGAAGAAGCGTAGTGGTTAGGAATGGTTTTAACAACCCTAGGAGTCAGTATAACAAAATCCTGCTTAATATGCTTTCATAGTTAACCTTGCCTCAATTAGGACTTTTGAATGTTGTAACTTGGCCTGGTTCATGGTTTAAGAAACAACGAATATAAGGCTCAGAATTTATTTAACCCACCCCTTTCTCCTTGATGTTCTCCAATCCTAAAGTTCGTTTAATCTAATGAATGGGCTTCATTTGCAAGAGATTTGTTTCAGTTCCGATGATGAGCGGAAGCATTAGTGAAGATCCAAGCACCGATGAAAAATGTTGTAGAGATCCCGGAATTGATGGGAAGCATCGATGATTTAGCAGTCACAAGATTATCCTTTGTATTTTTGCTTTTGTTTTCCTATCCCTTATTTTTGCATGAGCCAATTCCTTTGAATTCGATCCATCAGGATGCCCTAATTTTTACCTAAGTCATTTTTGTTTTCTTTTATGGAATTTTCCATTTTTACTTAGCGGGCGCTTTCCTCCTTTTTTTTGTATGCTCCTTTTGAAATATCGATCCTTGGATTTTGAATATTGTGACTACCATGTTTGACTTTGATTTGTAAGCTTCAACTTTGATACGTCCTCGATGATGTATTGAGGAAGAAGATGTTGTGAATATTGTTTCCATTGCTTTCTCATTTTTTGATGAGTGCGAGGAGGAAGATGTGCTTGCACTGTTTGCTTGATCCTTATGCTTGAACCTTTGTTTGACTGATTCTCTTGACCACAAAATACACCATTGAATTAACCGAAATCTACCCTGCCCCTAGTTGAAATTAAGGTTTATTTGAAAAATAGAAACAAACTCCAACTCCTGGCTCGAGGGGGTTGACTATGGATTATCTCCTTATTTCTCCACTGTTTAGGGATTTGAAACAATGCCTTACATCGTCGACTCGGTCTTACCTTGAAAGCCTATGTTTAGCAAGATTTAGTTATTTGTATTCGTCATTCTCCCTTAAGTTTGTTAGTAATCGGAAATTGAAATTGAAAATAGAATATAAGGGTGCGAGTGGAAAGTCGTAGAAGTGATAGAATGAAGCGAATGAATTGACTCCAAAATCTGCATGGTTATCCCATTAGAATTGCTAATCAGAAGGTACAACTTTTATCCTAGGTAACACTTAGCGATCGTAGAGGTTGAAATTCTGAGCATGACAAAACCTATTGATCCTAGGGGAAATCTCCTTTGTAAATCCATTGACCTTGTTTTACTCCTTAGTTCCTAGACTTGTAGAAGTAAATGGTAACCTCTAACTCTCCTTGGGCATGTCAAACCTGTCGGGAATAAATTGTTAGCGGTGGGTTTTCGTCGTCCGCAACTTCATGAGTTTCCTTTGACTGAACCTCTTTCACTTTTTCTAAGGGTAGTATCACACCGTTTGCAACCTTCAGTGTTTGTAAATTGATATAGAAAACCTACGACCCTTTTGCCCTTTGGTGGGAAGTTAACATATGTCGCCTTCCCTCCATCGTAATTATGCATCTTCGTTCAGGATATTGCCCCAGTTGGACTGACCCTTGCCCCCAAGTTATCGCAGAGTGTCCTTGTAAAATTTGCTATGTTCTAAGATGAACCCCTTTATGACTAGATACCTCTTGAGTGTATCTATGGGTAACTTCTTTGTTGAACTAATCCTTGCTCGGTGATAACCTTTATTGTATTTACAATCCTGTTACGAAAAGGCCTGGACATGTGGCTGGCATGGTGAAAGGCATCCTTATTCTCTTTGTAAGACCAAGTTCATTTTCATCAATAATTTATCCTTCTCTCTCCATAGTTTGTAATCCTTTTGATTTTCTTTGTGAGTCTCGGGAAATCGGCTAGCACGGTAAGTACGGATACGGGCGAAGGTAGAAATGCAAATGTAAATGTATGAACGTACGAAAATGAAAATGCATGTGTATGCGAAAGACTCCTCTTTTTGTGTATAATATGACTCTTTATATGTAATGCAATGCAGGCGCACGACAGATATAACCCTAAGGATAGCCTATGCGGATTTAGAGGTGACATTAGCCGCTAGTGAAATCCTTGCAAGCTAGATGTTATGATACGCCAATGGAAATCCCTTAGATTATGGAGTACGCAGAAGGTAGCAGCTAGTGACCGTTCAAGACAGTTACCAAACCCCATGGCCATCGAGGGGCGTTTGACATGTACCAACGAAGTTGTCCCTCGTGGGAAGGTTCTCTATGCGGAATACAACCTATCTAAGGACGATACCGGACGAAGTGAAATCCCTACAGGCTAGGGATGAAAGATGTATAAATGTAAATCCCAAACCCTACAAGTTAGGGGGTGCGCGGGAGCAAGCATGGGGTGACCGTTCAAGACAGTCACTAGATCTCATGGCCATCGAGAGTCCAATTGATGTATGCTAACAAAGATGTCCTTCGTGCGAAGAATGCGATTTTAGAAGTAAAATCCCTGCTAGCTAGGGAGTGCCTAGATGTAGGCACAGGGTGACTGTTCAAGACAACCACTAGGTCTCATGGCCATCGAGAGGCCAATTGACGTGCATAAATGGAGATGTCCTTCGTGGGAAGGACATGATCTTGGAAACAGAATCCCTACAGGCTAGGGAGCGCGTAGAAAGACCTGCAGAATTACAACACAGATATTCGTAGTATATAAATTGCAAACATATAATAAGCACCTAACCCTAAGTTCATAGGTTCGACATGACGGCTTAGGGAGGCTACCCTTCCCATGGGTATGTTCTAATAAGGGTCTCATGGGACCGTTCGTAGCCTCCGAGACTTTTTGTCTCTTTGGATTTTAGAACAACTCATTTGCCCATGAGGTTCGAGTTTTAGAGGTAGGTTCTCAGAGAGATCAGCCAAATACCCAGTCCTGCCCTCAACAAAGTCAAGCCTCGTTTTGGACATTTCCGAATATTCAACCCACTCTGAGTGGAATTATCAATAAGACTCGTAGGCGATGCAAGTCTCCCCTGGTCTTAAGGATAATTCTCACACTTAGGTTTTAACAGCAATTTATATATAACCCAAAAATGCAATAAAAAAACAAATACTAAATTAAACAAATATTTATTTAAATTGCTGTAAAAAAATTAGTGTAAAATAAAAAACTGTAAATAAGTAAATAAATAAAAGAAAATTAAATTAAATATTTAATAAAAAATCTAAACCCTAACCCCAAAATCCTAACCCTGAAATTTTAGCCAGACCCTAATAATTAACCTTGTACCGTAAACCTTAAACCAAACCTAGTAGCATAATAATTCACCAATTTTTTTCATCCCCAGCAGAGTCGCCAGCTGTAGCAACCTGCCGTAAAAATAGATTTTAGAGTCGCCACCTATTCTGCCAGGGCGAATAGGAAACCCTACGAAGTTAAGAAATCTGGGTAAGTTATTATATTCAGGTCAAGGGAAGGTGTTAGGCACCCTTTGAAGGATAGAAAAACCCTTAGAAAGGGGGGGGTTTGAATAAGTGTGACTTTAAAAACTCTTAAGATAAAAACAATTGCACAATGATTTTTATCCTGGTTCGTTGTTAACGAAACTACTCCAGTCCACCCCCTTAGAGTGATTTACCTCACCTGAGGATTTAATCCACTAATCAATCTTGATTACAATGGTTTTCCACTTAGATACCCTCTAAGTCTTCTAGAGTATTCTGATCACAACTTGATCACTCTAGGAAATTAATGCTTAGATACCCTCTAAGACTTCTAGAGAATACGATCACAACTTGATCTTCTCTAGTTCCTTTACAAATGAATGTAAAACAAATGTTACAATAGTATTACAATGCTTCTTAATAAGCAATAATCACAACTGTGATATTTCTCTTAAGTTCTAAGCTTAATCTCACTAAGATATTACAATGAAGTGAGTTTGAAGATGAAGTTTGATAGCTTTTGATTTCAGCAGAGTTTCAGCAAGATTGAAAAGTTGTTCGTGAATTGGTAACCTTGCTTCTGATCAGAACTTCACTATTTATAGGCGTTTTGAGAAGATGACCGTTGGGAGCATTTAATGCGTTGCGTGATCCTTACAGCATTGCATTTAATGTTTCACTCTTTTGTCAACCACCTCGAGCCTTGCTTTTCCTGCTTTTACTGACTTTGCCGTTAATAGCTTCTAACGTTCCTTTTGTCAGTCAGCGTAGCCTGCCATCTTGTACTTGCTTCTGATATGATGTTTGTAGATACAACGTTTGAATTAATCAGAGTCAAACAGCTTGGTGCAGAGCATCTTCTTGTCTTCTGACCTTGAAGTGCTTCTAGCGTGATACCATGAGAACTTCAGTGCTTCTGCTTCTGATCTCAAGTTCTTCTGATGCTTCAATAGATCATGTTCTGATTCTGCTTGACCATCTTCTAATGTCTTGCTAGAGCATGTTCTGATGTTGCATACTTGAACCTTCTGAGTCAGTGCTTCTTGCGCTGATTTTATGCATACTCTTTATATATTTCCTGAAATGGAAATTGCATAGGATTAGAGTACCACATTGTCTTAAGCAAAATTCATATACATTGTTATCATCAAAACTAAGAATATTGATCAGAACAATTCTTGTTCTAACAATCTCCCCCTTTTTGACGATGACAAAAACATATATAATTGATATGAATTTGCAATCAGAATATTAGACAGCTAAAGACAATTACACAGTTATAGCATAAGCATATAAACATAGTGTGTGAATATGTCTCCCCCTGAGATTAACAATCTCCCCCTGAGATGAATAATCTCCCCCTGAAATAAATATTGGAAGAAATTTACAAATAAAAGACTTCCCTGAGTATTTTCCATTTCAGTTGAGACGTTCATAAATGCCTAGAACTTCAGAACATTCAGAGCTTCTGCTTCTTGCTTCCATAGGACAGCTTCAGATCTTTGAATTTCTTCTTGAATCATTGCATGCTTGATTGTATCAAAACATTCTTGAATGTACCAGAGCATCTTTACATCCTGAAATGTTTCAGAACAAACTAGACAACAAAAGTCAGAGCATGAATGAATCAAAACATACTTTTAAGAAAGAGCATATGTTAGAGCAAACAGTTCTTAAAAGAAATATGTATCAGAACATATAATATGTATCAGAACATAAGGGATAAGAATGTGTTAGAGCATATTCTATCACAAGAATATCTTAACATTCTTCCTTCTTGCTTCTGATCTTGAAGATTTACAGCACTAAGCTTGCTTCAATTTCCATGAGCATGTTTCTATACAGAATTGCTTTTCCCCATGTCTTTGCTTCTCATGTTGAGCTTTTTTAGAATGACTTCAATCCTGCAAAAATCTCAAAGACATAGAACTTGCAAATAATGTTAGACATGTTGAGACTTTCTCCCAGCAACTGATATAATAAATCAAATCAATTATCACATTTTCTCCCCCTTTTTGTCATAACATCAAAAAGCATAAAAGATTCAGATGAAAAACAGACAATATGAGAGAAGAGAAGATTTCATTGATTCATCAAAAAGATATATCAGAAGATACAGAACATATGCAGGAAACAGATGCAAGAAACGAGAAACAACTAAGACCAAAAATGACTACGACTAGCCTAGCCTAGAGACTATCTTGGCTAGAAGGCCTTGAATCTCAGAAGTGCTTTCTGATTGCTTCTTCATGAAGGAGCGAAACTCAGTGCGAGCATCTTCATGCTTATCCAAGCGAGAAGCTAGATCAGCTTGATCCTTTTGAAGAGCCTCCATAGTCTTTACCAGAAGAGAGGATTCACCAGAAGAAGCTTCACTGCCAGCATTTAGTGGAATTGCATGCCCAACAGAAGCATCTAACGTGAGAACATCATCTTGATTTTCCTCAGCAGGAAGTTTCTCAGCAGGATGATTCTCATCAGCTTGTTTCTCAGCATCAGCTTCTACCATAGAAGCATCTTCAGAATAGTCTGGAGTAGGAAGATCAGAATCTCCATTCTCTAGAGCCTGAAGAATTGCAGCCAGACTCTTTGGAGGTGTAGGAGCAGCAACTTCTGAAGGGTAGACAACCTCAGGAATGACCATGTTTGGTGCCTTCTTAGAAGGATTCTCCCTTAGCCAGTTGAATAACCACTGGAAGTCTCCAGTCAGAACAGGAAATAGAGGCTTCCATACAACCAAGTCAAGACAAGGCGCTTGGTCAGATACATCTTCTGCAAGCTCGTCAATAAATTCCTTTTCTTCAAGGCAATATCTGCACTTGACATGAATCACCCAGAATTCTTCATAGGATCTTAGAAATCCAAGATGACCAGGAGCTTCTGCTTCATATAAAACTTCCAGTTCTCCATACGGAATGGAACAAGTCTTCAGAGGACTATAACCAAATAGCGTTGAACAAGATGTGCTGAAGACATTTTAGGTTGTGAACTTGAAGATGAAAGCATGAAGAGATTCTAAGATTCGGTTTAGAACTAGGGTTTATGCAACAAAGAGAAAGAGAGAAATGAACGAAAGAGATAATGAATGAAGAGAGAGAGAATGTAAAGAGATGAATTGTTATGAAGATGAGTTTATATAGGGACGGATTTGAAATGAAATGCAATATGTTTCTGAATGAACAGGATTATAGAAAAAACATAGAATCAAATGCATTTAATGATGAATGACATTAGGAGAGATAACGTAATATTTGAAATGATTTGCACAGTTACCTAGGGCGGCGTCTCCTCAATTGCACGCATACTTGTCCAAATAGAGTGAACACGTGTTCAACATCTGGAAAGCTGGGGACAACTGTTTTGCTTTAAAAGAAATTCTGAATCAACTTAGATAATGAAACGTTAGTAATAATAGAATCAAAACTTCTAATTGATCATCATCAGAACTTCTTATAAGAAGATAAAACAAGATCATTTCAGAACTAATCCATACGTCAGAACTTCTCATCTTCTCATTCTAGGCATAAGTCCATACTGATATTCTTCAGAATGAACTTAAACCTATCTTCAGCAAGGGGTTTTGTAAAGATATCAGCCCATTGATGGTCTGTATCAACAAAGTTCAAAGATAGAACACCCTTCTGAACATAGTCCCTAATAAAATGATGTTTGATCTCAATATGTTTAGCTTTGGAATGTAAGATATGATTCTTAGACAAACATGTAGCAGAAGTATTATCACATAAGATAGGAATGTTACTCTCATATATCTGATAATCTTCTAGCTGACTCTTCATCCAGAGCATCTGTGTACTACATCCAGCAGCAGCAACATATTCTGCTTCTGTTGTAGAGAGGGCAGTGGTAGCTTGCTTCTTGCTGTACCAGGAGATCAGATGACTTCCAAGAAATTGACAACTTCCAGAAGTACTCTTTCTTTCAATTCTATCTCCAGCGTAATCAGCATCACAATATCCTACTAAGTTGTACTCTTTAGATCTTCTGTAGACTAAACTAACATTAGTAGCACCTTTCAGATACCTCAGAATTCTCTTAACAGCTGTTAAGTGAGATTCTCTATAATCTGATTGGAATCTTGCACACAGACAAACATTGAATAAAATGTCAGGTCTAGAAGCAGTAAGATATAGAAGAGATCCAATCATACCTCTGTACAACTTCTGATCTACCTTCTTACTTACCTCATCCTTACCTAAGATACACGTTGGATGCATAGGAGTCTTTGCTTCTTTGCTTTTAGAAAGATTAAACTTCTTCAGAAATTCTTTCACATACTTGGTTTGGTGAACATATGTTCCTTCTGATGTTTGATTGATCTGGATCCCAAGGAAATACTTGAGTTCTCCCATCATGCTCATTTCAAACTCAGCCTGCATAGATTTAGCAAACTCCTTTCCAAGTGTAGCATTAGATGTTCCAAATATAATATCATCAACATAAATTTGGCAAATTAAAAGATCATTCTTAAAGGTTTTACAAAAGAGAGTAGTATCCACTTTTCCTCTAGTGAAACCATTATCTAGAAGGAAAGAACTCAATCTTTCATACCAAGCTCTAGGAGCTTGCTTCAATCCGTATAATGATTTCTTTAGTTTGAAAACATGATTTGGAGACTTAGAGTCTTCAAAGCCAGGAGGTTGATGGACATAAACTTCTTCATCTATATAACCATTTAAGAAGGCACTCTTAACATCCATCTGATATAGAGTGATGTTATGTTGAGTGGCAAAAGAAATCAATAAGCGAATAGATTCTAACCTGGCCACTGGTGCAAAGGTTTCTATATAGTCTATACCTTCTTGCTGACTATAACCCTGAGCAACCAGTCTGGCTTTGTTTCTTACAACTTCTCCCTTTTCGCTTAGCTTGTTTCTGAAGACCCACTTTGTACCAATGATGTTAAATCCTTTTGGTCTAGGAACAAGATCCCACACATCATTCCTTGTAAACTGATTTAGTTCTTCTTGCATGGAAATTATCCAGTCTGCATCTTCTAGAGCTTGATCAACAGAAGTTTGCTCAATCAAAGAGACATGACCTAATTGACATTCTGCATTGTTCTTAAGGAATGCTCTTGTTCTGATAGGATCATCCTTCTTTCCAAGAATGACATCTTCTGAGTGACCAGATGTGAGTCTAGAAGATCTTCTGACTGTTGGCTCTTCAGAAATTCTGAGATTCTCTAAAGATGCAGCAACTTGATCTTCTGATCATTTGCTTCTGAGATCTTCAGCTTCTGATACTTTGCTTCTTGGTTCTTCAGCTTCTGATATATCAATATCTAAATCTGCAAAATTCTCAAACTGCTTTGGCTTTTCAAGACCAAGCTTATCATCAAATCTGATATTGATTGATTCTTCAACAACCAATGTTTCAGTATTGTATACTTTGTAGCCTTTAGAGCGTTCAGAATATCCAAGAAGGAAACACTTCTGTGCCTTAGAATCAAACTTACCAAGATAATCTTTAGTTTTCAGAATGAAACAAACACATCCAAAAGGATGAAAATATGAAATGTTGGGCTTTCTGTTCTTCCACAATTCATAAGGAGTCTTATTAAGAATAGGTCTTATAGAGATTCTATTCTGAATATAGCATGCAGTGTTTATTGCTTCTGCCCAGAAATTCTTAGCCATATTGGTTTCGTTGATCATGGTTCTGGCCATTTCTTGTAGAGTCCTATTCTTTCGCTCTACAACTCCATTTTGCTGTGGAGTTCTAGGGCAAGAGAAATCATGGGCAATACCATTTTCTTTGAAGAACTCCTCAAAGAATCTGTTCTCAAATTCGCCACCATGATCACTTCTGACCTTTATGATTTTGCACTCCTTCTCAGATTGAATCTGAGTGCAGAATTTAAAGAACACTGAATGATACTCATCCTTGTGTTTTAAGAACTTTACCCATGTCCAGCGACTATAATCATATACGATGACTAATCCATATTTCTTCCCTCTGACAGATGCTATTTTGACTGGGCCAAACAGATCAATGTGCAGAATTTCTAGCGGCCTAGAGGAAGAAACAACATTCTTAGACTTGAATGCAGGTTTGGAAAACTTCCCTTTCTGACATGCTTCGCAAAGAGCATCTGATTTATATTTCAGATTAGGGAGTCCTCTGACCAAATTTAGTTTGTTAATCTGAGAAATCTTTCTCAAACTAGCATGGGCTAATCTTCTGTGCCAGACCCATTGCTCTTCACTAACAGACATAAGACAAGTTACCTTCTGATTCTTAAGATCTTAAAGATCAATCTTGTAAATTTTGTTCTTTCTCTTGCCTGTAAATAGGATTGAGCCATCCTTCTGACTTACACCCTTGCAAGACTTTTTATTGAAGATTATGTCATAACCAGTGTCACTTAATTGACTTATGGACAACAAGTTATGAGCAAATCCATCTACCAGAAGAACATTAGTTATAGAAGGAGAGTTACCAGTACTTATGGTTCCTGAGCCAATAATTTTGCCCTTCTGATCTCCTCCAAACTTAACTTCTCCAGCAGATTTAAGCACCAGGTCTTGGAACATAGACCTTCTTCCTGTCATGTGTCGAGAGCACCCAGAGTCCAGGTACCATGACATGCTTTCCTTTGTCTTCTTTGCAGCCAAGGATATCTGCAACGGGAATAATCTTTTCCTTAGGTACCCACATTTTCTTGGGTCCTTTCTTGTTAGTTTTCCTCAAGTTCTGATTGAACTTGGGTTTAGCATTATAAACAATAGGAGAAACAACATGATAATCCTTATTCTGAGTTACATGATATTTTCTAGGTTGTGTCACATGCTTCTTAGTGTGTGTAATGTGAAAGCTTTTAGCATGTGATGTGAGCCTAATATCATGGGAGTGGCCATACTTGAACTGATCATACAATGGCTTGTATGTGATTTTCATATCATCTACAGGTTCAAATTTGTATGGGGTATCACCCTCATAACCAATGCCAACTCTCTTGTTTCCAGAAACAACATATATCATAGAAGCAAGATGACTTCTTTCAATGCTTCTAGATAAGAACTTCCTAAAGCTCAAGTCATATTCTTTCAGAATATGGTTCAGGCTAGGAATGGACTTTTCTGAGACAGAAGGAGATCCAACATCTTTGGATAATTTTAAAACTTTTTCCTTCAATTCAGAATTTTCCACTTCCAGCTTCTTAGTTTCAGATTCAAATAGCTTTTTCAGCTTTTTGTATTTGATACAAAGATGAGCCTTGAGTTCCAGAAGTTCTGTTAGACTGGAAACTAACTCTTCTCTAGATAGTTCAGAAAATACCTTTTCAGAATCTAATTCTGATGTAGATTCTGATCCATCATCAATTGTGGCCATCAGTGCAATGTTTTCCTGCTCGCCTTTAGAGTCTGATTCTGATTCTGATGAATCTGAATCATCCCAAGTTGCCATAAGACCTTTCTTCTTATGAAACGTCTTCTTGGGCTTCTCCTTCTGAAGCTTTGGACACTCATTCTTGTAGTGACCTGGCTCATTGCACTCAAAACAAGTGACCTTCTTCTTGTCATATCTTCTGCTTCCAGAAGATTCTCCTTTTTCAAGTTTCTTAGAACTTTTGAAGTTCTTGAACTTCCTATGCTTGCTCTCCCAGAGTTGGTTTACCCTTCTGGAGATCATGGACAGTTCATCTTCTTCTTCTGATTCTGATTCTTCAGAATCTTCTTCTTCAGCCTGAAAAGCGTTAGTGCATTTTTTATAATTAGATTTTAATGCAATAGACTTACCTTTCTTCTGAGGTTCATTAGCATCCAGCTCTATTTCATGACTCCTCAGGGCACTGATCAGCTCTTCCAAAGAGACTTCATTCAGATCCCTCTAGGAAATCAATGCTTAGATACCCTCTAAGACTTCTAGAGAATACGATCACAACTTGATCTTCTCTAGTTCCTTTACAAATGAATGTAAAACAAATGTTATAAGAGTATTACAATGCTTATTAATAAGCAATAATCACAACTGTGATATTTCTCTTAAGTTCTAAGCTTAATCTCACTAAGATATTACAATGAAGTGAGTTTGAAGATGAAGTTTGATAGCTTTTGATTTCAGCAGAGTTTCAGCAAGATTGAAAAGTTGTTCGTGAATTGGTAACCTTGCTTCTGATCAGAACTTCACTATTTATAGGCGTTTTGAGAAGATGACCGTTGGGAGCATTTAATGCGTTGCGTGATCCGTACAACATTGCATTTAATGTTTCACTCTTTTGTCAACTACCTCGAGCCTTGCTCTTCCTGCTTTTACTGACTTTGCCGTTAATAGCTTCTAACGTTCCTTTTGTCAGTCAGCGTAGCCTGCCATCTTGTACTTGCTTCTGATCTGATGTTTGTAGATACAACGTTTGGATTAATCAGAGTCAAACAGCTTGGTGCAGAGCATCTTCTTGTCTTATGACCTTGAAGTGCTTTTAGCGTGATACCATGAGAACTTCAGTGCTTCTGCTTCTGATCTCAAGTTCTTATGATGCTTCAATAGACCATGTTCTGATTCTGCTTGACCATCTTCTGATATCTTGCCAGAGCATGTTCTGATGTTGCATACTTGAACCTTCTGAGTCAGTGCTTCTTGCACTGATTTTGTGCATACTCTTTATATATTTCCTGAAATGGAAATTGCATAGGATTAGAGTACCACATTGTCTTAAGCAAAATTCATATACATTGTTATCATCAAAACTAAGAATATTGATCAGAACAATTCTTGTTCTAACACCCTTAACCCTTTCCTAAGGTTTGCATTTAAGGTTTATAAGAGTATTATGGTAAGGTTTGTGGCAGAAAATTAATAGGGTGAAAAGTGAGATTTAAACCTAATTGAGGTTTTGGGGAAGGGGACTCGCCTTGGTTATCCAAGTGCATATGTGCCTCCTTAGGGAGGATCAGAGTCTACGTAGTTCGGGGTAGGGTTGTACGCCTTAGATTTAGATTTGAATGTGTTGAAGGTATTTTAAATTACCTTATCGTCGTTTTGAAAATCCGTAGTTTGTAATTTTGTAAAAAAAAATTGTATTTTAAGATGGTGCACAACCCTAATTATAATATGTTCCATTAACCGCGATGATCAATAGGTTTGATCACCATAATTAACAAATTAAATAAAGAATTGCTAATTATTCTAATCGATTGGTTCGATTATCACAATTAGCAAATAAATGTGTTTTAATAGATTATTATTTTGGGAATTGAATTATTTTATTATTAACCATCACAACCAATTAGTTTGATTAAAACGATTAATAAGTTAATGAAGGATTTTAATTATCGTTAATTATTGTAATCAATAGGTTTGATTAAAACAAATAACGAATTTATGAAGATTACTAATCATCGTAACCAATTGAATCGGTTAAAACCTTTTAGCAAATAAACCTATTTGAATTAGATTTTTTAATTAATTAAATAACCGATTATTAACCATCACGACCGATTAATTCGACCGAAACGAATAATAAATAAAATCTTAATATTTATTATATTATTAATTTAATTTTTAGTAATCAAGATTTTAATTATATAATTATATAAAATAATTAAATTCAATGCAAACAAAATTCAATGGAGATGCATGAATTATCATAATTGAGTTCAAGTTTAAAGAGACTTACCTTGGCCTATATGGAGATGATTCTGGGGGGGTTGGTGTAGTGCAACAATCCAGATAGCTTCAGGATGATCCAAGGAACGTTTTGCAAGCTCTAGATCCTTTTGAAACGCCTTAATTCTTCAAAACCGATTTCAAGTTCTTGATGAATTTTTGCTTCTTGAATATGGCTCCTTTTCCAGAAATTCATCCCCTAATGCATTGCCCTAGGTTCTATATTTATAGTGGAACAAATTAGGTTAAAGAATTGAATCAAATATCCATGATTTATGAAATTGAAACTTTGATTGAAATTTGAATTTAATCTTTCCAAATTTGATCAATATTGCTCCTTCTCTTTCCAATCTTTTTATGCACGAAATTATATTGTAATATTGTGTAATTTCTGATTGAAATTGATCTTTATGAGGTCTTCAATCAAATATTTGATTTTCAACTTGATTTATATGACTTTAATCACCATTTAAATGAATAAAAATTAATATAAAAATCAAATAAAACCTAATAATTCGTGGAAAATGAATTTGGTGACTTGGATAACTTGTGGATCAAGATTAGATCTTAAAAAGTTAGGCCCACTTGCAAGAAAATCCAATTTGAACTACTTTTGTTTCACATTTTGCCTTCAAAATTGTCCAACTTTGACAAGGCATATCTCCTTCAATTTTTAAGATATGGAAGAGATCTAGGACTTTTTGGAAACCTCAAGATGTCCTCTATAAGCCACTTTGGAATCTTTTTTCCATTTGAAGAATTTATCTTGATGATATGGCCTTTGACAAAAAACAGCTTTTGGTTGACTTTTGAAAAGGACCTATAATCTTTTGTACCATATCTCTCAAATGAAGCATTTCTGGCCTTTGCATGTGAGAGACAAAGTTGTAGAGAATCCAATTTCCCTCAGAATAGGCTTTGGTTGGGAAACTTTTGATACTCCATGTGAAAGTTATGGCCAGTCAAAGTTCAGTTGACTTTTTAGACTAAAAACCCTAATTTAGCAACTTTGAATCTTGTTAATTTTGAAGCTTTCCTTGATAAATCATGATCAACCTTTGATCAAATGATGAATGATACTTTAAAATAAGGATGTTGACCAAAAATCATGAATTTTGACTGCCCTTTGACCATAGTTGACTTTTTAGGTCAAATTAGCCGATTGTTGACTATCTAAGCAATTGAAAGAGCAACCTTTGGAATTAAGGCTTGAATTTTGACAGGGAGATAGTTTGAAACCAAATGAGCCATATGAAATCCCTTGGATACCTTTATTCATCAATTTCCCTAAGAGAATGCAAAACCCTAGTTTAGGAGATCTTTGATTAAGAGAGTGTGCCTTGAGTTAACCATTGAGCCTTGAGTCATTGTATGAGTTTGAAAGTGAAATGGGATGGGCAAATTTTTGGGTATGACAAACGTCATCATAGTCCCTTTGATATAAAGATCATAGACCCTTTGAGTTGCCTACGAAAAGATGATCTTGTCCCTCGAGACGCTATGATAAAATGATGATAGTCCATTCGAATTGCTAAGGTATCCTTACATGTTGCCTTCTATGACCATTCGATGACCCTACGCCTGTCCCTTCACATCCAATAGATAGGATTTCCTACCAACTAATGGTATGGATAATACTATCTCCAAAATAGAAAAGACATAAAATAGGAAAGACTATTATTCAGTGGGTAGGTTCTCCTAAATGCTTGCTCACTCTCAAATTCATTTTTACGCCTCACTTTTTCAAATAAAATATTTTTCAGACAACACTTTGTATACATTCGTACAAGAATCATTACAAAGTATGCCTTACTAATGGCACTCCAAATATTTTCAAACACACACACACACACACAAATCAAACAAAGTGAGCTAAGTAATTAAGAGCCCGTGATTAACAATCTGGGGATACGTATGACTCGACCATAGCCTAGCTGAAGATTAAAAATCTGGGGGTCGAGTTAGTTACCGAGGGTACTGAGCCTCTTCATCAAATTGAAGAAGGGCGTATCGTGTCTGCTGACTTCGGCAATTGGTAGCAGGGAGGATGGGTTCAGTACCATAGAAGACCACATCATGCCCGTGGATGAGACTGTCTGATCATGGATTTTGTTGAATTTAATTATTAAGTTTCTGGCCTGCGTGGTGATTTAGTTTGAACTTCATTTTAGTGATTCCCCCCCTTTTATGGTGTATTTAACTTCTTATCGTCTTGGCCGTATCGGTCCAGTGACGGGAACAATATTTGGGGCTTTGGGACTTTTATTTAAATAAGTTTTAGCTCTTTTGATATGTGTACATGACTAGCGCTATATATGTATGTTTTTGTTCGTATTTCATTTTTGAACAAGGGGTTCTTACTCGGTATTTCTATGTTCGTCAAGTGTGGGGAACTTGCACGAATTGTCGGGGACAAATGCCTGGCATGGAGTGAATCTCGGGCTCCGTTGATATGGGGCCTGAATTTCATGGTGTGAACTGTCCCTTCACGAGCAGGGCATTCTACCATCGTGGTACGCTTACGAAGGGGGAGCCCTTTTTGAGTGTCCCCCGAAGGATCAAGTGTTAGCTCGTCAAAAGAGTAGACTGTTGTCTTTTATTTCAACAGGAGGTGCCATGCTTGTCCCTAGGCTGCACCTAAGACTTTACTCGCTTCCTTTGTGGAGAGGAATGATATGGATGGTCTTAGTTGTAATATTATTTTAGCTTTTAAGCATTCCATGGTCGAACAAGTTTTTCTCCTTGTAAATTTTCTAAGTAATAGGCCTCATTCCTTGTCTTTACTCAAACGCAACAAGGGTCTTCCCAGTTCGCTACTAATTTGCCTTCTCGAGAATCTTTGTGATTCCTTTTGAGGACTAAACTGCATATATTGAACTCTCGTTTAATAACTTTCAGGTCGTATCTCAGGGCTAGCTTTTGTTTAAGTGATGCTTCACAGAGGGCAATGCTTGATCGGAATTCTTTGACCAAGTTAAGCTCTTCTCTGATGGCTTCGTCATTCATTTCCTCGTCAAGAGGTTCCTCTGTCTGCCTGATTGGCTCGTATATCTCGATAGGTATTACGACCTCGATTCTGTATGTTAACCGGAAAGGGGTTTCTCCGGTGGTTGAATAAGGTGTGGTTCGGTAGGCCCAGAGGACATTGTGTAGCTCTTCGACCCATCTCTTTTTGATTTCGTCATGTCTCCTTTTGAGACCTCTTAGGATTACTCTATTTGCGGCCTCGGCTTGGCCGTTAGTCTAGGGATGCTCGACGAAAGCGAAATGTTGTACCGTCCCTAGTCTTGTGACAAAATCTTGAAAGTTTTTGTCAGTAAACTGGGTTTCGTTATCGGTAACGATAGCTAAAGGTATACCAAACCGGGCAAGTGTATTTCTTTTGTAGAAACAGAGTACTTTTTGCGCAGTTATTTTGGCTAGTGCTTCCGCTTTGATCCACTTGGTGAAGTAATCGACGACCACTATCAGATACTTTTTTTTATTAGAGCCGGTAACGAAGGGACCGAGGAGATCCATCCCCCACCATGAAAACGGCCAGGGCAACGATATGGATTTGAGTTCGTTTGGAGGAGCAAGGTGCATATCCCTGAAACGTTGGCATTTATCGCATTTCTTGACGTGCTCTTTGGAATCTTGTTGCATGGTGGGCCAATAATACCCTGTTCATAAAGCTTTTCGAGTGAGTGATCTTCCTCCTAGGTGTTGGGCGTTTATCCCCTCATGTATCTCTCGTAGAACGTGAGGAATTTTACTTTCCTCGATAAATTTGAGGAGGGGAATGGAGAACCCTCTTCTATACAGCCGGTATCCGACCAACACGTAGGAGCAGGCTCTTCTTCTGATGACAGCGGCCTCTTTACGGTTGTTTGGTAGTTGTTCGTTCGCTAAGTAGTTGTACACCGGAGTCATCCAACATGTGGTGTCCTCGATTGCGTTTACATCGAGGACCGTGGCCAATTTTTCGATACTGGGTCGGGGTAAGACTTCCAGGATAATGGATTTGTTTCCACCTTTCTTCATGGTGCTGGACAGTTTCGATAAAACGTCCGCTCGAGTATTATGTTCCCGGGGAACGTGTCTTACTTTGGCCGACCTAAAATGGACTATCCTTTCTCGGACCAAGGCCAGATATTCTGTGAGGTTATCCTTTTTGACCTGATAATCCCCAGACACTTGTGATGCAACCATTTAGGAGTCTGTGAATATTTTGATCTCATCGGCACCAATATCTTTGGCTAGTCTTAATCCGGTAAGGAGAGCCTCGTATTCTGCTTGACTGTTGGAAGTGGGGAAGGATAGAGAGAGAGAGATGCCTCTATTAGCGTTCCTTCTTCACTCTCTAGGATCATGCCCGCGCCATTACCCGTCGAACTGAATGCTCTGTCCACGTAGATGACCTATTTCTGGGCGTTGCTTGTAGATGATTCGACGAAAGTCATTTCGGCCATAAAGTCGGCAAGGCTTGGGTATTAAGTGTTTTCCTTCCTTCGTATCTTATGTCTAATTCAGATAGTTCTAGCGAACAGCAGAGCATTCGTCCGGCCATATGTGGGCGTCCGAGCAGCTGTTTTATTGGTTGTTCGGTTCGTACTACAATGGGGTGAGCCAGAAAATAATGTCTTAGCCTTCTTGCGGCGTTGATAAGGGCCAGCGGGACCTTCTCTATCTATTGATATTTGAGCTCGAGGCCTTGAAGTGCCTTGCTCGTAAATTATATAGGTTATTGCCCCTCTTTGGTTTCTCTGATGAGGGCCGCACTGACAGCCTCTGCTGCCACGACTAGGTATAAGTATAAGGCTTCCCAGCTATCCCGTCGGGATAGGACAAATGGTCGCGATAGGGCTTGTTTGAGTTGGATGAAGGCTTTGTCGCACTCATCTCTCCATTCAAATATAGCCTCTTTTCGCAAAAGTTTGAATAGGGGAAGAGCGTGCTAGGCTGACTTGACCACAAAACGGGATAACGATGTAAGCATTCCGTTCAGCGATTGGATGGATTTCTTTGAGTTCGGCGTGGGGAATTCGGAAAAAGCCCTACATTTGTCCAGATTAGCTTCAATTCCTCTCTTGGTCAAATAGAAACTAGGGAATTTACCTGCTCGGACACCGAATGTGCATTTTTCGGGATTAAATCTCACTTTACATTTTCTGGCCTATTCAAAGACCTTTTTAAGGTGGAGCGCATGATCAATATCCTCTTGGGATTTTACGATCATGTCGTCCATGTATACTTCGAGCATATCTCAGATTTCTCCTCGGAATACTTTATTCATCATTCGTTGGTAGTTTGCCCCAACATTTTTCAGACCGAAGGGCATTACATTTAAGTAATAGTTTCTCGAATCTGTCATGAAAGTCGTGTATTTTTTATTGGCCTTAGCCATAGAGATTTGATTTTATCCCGACTACGCGTCCATAAACGACAATAATTTAAAACCTGCGGAGTTATCTACTAGTTTATCTATGCTCAAGAAAGGGTATGCATCTTTAGGACAAGCCCTATTGAGATCGGTGTAATCAGTACACATGCACCATTTTCCATTATTCTTTTTTACCAATACAACATTGGACAACCAAGTAGTATACTTAGCTTTCAAAATAAAGTTTTCCTCTAAGAGGTCTTTTACAGCTAGTTCGGTCACGACCGTCTACTCAGGGGATTCCTTCCTCCTTCTCTATGCAACAACCTTGCACACTGGATCAATGGTCAGGTGATGACAGGAGACTTTGGGGTCAAGGCCGAGCATCTCTGCGATACTCCAGGCGAATAGATCAACATTTTCTCGGAGACATACCTTTAGTTGCTTTCTGGCCAAGTCGGGTAGGTCGATTATGATCTTGACCCCTCTGCCCGGTTCTTCTCCGAGTGGGACAAGCTCAAAGTCACCATCGGGTGTAACACCCCACTTTCCCATTTTATAAAAATACGGTAAAATAATAAAAATTTATCAGAGTTCACAAACAAAAGTGGAATATCACGTCATTTCAAGCCAAATAGAATATGAAGTCTCAATTACTTCATCTATTTATTTCTCATTAATCAATAAAAATAGCGGAAATATTATTTTATTTGAAAATAATCACGGCACAATTGCCAATTTATTCCAAAACTCCACACAAAATCGTGGTCCTCAAATATTTGAATAAAAAACAGACACGTAACAAAATTCAATTAAAAATAACAAATAAAATAATCCCCAAAAACATCCCGTGTTACGTATCAGAGCGACTCGAACTAACAACACGAAAGACTTCCATAATGCTATCCTGGACTTCCAATGCTATTCTTGAGTACCTGCCCATTTCCCATGGTAGGGGAAATATCAGCAGAAAGGGTGAGTACTCACATACCATTACAAAAGATATAGGAACAAATATAATAACATAATTCACAAGTCGTGGTTCATGTTCACATAACATCACACTGCATATACAAACTTCATTTATTCAAACATTCATCACAGTATAAATTAACGCATCATTCACAATATCATAAACAAGTCATCACAGATCCATTCATTTATGCAACTCCACAGTGCACATATCACGACACACATGTCCCTCCCAATCACAACTTAACAAACATATAATAATAATAATAATGACAATGCAATGTGACTCAATGACTTGACACAATGCATGTGGTACCAAAACATCGTGGTTCATGACCACAGTTCCCGTCGGAACTCTCGACCCCTTTTTCATGGTCCAGTGTGACCCCTATTTCATGATCACACCCACGACCCCTGTTTCATGGTCAAGTACGATCCTTATTTCATGACCGCACCAATTCATGGTTCATTCAATCGAACACGATTCCTAAAAGAATCTGGATAATTCGCATACACTCCACTGAGCAATGAATTATCTCCACCATGACTCCACAATTGAGTCTGGACCTACTAGGTATCTACCATAGATTTTCACCTAGCAGTCTCAATGCTATGTTATGCAATGCACAATCAGCCTAATATGCATAATCACAAATAACAACATGCATATCACACGATCCTCTTGATCACACGTAAGCCACACACTAACCGTAATTCACAAAGAATTACCACAACACAATATGCACATTCATAATAGATAATATGCATATCAAACAATCCTCCTGATCACATGTAAGCCACACACTTACCGTAATTCACAAAGAATTACCACAACATAATATGCACATTCATAACAGATAATATGCATTCAACAACAACATACAACAACTACCAATTCATATGACTATCATACAGTCACTACATCATACCACAACTGTCCAACACATCACATATACATGTCAAAACCTGCAGCAATTACAATCTACAGCTACAACACACATTCGCACAACCAAACTCAACATTTCACAGTTCAACACATCGTAACATATACGGAAACACATATAACGCATCGAATTATTAGAATTCTGGTATTGAAAATAATTTTAACAGAAAGTACACAAAACCAGCTTTCCAACGATTCGAATGGCGCGCGAGTTGGACACACGGAACAAAAGTTATGATTTTTCAAAGTATTTCAACAAACCCGACACCGACATTTTACACTGACACCTTAAAAGCACATTAGACCCTATTTAAATTTAATTCTAGGACTTGAAACCATTTTTACAAGAAAGTACACTATATTAGGTTTCTCCAGGTTCGAACGGTGAGTCAAACGGACACCCGAAACTCAAGTTATGAATTTTTGAAGTTTTATAAAAATCCTCATTTTTCCTGCGAACAGCTCTCGGGTTCCCACTCAAATCCCCTCAAAATCTCATCTAAACATCACTATAATACAAATTAAATACATAGAAACCTATATCTATCATGTATCAACAATTAGGAACCTTAAAAAATAATTTCTAGCACAAAAGTTTTGAATCCAAATCCAAACCCTAACATTTCAATTCTAGCAATTTCAAGAACAAAATCCCTTTTCAAAATTGTTCGTAACTTTATTCCGAATCTGACACGCGAACACGCAACAACAACACATTTACATCATACACTTCATAATCATACAATCTCATAACAACAATTGCAACCAATTATCATTCCAACAACAATCATCATAACAACATAGAATTCATAAATAAAAAATCAACAATCATCAAAATTATCTCATAACGACAAATCCCCAAAATCCCAAATCATATCATTATACCTAAACCCATATCAAGAATAATAGCATGGAAACCCCTCTTACCTCGAAATTGCTCAGAAAATCCTGCGGAGATTGATTCTTGAAATTGCCCTAGTTCTCCCTTGATCTTCCTCTCTAGCTTGTTCTTCTTCCTCTTCTCACTTCTACCATGTTTTTACTTTTCTACGTAACTCTCCCTTTTCTCAACTTCTAATTCTCTTTTATTCCAATACTAACCCTTAGACCTCTAATACCTAATTCTAACCTTACCCTTCCCTAATTAAATAATTATTTAATAAATCACTAAATAATATTCATTCTATTATTCTATTAATAAAAATAACAACATTAATAATAATAATAATAATAATAAGCATAAAAATAATAATAACAATAATAATAATAATAGTCATAATAATAATGGTAGTAATCATAATAATAAAAATAAAATTATTATTACTTATATCACATAATTACTACCGACATTTTCAGTCTACTCGTCCCACTATGGACTCCACACCTACACGCTCAACCACACACCCTTAACAAGGCCAAACAATTAAAATAACACACGATGATTAAATAATTAAAAATGGGGTGTTACATCGGGGATAGGTCGCAATTGGTCTTCAACCTGATCCGCCAAGGATTTCTTTGTCTCAGCCCTTACCTCAACTTCTCTACAAAAAGGGCTGTCCAGATCAATAGTGTCAACACGTGGCAATGGCTTGGGTACCTCAAAACTGGCTGGTAATACTAGCTTTGCATCTTGCCGAGGAGTCACTTTGATGGAGTAGAGGCCTTTGGCGGATGCTTCAAAACACCTCCGAGCTACCTCGATGTCTCCATGTAAAGTGGCAACCTGTCCCTTGGCCGTATTGTATTTCATCTTGAGGTGAACCGTGGAGGGCACATCTATCAACTCAGCTAAGGTCGGTCTTTCGAAAATGCACTGGTATATGGACAAATAATCGATGACCAGAAACTAGACCTTTATGGCCCTATCCATCTAAGCCGCTCTGAATGAGACAATCAGCTCCACAAAGCCCCATGGTTTCGTGACAATGTCGTTGAATCCTTGTAAATCCGAACCTACATACAGGGTGAGGTGGCGTTCATCCAGTTGCAGAGTAGCGAACAATTGTGAATACATGATATTGATAGAGTTGCCCTGATCGATTATGATGAGGCGAACGTCGAAGTTAACCATCCTGGCTCGGATGAGCAGAGGAATAGTAGAGTTAAGGGGGGCCTCGGGCAACTCTTCTTTGTAAAATGCAATAGGTACCGAGCTGCCTTTAATGAGGTCGAGTGTGGCTGTTTTACCAGAACTAGCCAGTATGAGCTCCTCAAATTTGCATTTTACCGAACCCACGGTAAGCTTGTTGAAGCCTCCACCATATATGACCATGGAAGACGGGAATGCTTCCCATGGGCTATGGGTGGAGTAGGATGTAAGGGTGCTGGCCCAGTCTGGAATGTAAAAGTCTTCGGGCCAGGTGACGCTCATAGCCATCTGAAGGGCAGCAGTATCATCAGAGGAGGGCTTTTCCTTGGCTACAATCTTCATTTCCTGGGGCGCCTCCTGCATTTTAGCATATTGCTTAAGGTGCCCCTCCCTAATAAGCATCTCTATTGCATCCTTTAAGTGGATACAATCCTCCGTGTTGTGCCCGTGACTTTTATGGAAACGATAATATTTCGACTTATCCACGTTGGGTCGAGCAGGCAGTTGTTTACGGAATTAGACCCCAACTATCTTGAACTCGGAATTTACGTATTCGGTCAGGATGCGTTCCTGAGATGCGTTCAGAGGAGTATAATCTCAGAAAATTTTGGATGACCCTTTGTAGTCTCTGGCATCTCGGGTCTTGTCTTCTTTCTTTTTATTTGCTCCCCGGCGAGAAGCCTCTTCCTGTTGGGCGCTATTCGTATTTTCCTCGTGACGGGAATCTCAGGCCACGTGGGCAGCCTCTTTCTCCTCATACTGCATGTAAGCTTGTGCCTTTAGGAAGAAAGCATCTAGTGTGGCAGGCGTCTCAATGCCCACGACTTTGGCGAAATCGGAACAGGGTCGAAGGCCGCGCTTCAGCAGATACTTCTTCATGTCGGCCGTGGTTGACATCTGTACGACTTCCTTGTTGAATCTTCCGATGTAGGCCCTGAGAGACTCATCTTTACCCTGGATGAGAGCCTCCAATGAGGCCTCAGATTTGGGATGTGTGCGCGAAACCGTGAAGTGTTGAGAGAACAATCTGCCGAGACCCTTCCAAGATGTAATAGACTCGTCGGGGAGGCTTTTGTACCATGTCATCGCGCCCTTGCGCAAGGTGGTCAGAAACAGACAACATTTAATTAAACCAGGGACCCCTCAGTAGTCGAGGAGGGAATCGATGTTCTCGATGTAATCGTCCGATTCTGAGGTTCCATCAAATGTACCCAAATGAGAGGGCTTTTCTAACCCGACAAGCAGGGGTGTTTCTAGTACTGCCTGGGACAGAGGGCCCCGACGTTCCTCCTCCTCCTCCTCCCCACTCTTGATGGGATATGGAGAAGGGTTATGACTCCTTCTTTGGTGCCGACGGTGATTCGCAGGTCTAGGGGATGACGATCGTGAACATCCCTTCGACCGAGGTGACGGGGTGTGCCGACGAGAGCGGTGATCTTCTTTGCTTTTCTTGGCAACAGAAGAACAATGTTCTCGCCGGGGAGGAGATTGATGAAGTTTCTTGGACACCAA
This sequence comes from Vicia villosa, assembly GCF_029867415.1. Lineage (NCBI taxonomy): Eukaryota > Viridiplantae > Streptophyta > Magnoliopsida > Fabales > Fabaceae > Vicia > Vicia villosa. The sequence goes on from NC_081183.1 coordinate 82,743,140, forward strand.
AGAATCCTGCTCGAGGCGTAGTTGTCTGCGAGGAGGCGTCATGGCACGGTGTTTTTGTTTCAATGCCCTGGTCTGATTATTTTGCTGACGGATTAAGGCACTGGTCTGGTTCAGGGTTGCGAAGATGGCATCCATGGCGGGATTAGCCTGGTATGGTTCTGTGATCAGAAGAGTATTCTCAAGAAGAGGATCTTCATGATTCTTGCCACTAGTATCTCTGTAATGGAAGGTGGTATTGTTCCAGGCATCCTCCGGAGAAGGAGAAGTCGTGAAGCCATCCCGAGTCTGAAAGATGTCGTTGTTGTTGGGACGAGGCACAGTGAGTTCAACATCATTTTTTGCCTATTTGTGCAGTGTCCATAACGGAAGGGTTCTCGTTGTTGCCGGCCATGAACAATGAAAGGTAATAACTTTAGTTTCTGAGTTCTTGATTGTGTAAAAAAGCGATCAAGAAGGTGCAAGAAAGAGAAACAAGGAAGCAAGATGTTCCCACAGACGGCACCACTGTTCGTGTTAAGCAGAACAGGTGGCCAACAACGAACGACTTGATCTTCGGTGATGGTTGAGAAAAAAGGGGTTGTACCTACAAGATACTCCGATGCCAAAGTAACAGAGGGAACAAAGGTACAACACAAAGTATGAAGTTTTTGGGAAAAGTTTGGATTACCTTGCCCTCTAGGTGTAGAGGGCTATTTATAATGTTCTCATTGATGTGGATTAGGTCACACTATATTTGTGGGTCTGGGCGTAATTTCCAGGCCTAAAATATAGGAAATAGTGGAAACGATAGTGATCGACCGAGCAAGGAGAACTAGCCGTTGGCGATGACGGAGGTCAAACGTGCTCGGATGGTCCTATGTTGTGGGAGACCTGTTGATGGGTCCTGCTCGGTCGAAGGGGAGGTTTGTCCTCTCCTTGCTCCAAAGAATGGGCTAATGCTTATTGGACCTCTTTTTCCTAACCAATAGATTGGGCCAATTAGGATAGTCCATAATATATATATATATATATATATATATATATATATATATATATATATATATATATATATATATATATATATATATATATATATATATATATATATATATATATATAAAGAGGTTAAGATGTCCCATATCTATATAGAAGAAAATCTTTGTGTTGGTGCTTTAGCAAAACCACAAGTGGGGAGTTCATGTCATTTGGAGAGGATTTTCCAAATTATATTAGGCATTTTGTGAATTATGATATTAGAGGAAACTCTATTTCTATGAGTATTGTATTGTACTAGTTGTCTTTTCTTTTGGACTTAGATCTTCCCTTTTATAAAAAAATTATATTAAAAAATAAGTAACATTAAATACTAAATTAACATAATATATTATATATATTATATATATTATATATATATATATAATATATATATATATATTATATATATATATATATATATATATATATATATATATATATATATATAAAGAGAGAGAGCATATCTAGTGAGAATGAGTAATTTATATGAGAATGTGAGAATGAATCTGAATCATTAGATTTTAAAATAAATGGTGGAGATTAAGTGTGAATCTTTTTTTCTCTCTCCTCCATTATTAAAATAAATGATGGAGGAAAGAGAAAAAAACATTGACACTTAATATCCACCATTTATTTTAAAATTTAATGATTCAGATTCATTCTCATATTCTCCCATAAAAATGTCATTCTCATATGATACGTGATAGGAAGCTAATCCTATCAACACTATAAAACTAGGGTTTTCTAACTAAAGGGGAAGAACACTACAAGCTAAGAGAATAAAAGATAAAATAAACTTTGATTTTTCATTGATTGATTTTCCCTTCTCAATAAGAGTACATATATAGTGATAACAATAGTGGGTAGTAAAATAAAGGCCCAATAACTAAAAAAACCAACTAAACAATATCCAAGATAAGCCCACTATGATATATTCCCCTTTTAACTTAATTATTTTAAATTGTCTAAAACTAATTTCATACTCTATCATTACCGCCCGGTTCACATTGAACCTTGTCCTCAAGGTTCTAAAAATGAAGGATATATTTTTTTTTTTTTAGCTGTTGGCCAAGTTTAAAATGACATGGAACTCATGCTAATTGAAAATAAGCCAATGTATGGAAGGGAAAAGGGATAGTGGTTTTTAAAGAAATAACATGCTCTTTTGAAAAAAAAAAAACACCATGCAATGTCACAGTACTCCTGCAAGCCACAAACTGCATTCCATGAATCAAGCTGCCAAAGCCATACCTCTGCCACAACAGTAGATTGGTCCTTACATGAAGAAACAACAAGCTCACTTTGATGTTCACAGCATAAAGAAAATAACTCATTTCCATGACCATAGAATTTATGTGATTCAAGCCATAGTGTGTGCCACGCCAGTTGATTTTCAAATGGAGGTTTAGTAAACACAGTTGTAACTGTGCCGGCATCGTTTCAAAGTTGTCGAGACCATCAATACAATTTTTATTAAGGGTCTCATGTACAGCTTGAACATAAATAAGCTTTTGTGATAGCCCAAGAGCTAACATGTTTGTACCCAAAATCAGAATGTTTGCCATGTCATCATCAGAATAACAAGACTTATCAAAAATGACATTACTTACTGTTTTCAAACATGATAACAGGGCTTTGAAGACTCTTGCAACTTTCTCATCAGCGCCACCGATAAAACGATGATTCCTCTTATTATGGAGAATTGTCATACAATTTATATCATGACCATGAACCTGATGGCGAGAAATCTCGTACCAAAGTTCTCCTTCTTTTTGTGGAGCCTCCACTTTCCACAGAGCATAAATTCTAGTTGTATGGTCATGGCTAGTTGATATAATGTAATCACCGGATCTACCCCGTGCTATATCAGTCACCGATGCAAAATGAACAGAGGGAATCACCAAACTCTTTTGTAATGATTCACCCGAGGATGAAACTGAAGCTGAACCCGAAGCCAAACCAGAACCTGAATTACTCACACCATCATCACCAGCACCATTTTCAACATCAACACACTTGGCATGTACTACATTAGCAGAATCAATTTTTAATATTTTTCTGTTTTGTTCCAGAGACAGTGTATCCAAATGAGAGAGCTTATTGAAGCTACAAGAAATTTCACAACTGAATTTGTTATAAGCTACTTCTTGTGCATGTCCAAAGCAGTAAAGGAATATCATCCATGTAAAGGAATCACTGAGCTTCAAATAATCAACCTCAGTCATAATGAAAAACAAACGAGAGTAGTGAACCAGGGTGAAAATCTCAAGCATAAATGGTGCAACATAAAACATGGAATCCATAGCCAAATGAGAAGGGAAAAGTGTGATAAGCATGTCATTGACCAAACCTGTTTGAGGTGACAAAGAAGGTGGTTTAAGTGCAGAACATTGATGTATGTCTAATTGAAAAAACAATAGTATCATATTTCTGTAGTCTTGACTCAATGTGCTATGAGGAACAATTCTTTCCGACTTGTGTGGGCTATTCATAAACTCAATTTCCTTAGTCGCAAGTGGTCCTGGATCGTAGGTCATGGAGATGATACGCAGCACCTCTGCAGCGAAGAATCTGGCAGCGTCTCGTTCTGGCATTTCATCAAACAACTGGTCTCCAGAAGTATCAATGCCCAGAGAGAAATCAACAAAATTTGCAGCAATAGCTACTACAGTACCACTATAGGAGTCACCCCGTACACGATTAAGAACAACAGGATTTGTAGGTGTTCCAAAATGCGTATTTTCGCCACTGACTTCATAAGCTAATTTGTCAACAATGGTAGGCCCAATACAATTAGCACTGGATTCAACATGAGCAGAAACAAAAAGAGACATCAAAAGTACCACTGCAAAAGATTTATCAACAACTCTCTTATCAAATCCATCCTCAAGCACTGAGACATCAAAAGTACCACCTGCAAGGTCAAACACCAAAATGGTTTCATTGTTTTTCCTTTTAAAACCATAAGCCAACAACGCAGCAACATCCTTCGTAGCAGTCTTTTGAGAATCATTGAAGTATGCCGGCACCGTAAACACAGCCTTTGTTACTTTATCATTCAAAAACTTTGAAGCATCATCAACAAGCTTCCTTAAAACCTGAGCAGAAATTTCTTCTACTGCGAAAGATTTACCGATAACAGGACAATCGAGTTTAACGTTACCATTATCATCTCTGATAACTCTATAAGAGACCTGCTTCAATTCTTCATCAACCTTAGGCATCTTCCTTCCAATAAACCTCTTGAAGGATAAAAACGCGTTTTCGGGATTCACAACCGCCTGCCTCTTTGGAATTTGACCGACCAGCCTATCATCGGTCTTGGTATACGCCACCACAAACGGAGTCGTTCTCTGACCTTCCGCGTTGGTGATAGTAGTAGGCGGATCATCATGAAGCTCATAAAATCTCTTATCAACGTCTGATGCCTTTCGAATCTTCGACAAATCCAAGGAATCATCCTCACCCGTCGAGCGAAGTTCTTTCTCTGAATTGCGTTTGGAGGAGGAAGGGCTCCAATCGGATAAGAATCCCGTTTCAACGAAAAGTGCTTCTCTAGCAACTGAATCTCCTTTGCGAAAATTAGGGTTTCCACGGCTGCTTCCGCTGTTGTTGTATCTTCCTCTGACGCTCCCTCTTCTACTTCCACTGCCCATTTTCTTCCGTTGATTGAACAATCCCGGTTGTGGTTTGTTATTGGAACGTGATTTGTTGTCAATCAATGGCGGTTTTGGGAATTTTTTTGACGATTTTTTGAAACAGGGGTGAGAAATTAGAAATTGTTTTTCAAAATCCCTTCTAACCCTACAAGGATTTGGATGCCGAAATTGTTGTTGAGCAAGGTTGATTGATGAAATTTCTTGGTAGTGAAACTGATAGTTAGTTTTTGGGTAGTGAAACTGATGTGTGGCTTCTGGATAATAATTATTCATATAGGTGGAATTGGTGAGTGCTTGTTGTTGAATGAATGGTGGGTGTGAAGATACAAGTTGTTCTTGTGGGTCGTTGTGTGGTTCATGACCCCAATTTGGATAAACATATGAATATGAAGGATGTGTTATTGAATAAGAGGGATATGGGTTAGGTATATGTGGTGAGTATCCATGATTTGGATACAAATTTAGTGATGATGATTCGACATGAGTGTAACAAGGTGTAAAAAGTTCCCATGGAAAAGATGGAAAAGATGGTGTGATAGGAGTGGTGTTTATGGTGGAGTGGTATGGAAATGAAGGTGTATGATAAGAATAATCCATAGGAGGATTTGAGTACATGGATGAAAGCACCAATTGATAGGAAGCTAATCCTATCAACACTATAAAACTGGGGTTTTCTAACTAAAGGGGAAGAACACTACAAGCTAAGAGAATAAAAGATAAAATAAACTTTGATTTTTCATTGATTGATTTTCCCTTCTCAATAAGAGTACATATATAGTGATAACAATAGTGGGTAGTAAAATAAAGGCCCAATAACTAAAAAAACCAACTAAACAATATCCAAGATAAGCCCACTATGATATATTCCCCTTTTAACTTAATTATTTTAAATTGTCTAAAACTAATTTCATACTCTATCAATACGTCATATATATATATATATATATATATATATATATATATATATATATATATATATATATATATATATATATATATATGAGGAGGGTTATATTTACTTCGTCTCCAAATATATATATATATATATATATATATATATATATATTTGGAGACGAAGTAAATATAACCCTCCTCATATATATATATATATATATATATATATATATATATATATATATGAGGAGGGATCAAATTACACCCGAAGAGTTACACCACGAGTTACACTCATTCAATAACTACATTTTGAATTAATATTTTTTAAATTCAACCGTTGGATTGAACTATAATATCATATAGATCATACCTATAAAGTTTGAGCTTAATCTATAATGATTTACTATGTCATTGAATTACATCAAAATTAACGTTATATGAAAGCTCATTTTGACGTTAATCTTTGGATATCTTGATCGTATAACAAATCATTATAGATTAAGCTCAAACTTTATAGGTATGATCTATATGATATTATGTTTCAATCCAACGGTTGAATTTAAAAAATATTAATTCGAAATGTAGTTATTGAACGAGTGTAACTCGTGGTGTAACTCTTAGGGTGTAATTTGATCCCTCCTCTCTATATATATATATATATATATATATATATATATATATATATATATATATATATATATATATATATATATATATATATATATATATATATATATATATATATATATATATATATATATATATATATATATATATATATATATATATATATATATATATATGGGAATGCTATAACACACCCACTCATTTTAATGAAGGTGTGTATTAGCATGATAAAACTTCTTAATTTAAGACAAAAAGCTCTTCTCTCTCTTAATTATGATTTATATAATTTCTTTTTCAATTATTTTTATACCTAAAACTTATTTTCTCTCTCTATTTTTCACTCAATTAATATATGTAATTATTTGACATTTAACCATCAATTTAATAATAAAAGTCCTTTAATATTGCTCATTCCCATTCTAATCATCTATTTTATTTTATTTTTCGACAAAAACATTTTTGTAATTAAATTAGTGCATAGTAGTATCTTTTATATAGAATTAACATTTATAATTAAAAGAAAATATGTTCAGTAATTTGTTTTCTTGAAATCCAGCTCAAAGAAATTTTTTTCAATTTTTTTACTAAAACATTCTACTGTATGATAAAAGAAAACATAATAAAAAAAACAATTTTTTAGTTACAATTAGATTTTTTCTAGAAAACAACTTATAAAGTTTTTTTTAACAAACATAATCCCTTTATTTTTTAGTAATCAGTCTTTTTATAGTTTATTTTTAAATAAAAATTAAATTCTTTTGTAGTGTATTTCAAGAAGTAACTTCATTACAAAATTGTTTTTGTTAAAAAAAGATTGATGGTTAAAATTAGAAAAGAATATATTTACTCATTATAAAATTGTTTTTTTTTTAATAATGGTTAAAATACATTAGAAATTGTTATTACATGTTCTTTAAATACCCTACAAGCTGTATTTCAAAAATATATATATATATATATATATATATATATATATATATATATATATATATATATATATATATATAATAAAAGTCTTTTTTATTATAAATGTTAGTGTTAATTACTATTAATAATAAAGAATGTGCATTAATTTAATTATATAAATGTTTTTGTCAAACAACATTAAAGATTTTTTGTTCATTATGTACCAAATTGATAATACAAGCAATGCCAAATAATTACATAAATGAATTGAATAAAAATAGAGAGAGAAAATGAGTTTTTGTTATAAATATAATTGAAGACAAATTAAATAAAACATAATTAAGAGAGAGAAGATCTTTTACTCTTAAATTAAGAAGGTGCATCATGCTAATACACACCTTCATTAAAATGAGTAGGTGTGTTATAGCATTCCCCATATATATATATATATATATATATATATATATATATATATATATATATATATATATATATATATATATATATATATATATATATATATATATATATATATATATATATATATATATATATATATATATATATATATATATATATATATATATTTATATATTTGGAGACGACTCAAATGGGAACACTTGTTTATTATGAGAAATGAGAACAATGAATCACGACCATTAAATTTTGATTTTGTAGATTTTAATGAACATGATTGGTTTCTCTTTCTATGTTGATTTAAAATAAATATTAAGGATCTTAGAAATAGAAACCAATTCAGTCCATTAAAATTTACAAAATCAAAATTTAATGGTCGTGATTCATTGTTCTCATTTCTCATAATAACAATCAAGTGTTCTCACTTGAGTCGTCCCCATATATATATATATATATATATATATATATATATATATATATATATATATATATATATATATATATATATATATATATATATATATATATATATATATATATATATATATATATATATATATATTGTAAGAAGAAGAAAAAAACTTTGACGCTTGTCTGATGAAAAAATTTAAATAACAATGTTTATAAAAAAAATTACATAAAAAACAAGGTTTTCAGAAAATTTACCAAAGTGTCTAGGTTTTGCAGGACCTCCTAGAGTATGCGCTAAAACATTTGGCGCATTAGTATAAATTTTCTTGAATTAGCCAATTCATTTGGCGTATATGTGTTTGTGAAAAGTAAATAAAAAAAATAAAAAAAATTCACATTTGCGCCAAATCATATGGCGCATACTCCTAATTTTTGTACTAATACGCCAATTCATTTGGCGCATACTCCAAGGGGTCTTCAAAACCTAGACACTTTGGTAAATTTTTTGAAAAACTTGTTTTTTTGGTAATTTTTTTTTAAACCTTGTTATTTAAATTTTTTTTTCTCATAAATTGAACCAAGAGTACTTGTGTATTTTTATTGGTCATTTTAAAAAATGACTTAGGAGGGAGCATATCTCAACTTCAATTTATCTTGCTTATAAAAAAAAAAACTTCAATTAAGAAGTCGTAACAAAAAGCAAGCATACAACAGATCCAAATCATGTGCAGTCTCAACCCGACTATACGCATCTTGGTTTAATTAATATACACGGCTCAGATTTTAAGTTATCAATTAAATATAAAAATATCGAAAATATAGTTTAAATTCTGAACTGTTAGATCATCATCGAACGGTTGATATGTGTGTGACTAAACAATCACTGAGCGTAGACAGGGGAACACGAAGTGCCACATCAGCGTCGTTGCATTTTGGAAATTATAAATATTGATTCAAGGCGATTGAGGAGAGTGACGTAGAAATTCCATGGCTGAAGAAGGGAAACCAGACGCTCAGCTCTTTCAGCTCCTCTCTAATCTCCTCCTTGAGGTTCGTTTCAATTTTTCGATTCTCGTTTTCTGGAATCTGCTGTTCAATTTGATTATCTTGTTTCTGATTTTATTTTTCAATCATCTTGTTGATTATTATTTCGAGATCTATCTTTGAATTATATCAACTGTTTTTGTGTTGCAATTGTGTTATTATGGTATCATGATTGAATTCGGTTTGTTTGTTTTTGGCACTGGATTGTGAATTGTAATTTTCCTGTAATTGATGCTTCTTTTATTTGAAATTACTCGGTTATAACTATCTTACTTAGATACATGCGAGTCTTATTTGGATTTCAAATAAACCTGAATCTGTTAGGCACTAAAAAGCTGTACAACAAAATAGAATAGTAATGGTGGAAAGAGACTTGTATTATTACCTAGAATAAGGAAAATTCAGCAAGGAAAATATATTTTTACTCTAGGGTGAGGATTGCCGATGATTGCCCCTACTCACAAGCACGTGTTCAGGTCAGATATTGTTCCGCCCCTACTTACAAGAACGTGTTCAGATCAGATATTGTTCCATATGAGACTTTTAACATATCCTCACGCCCAGGAGGGTTGAAATAAATGATAGGTGGCACAATATCCGAAACTTGATAGCAGGTGACGCACCGGACACGTGATATCATGTTTAGAAAGGAGGGTTTGGCCTAACTCAACCATACAAAATCGGCTTGTAGGATGACGATTGCTCCCACTTATAAGCACATGTTCAGGCCACATATTAACTGACGTGGGACTCTTTACATATCTATGTCCCTTCTTCGATTCCTATTTGCGCCCACTCCCCGTTAAACTTAGGTAATTCTGCCACACAACCCCTAAACAGTCTACTGAGTCACTTTTTTTTGCCATTCTGATTTATGAAGAGTCTTGAATTATTTTGAAGCTTGTGTATGATATATTAACTTATGTTTAACTTGTTCTTAGTTCTTACTTAAAAATGTCATTTTATTTAATGATCATGTATCTTGCAATTCAAAATAAAATTCTATTTACAATTCACAAAATATGTCTCCCGTTGATTTGATAACCATGCTTAAGCATGGTCTAATAATACTCCTTGGGGAAACAATGGTTCTACAACCAAACTAGTGATGATTTCACACACTTCTTTATGCTATAAAACATTTGCTAAATTGGAATATGAAAGCAATATATACAGTTAATAGTAGTGATATATTGTAAGATAAATTAAGCTGGTAAGATGAATATTTGGACAATCAATTGCTAATTCTTTCTCAGTGAAAGGTTGAGGATGTCAATCCTTTTCATAGCCCCATTAGAAAAAATTACAAACAAAACTGGATTTGTATTGATGTGAGTTACGAGCCAGCTATTGGTAAGATGCCATTACAGACTTACAATGTGTCAAGATCAAGTGTTGGATCGTAAGATCTTCGGTGGTAAGGATGCCTGAGGTTGCCACGATTAGACAAATATCGTTTTTGTCGCCGGCATGGTCAAGATCAAGCTTTTTGAAGCAGAATCGTAAAAAAAAAACATGCTGGGGCTTTTTTCCATACCTGAATTATAGTTTTCATGTGTTTTGTGTATGTGTGTGTTTATAGATATGTATGAAATTAGCGTCTTTCCCTTCAGTAGGATCTTATGTGTTGTGCTAACAATCCGAATTTTACGATTTTTCACAAGCCGACCAATCCTACTTAAGATCTCGTGTTTGATTACATTGATTATAAGTTTTCATTTTGCATTTATCTTTTCCTTGTAGAGAACTGTTTCTTTGTTTATCTCTCCTTTGTTGACAGCATTCCTTTGTATTTGAAATGGTTATATTTCTAAATATCCAATTATTTGGCTATGTAATGAACCACTATAGTTCATCCCTATGCTATCATGCAGTATAGAACTTTCTAAAGTTCAAATACAGTTTCTACACCTTTTGCAATATCATTTTACCTGTTTTTTTGCAACAGATCGTTGCATGCTTTATCATGAAGTTGTTGCTAATGTTTTAGTTATGATTACTTTAGGATCACAATACAGTAAATGGAACAATAGAGTAGGCATATCTTCATCTTAATTATTATTATTATTATTTTTTATTTAGTTATTGATTGATTAATATGAGTCATGTTTGGTCTATAAAGTTTGGAGATGAATGAGAATATGTACAATAACAATCAATGTTTTTTCGCATATATTACAAAAATCCATATCTACTCTGTGGAAACTATGGGATTTTGGATTCTCCATTAGGAATTTGTACTGCGAAGTGCTCAAATTGTTCTTGAGAGTTAACTGAGTTTCTTGTGTTAAAGGCTAGATTAATGTTTTCCAGCTGAGAAGAACACTTGCCTAGCATTCTACGACCCTCATTTCATTTAACTAGGATTCTAGAAGCAGGTAATCTAGAATCTAATAGTAAACTGTCTAGGATTCTAGATTACCTGCTCCTTGAATATTTCCACTGTTCTTGTTAACAGAAAGAAAAAGGTTTAACCACTTTATTTTTCTTGATGCTCGTCATTCTGTAAATAATTCAAATATTAGGCATTAAGACTAAGAAAGGATAGAACAATAGAACAGCACTATGCATGCAGCTTCTCTGGATTTCACCAATAGTTCAATTTCTACCATATCTCTTACCAATTATTGCTATATAGATTCACGCTTATCTAATGGTAAACTGTGTAGGTAGAATCACTTACAAATCAAGAAGAAGTTGAGCTGCGTTCTAAAATTGAAACTCTTGGATTAGAGGTCACAAAAGTTCCCTCAAAGTCAACGAAACAGCTTGATGAGGTGGTTTTTGCTCTTTAGTTTAGTCATTACTTCATAAACAGTTCTCTGCATCTATCTCCTGGAATGAATTAGCACCTCTTACCTTTTTTTGTTAATTATTTCTTTTGCATACACAGTTGGAAATAGCTAAGGAGTTGGATAGATTATCAGCAAAATTGGACGATGTTGATGAGATGATATCATCCACCATGGCTGCTGATCCTCAGGTGCGGTCTCTCTTAAGTTGTACAGCTGATGTGTGGATGCCAGTCATCACTGCAACCACTGAGGAAAGACGTAATTTTACAGCGTCTCCCGGAGACAACACCACCCAAACAGATGCAGAAAACTCTAAATAAATTCATATTTTTATGTTAGTGCTTTGTATTATTTTGATAAATTGACATGCATAAAGAAAGTGTTTCACTATGCTACTCCATACTTAAATACAAACAAAAAAAGTTACATGTTTTCCGTCAAAATATGGTCTGGACTCTGGATATATGTATGTTAGTCTATGAAGCGCCGACACGCCATTCAGAAGGCGTGTCGCCGCGTCGGACACGTGTCGGACACGGATGCTCGTACGACACGCGTACGACACGTATCTGACACGTTTTTCAGTGTCCAACAAAAAAAATAATTTAATTGTAGTGGACACGGATGCGACACCTTGCTTCAAATAAAGGACACACCTAACTCGGAAAATTTTAGATTTTTTTTGTATAAAAAAAAGTCCAACTCAATAATTATCATATTTTTATTTATAAAAATAATAGAGATTTTTACTTTTCATATTTCGCTTCTCCACTATTAAATGATTCCTTATTTTTTTCTTTCTTATTCCACGATTTATATGATAGTTTTATCAATATGGAGTGACTATGATATGATTTGTATTATTTTGTTTTGGTGGATTTATGTTCTTTTTGTTGATTGAAAGTACTAAGTGTAAATATATATAAATTTTGCTTCTCGTTTTAAACTCTTTATAAATTGTGCTCAAACATTGCATTATTATATTAATATATAAAATATATATAACTGTGTCCGTGTTCTATGTTTTCTATATTAGCAGGGTCCTCGTGTCTGTATCCGTGTCGTGTTCCGTGTCCGGGCTTCAGATGTTAGTGCTTTGTAGGTTTGTGCAACACTTGAAATATAAATTGAATGAAAATGTAGAGGTATTCTGGAAATAGAAAGAGAACTCGGGTAGAAGAAATGTTGATGCTAGTCATTCTTAAACGTTTCCTGGAGTAACATAGATGTATGTTTGGTGACACGGCCGTCCTAAATTCTAGGTTCAAATCTAGCAAAATATACATGGGTCTCGGTTTAATTACATGTTTAATAGATCTAGTTTAAATATTTAACCATGACAAAATTGAAAGCAATGTCCTCTATTCCACCTTGCATATTATCACTTGTTTTGTTGGAAACACTTAAAATTTAAATTTTCTTAAAGAAAAATTAAATATAATAAATGAAATAGCATTATATAATTGATTGAAGTTACCATATTCAACTTTGTGATGAGTAGAGAAATTATTATCAAGATCAATTTTTAATTATCTATGGTAAAAAGATTGGATAATATATATATATATATATATATATATATATATATATATATATATATATATATATATATATATATATATATATATATATATATATATATATATATATATATATATATATATATATATATGGGGACGACTCAGGTGAGAACACTTGGTTATTATGAGAAATGAGAACAATGAATCACGACCATTAAATTTTGATTTTGTTGATTTTAATGAACTGGATTGATTTCTCTTTCTATGTTGATTTAAAATAAATATTAAGGATCCTAGAAAGAGAAATCAATCCAGTTCATTAAAATCAACAAAATCAAAATTTAATGGTTGTGATTCATTGTTCTCATTTCTCATAATAACCAAGTGTTCTCACCTGAGTCGTCCCCTATATATATATATATATATATATATATATATATATATATATATATATATATATATATATATATATATATATATATATATATATATATATATATATATATATATATATATATATATATATATATATATATATATATATATATAGAGGAGGGATATATTTACTCCAGGAGTAAGTTATCAAGACTTATTCCTCATCATGACCATCGATTCTTTTCAATCTAATGGTTAAAACTAATAAGTTATTAAATGTGGAGAGGGAAAAATAATACTCATTAATTTTAACCATTAGATTGAGAAGAATCAATGGTCATTACTCCTGGAGTAAATATATCCCTCCTCATATATATATATATATATATATATATATATATATATATATATATATATATATATATATATATATATATATATATATATATATATGGGGATGTATCAAGTAGGAGGAATTTTTAAATAAGAGATAAGAGCATTCAATCCTAACTATTGGATTAATCAAGAGAGAGAAATTAAATTACTAATTAAAATATTAATATAATTATTATTTCTCTCTCTTGATTAATCTAATGGTTAGCATTGAATGTTGTTATCTCTTATTTAAAAACCCTCCTACTTGATACATTCACATATATATATATATATATATATATATATATATATATATATATATATATATATATATATATATATGGGGACGACTCAAGTGAGAACTGTAACACCCGAGGCCGAAGAAGGCGAGGGGTGATTGCACCGCATGGAACACCTGGGGCCAATTTGGGCTAGGGTGGTCGCCACATCGGAATGAGAGGGATCCTAAGGCTGTGCATGTATGGGACTGCATGGTCGAAGGAAAGCTTATAAGGATTGATTGGTACTACCTATACCAACAAGATGCATCTTCTTTTCGGGAGCCCGTTCAATAAGAACTTCACAGTTAAGCGTGCTTGACTTGGAGTAGTATTGGGATGGGTGACCTTCTGGGAAGTTTCCCAGAAAGCGTGCGAGTGAGATCAAAGCATGCTGAAAAGACCTGTGTTGGTTTGTGGGGTCAGTCGATCATCCCGAAAGCAGTCTGGGGCGTTACAAATGGTATCAGAGCCAGACCTCTCCCAGTACGATGTGGTTCGAGGACGAACCATGCGGAAGTTGGTGGGCATGTAACACCCGAGGCCGAAGAAGGCGAGGGGTGATTGCACCGCATGGAACACCTGGGGCCAATTTGGGCTAGGGTGGTCGCCACATCGGAATGAGAGGGATCCTAAGGCTGTGCATGTATGGGACTGCATGGTCGAAGGAAAGCTTATAAGGATTGATTGGTACTACCTATACCAACAAGATGCATCTTCTTTTCGGGAGCCCGTTCAATAAGAACTTCACAGTTAAGCGTGCTTGACTTGGAGTAGTATTGGGATGGGTGACCTTCTGGGAAGTTTCCCAGAAAGCGTGCGAGTGAGATCAAAGCATGCTGAAAAGACCTGTGTTGGTTTGTGGGGTCAGTCGATCATCCCGAAAGCAGTCTGGGGCGTTACAAGAACACTTGGTTATTATGAGAAATGAGAACAATGAATCACGACCATTAAATTTTAATTTTCTTGATTTTAATGGACTGGATTGGTTTCCCTTTCTATATTGTTCTCACTTGAGTCGTCCCCTATATATATATATATATATATATATATATATATATATATATATATATATATATATATATATATATATATATATATATATATATATATATATATATATATATATATATATATATATATATATATATAAAGTTAAAGTGAATTCTTAATCATTCAAAAAAAAAAGTTAACCTAAATTATACTTAAGTTAAAATTTTAACTCAACTTATAAAAACTGATAATGATGGATTGGATGGCAACAATTATTACTCTTACGCTGGTGTGCATGAATATTTTAGTTATGAATACTACTTTTACACATAAACAAGCCACTGAAAACACTTAAAATAATTTGTTGAAGATATAATACTCATCTATTTGTGATGAATAGAAAAGTTATCACTTCTTAATTAGCTACTATAAAAAGTTGGGAAAAAATGGTAAAAATGTAATTGGTAGAAGTTTTAAATGATCGGTGGAAAGTAAGATATTGATCACGTGAGAAGCTACAAAATCTCAATATACCTACAATTTAACTTGCCTTTGACATCCTTTTTCATCATGATATCAAATATATAGGAAATTTGTTTATTGACCTCTCAATTTTTTTAAACACCTGCAGTAAAAATATCAAGATGCTCCTATATTTTTGAAATGTATCTCTGAAATTATTTCTTTTTTAAAAATTAATTTCGGAAGTGTCTTTTCGAAAATACCAAAAAAAAAAAAGTTTTTGAAGATCCATTTCCGAATTCACCCACCTTGAAATATTTCACAGATACACTTCCGAAATATTGTGATACATAAAACATAAATCAAATCATATTTGAGATATTAATATTCCAAATATCTACTTAATATAATAAAGTAAAAAAATATTAATTATTTTATAATATATATATATATATGGGAGCGTATCCGGTGAGAACTGATATCTATTGTGAGAAACGAGAACTAACGATATTAACCTTCTGATTTAATTAACGCTTCAGATTTTTTTATTCCATATGAAGAGCATCTTACAGGATTTTTTTCATTATGCTTAATATTTAAAAATTCCATAAATAGAAAATCTAATCATAATTATTTTTTATTTATTATATCAATATTTGATATAAATAAAGACTAATATTTTTCAATTCATTTTATTTTTAAAAAATTAAATAAATAATATTTAAATTTTTAGTTTGCCAATATCCAAAAGGCGCCATAATTATTATAATATTATCACTATAGTGAAATTTATATATTTTTTTTGACAAAATAGTGAAATTTATATTAAATGCTCACAATTGTAGAATTTGGAAATATAATTTTTTTTGAAATTGCAAACAAATAAATAAAACAAAATTAATATTTAAATAATGATTTCACATTCTTTAATATTTTTAATCGAATGAATATATAGATGTAAATCAATATTGTGTTTTTAATTAAATGAACATTCCAAATTATTTATAATATATTTGTTTTATACTTTCAAATAGATATAATTCGATTCACTGTTTATTTTTGAATAATCTATATACATAATCTTTAATTTATGTTTTAGACTTAGTGTAATTTTATTCATTACATAATTATAAATATATTAATCTATAATTTATTTTGATAAAAAAAGTATAACGTTGGTTCAAATATATTGATCTATAATTTTCAAGTATAATAAATCTATTATAAATAAAACCAACTTTTTATTTTCGAATGTTTTACTATTGTTACCATTTTAAATAAAAATATATTATTGATTTTTTACTTATATTTTTATTTGATCTAAAATATTAAAAAATGTAAATGATAACATATATTTTAATTTTGTTAATTTATTTATTTTCAAGTTAATAAATGTTTTATTTTTTATCTTCAACTATTGTGACCGTTTACCATAAGAAAACAATTATTGATTTATTACGTATATATTAATTTGAAAAGAATTTAAAATTATCACCTATATTTTTATTGAGTTGATTTATTTATCAGCAAATTGAAAAAATTTACTTTTACATATTTTTAAGTTACCAGCATTTTAAATAAATTTTACTATTCTAATAATAATATATTAATTATGGTGTTTATTAGATATTGGCAAACTAAAAATTTATTATTTATTTAATTTTTTAAATAAAAAAATATTAGTCTTTTTTTATATCAAATATTAGCATAAGAAAAATATTAGTCTTTATTTATACCAAATATTAATATAATAAATAAAAAAATAATTATGATTAGATTCTCTATTTATGGAATTTTTAAATGTTAAGTAATAATGAAAAAAATTCTATAAGATGTTCTTTATATGGAATAAAGAAATCTGAAGCGTTAATTAAATCAGAAGGTTAATATTGTTAGTTCTCGTTTCTCACAATAGATATCAGTTCTCACCGGATACGCTCCCTATATATATATATATATATATATATATATATATATATATATATATATATATATATATATATATATATATATATATATATATATATATATATATATATATATATATATATATATATATATATATATATATATATATAAAGTAACATTTAATTGATCGAAGATTATTTTATTTTACGATGTATTTTTGGTTTTTGGTTAAATGCATTGTTTATCACTTTTATTTTATTTAGTTTGTATTTTAATTTGTGCGTTAATATATATTAGTATTTAATTTGAAATATTAATATTCTTTTATTCTATGATGTATTTTTTAGTTGAATGTACGATTTATCACCTTTATTAAATTTTTATTTTATTTAATTTGTGTTTTAATTTTTGTGTTAATATATATAGTAGCATTTTTAATTGATCGATTAATCTACCAATAACATATTTGAAATATTAATATTCAATTTTTGCTTTTTGATTGAAGATACGGTTTAGTGTTAATAAAATTTGATCAAATTTAAAATATTGGAATATTTCAGATATTCATATCTGAATTAATCAATATCTCATATTTTGGGAAGGATTTTTTCGGAGATGTATCTCCGAAAACACGACAAAATAGATGTTTTCGGAGATGCATTTGTGGGCCATCAAACTTCTTTCTTAAACTCTATTTTGTGTTCCAAGTAAACCTTTCAAACTCAGTAACTAATTGGTCCATCATGATTATGAACCATCACCCCTCAACCAGACCAGATGGTATACTCATTTTACAATATTTGTTTCACTAAATATACTAACCAGTCCTTCAAACGGTGAGCTTCTATCAAAATAGTCCGGAAGTGATGGCATCCTCTTCCTTCTACTCATCCCACCACCAACGCCTCCTTTCCATGACAAAACTCATAACATCCCACGTAAACCAATCCCGCCACAAACAAGCTCTCTCAATCTTCCACCACATCCACACCACCTTACCCATCCCCCTCGACCCACACGTCTTCACCCTCATCCTCAAATCCTGCACCGCCCTCCACCTCCCCCTCCTCGCCACCTCCATCCACTCCCACCTCATCAAAACCTCCTTCCTCACCTCCAACCACTTCCTCTCCTCCTCCCTCATCAACTTCTACGGCCACTGCATCTCCCTCAACTCCGCACGCAAACTGTTCGAGGAAACTCCTCAACCAAATGTCGTCGTTTGGAACTCCATCATCGCACTCTACTCCCGTTCACAACACATTACATCTGCTATTAATCTCTTTCACCTCATGAATGTACCTCCCAATGAATCCACTTTCAACCCGATTATCGCCGCTTTATCATCTTCATTATCACCAAATCAAAACAATGCTTCGTTTCAAGCTGTGAACTTCTACCGGAAAATGATTGAGTTGAAACTAAAGCCAAGTTTGATCACGCTTCTCGCCCTTCTACGCGCGTCTGTTTTGACTGCGGCTTTGAATTTGATTAAAGAGATTCATGGTTATGGGATAAGGAATGATATTGATTCAGATCCTCAGTTGAGTAGTGGGTTGATTGAAGCTTACGGTAGGTGTGGTTGTTTAACGAATTCACGTATAGTATTTATGAGGATGAGGGAATGCGATAAAGATGTAGTTGTTTGGAGTAGTTTGATATCTGCTTGTGCATTGCATGGGGAAGCTAGGGAAGCTTTGGAGATTTTTCGAGAAATGGAGGTTTCGGGTGTGAAGCCGGATGGGATTACTTTTCTTGGTGTTTTGAAAGCTTGTAGTCATGCTGGGTTGGATGACGAGGCGTTGGGTTGTTTCATGAGGATGGATAGGGATTATGGCGTTGAGCCGAATAGCGAGCATTATTCTTGTTTGGTTGATGTTTTGAGTAGGGCGGGGAGATTGTACGAAGCTTATGGGGTTATTAAAGGGATGCCTGTGAAGGTGACTGCTAAGGCATGGGGTGCTCTTCTTGGGGCTTGTAGGAATTATGGAGAGTTGGGGTTGGCTGAGATTGCGGCCAGAGCTTTGGCTGAGATTGAGCCGGATAATGCTGCGAATTATGTTCTGTTGGCTAAGATTTATGCTAGTGTTGGGAGACAGGAGGAGGCTGATAGAATGATTAGGGGAATGAAAGAGAAAGGAGTGAAGACTACGGGTGGTAGTAGCTGGGTTGTGTATTCCGAGTCCCGGGATTAACTGTGTTGGCTAAATATGATTTTAATTTGCAGTCATGGCTGAGATGCGGTTTTCAAAATTGTTGTAAGTCGCTGACAAATGTTGTTTGTGTGCCCCCGCATTTGGAGTCTCAAAGTTCTCAAGAACTGTTGATGTTTTGGCCACATTGATTGTTTTTTGCAGTGGATGTGAAGGAATGCAGAGAGAAAATGTCGTGGCCATGGAAACTAGCACGCCAACAATTGTTTTTGCGGATCATAATTTAAAAGATAAAACTTACCTAGAGTATTATAGTTCTTGTTCTAAACTAAAAAGCACTATTTTTAGGCATAAAAAGTTTGGACAATTATGAGCACTGAGTAGCTATGAGTGTTTATTGTCAAGTTTAGTAGAGAACAACACCTAAGACTGAAGTGTTGTGTTTTGAATGGAGGGGCAGAGGATTGAACTTGAAAGCTTATTGGTGATTCGGGTCCCTTTGGAGAGGATGAGGTTGACTTGTAGCTAACAGAGGCAGGTTCGACTCGGTACTTGCACTTCTTGTTAATGTCCTTTTGAATTTTCTGGTTCTAACACTTGACATGACTTTGTTGTTTTAAGATCTTATCCCTCATGTATTGATTGATATTTCTCATGTAATTTGTTTGATTATAATGTACGGTAGACTTGAATAATGTTTAGTTAGCTTGTATTGTATATGACCAAAGTCACTCTCGATCTCACCGAGTTTAGGGAAATGGAGAATCAAGAATGTGTTGAAACGTTTGAGAAAGTCACATGGAAAATTGAAAACTTCTCTCGCGTGAAAGCAAAAGAGATTTATTTGGAGCCTTTTGTACTTGGCGGGTATCCATGGAGAATTATTCCGTATCCCCTGGGGAACAATGTTGACGACAATTACAGAAGAATCTAACAAGGAGTTATGTTCTGTTGGCTAAGATTTATGCTAGTGTGGGGAGACAGAAGGAGGCCGATAGAATGATTAGGGAAATGAAAGAGAAAGGAGTGAGACTAGGGGTGGTAGTAGCTGGTTGTGTATTCCGACTTCCGAGTATTGAGATTAACTGTGTTTGTCAAACATGATTTTAATTTGCAGTCATGGTTGAGATCCGGTTCTTAAAATTGTTGTAAATCGCAGACAAATGTTGTTTGTGTGCCGCAATTGGAGTTGCAAAGATCTCATGAACCATTGAAGTTTTGGCCATAGTGATTATTTTTTCGAGTGGATGTGTGGACATTAGATAGTTTTGAAGCTACTACTCTGAGCTTCTAAAGGAATGCAGAGCAAAAATGTCATGGCTATGGAAACTAGCATGCCACAAACTGTTTTTCGATTGAGATAGTCGGTGAAGTATTGTGTCGGTGAAGTGTTGTGTTTTGAATGGAGGAATAGAGGATTGAACTTGAAAGGATATTGGTGATTCGGGTCTCTTTGGAGAGGATGAGGTTGACTTGTAGCTAACAGAGGCAGGTTCGATTTGGCACTTGCACTTTTTGTTAAGGTCATTTGAATTTTGCGGTTCTAACACTTGACATGACTTTGCTGTTTTAAGATTTCATCCCTCATGTATTGATTGATATTTCTCATGTAATTTGTTTGATTTTTATGTATGGTAGATTTGAATAATGTATAGTTAGCTTGTACTATATATGGTTTAGGAGTACTTTAATAGTTTATGTAAATATCAATGTCCTAACTTCAATCATATCTATTATATTTATAATTCAATATTGTTTGTGAGTCTATGATTAGAATTACTAGATGTATACCGCGCGATGCGGGAAAAGTTTTATTAAATTATTATTGATAAATAATTATTTAAATAAATCTAATATATATTTATATCAATATTTTAAATCGAATTTGTTTTTTATATAAATAGTTAACAATAATTTAATAGTTTATAATTTATAAATATATATTCAATATTAAAAATTTATTATAATGATATTAGACATTTAAATATATATATATATATATATATATATATATACATATATATATATATATATATATATATATATATATATATATATATATATATTCTTATACCACTCATCTTTTATTTGGAAGACATCTAAATCTCCCACATTATCTATTAGTCCATGATATTGAAAAAACAGACTATTATTAATATAATATAATTCTCCTTAATATTAATATATCAACATAAAATGTGAATTAAAACATTTAAATTAATATAATATAAACACATTTAATACTAAGAGTTTATTAAGGAATTACATCATATTTTATCCACAATACAATCACACAAACATGAACTTTATAGCTAATTATTTTATCAAATATGTCCCATTAATGAAATAAATAAGTATATTTTTTAACATTTTATCTCATATATCAAATTATTAAATAATTATCTAATTTATTTTATTTTTCATCACATAAATAAATCTGTAAAAAATACATACATTAATTTAAATAAATTTGTACTCTAAAAAAATAAAAACTTAAAAGACTTATATAAGAATAATACTTTCTAAAATATTTGTAATTTCATAAATCAGCTACTAAATAATTTTACTATTTTGTTTTCTTTCCTTCATCAATCAAATCAAATTAAATGTATAGATTAATTTGTAATAGTTCAAAATCAAATAAATGCAAATTTTTTATTATAAACAAAAATTGTGTAACTTATTTAGAATTATAATTTTTTTTTAAATTTTTTATTTAAAATTTTTGTTGAGTAGTAATTATAAGCTCACTTTTGTTTTTGTTTTTAATGTTTATATATTATCAGCAATATAGTGTATTATTTACAATTTTTATTTGTATTAAAATAAAAATTAAATAAATTAGAATTAAGAAACAAAATTAAAGTTATGAGATACAAAGAAAAATATTTTATGAGAAAAAATTTATGTGAATAATAAGATAAAAAAAGAAATATTATGTCAAATTAACTTCAATCTTACCTGAGATGATATAGTAAAAAAATCCTTTTAATTGAATTATATAGAGATCAAATTCTACTAATTCTATTTTCAAATGACCAATTTATTAAATTTTTTCAATCCATATCAAGATAAACATTACCTTATTTTTTAATCGACTTAAATTTATATTTTGTTTTCAAATGTAAAATAAATCACATAAGTAATTGTGATGTAAAAATATATAGATAGATGTATGAATTGCATAAAAAAATCATTTTTATCATATTATGATATCAAGTGAATCACAAATGGCTTGTACGCAATAAAATATTAATAAATGAGACATTTTTTATTCCTAAATTCTTCTCATACTCTCATTTTTGTTTATCGAAAATCTATAATAATTAAATAAATAAATTTAAATCAAATACACACTTCTCAAATATTACTGTTAAAATTATACTTACATGAGCTGCGATTTTTCTCAAGAATTTTAGGTAGGAGGGATGAAAAAGTAGAAACAATAAGAATTTTCTTTATCCTCTTTTTTCTCATTCACATAGAAAAAATAGTTATATTCAAATAAACAATATAAAGAAGAGAGAAAATTATAAATATAAATAACGAAATATTGTATTGATTGTCAAAACAAATTATTACATAACACTATTGATAAAATATTTAAATAATTAATACATAGATTAAATTGAGTCAAGGACGTGTGTCATGCCCCAAAATTTGCCCACACTATTTCTCCTACTCAAATTCAAATCAAAATACATAAAGCTCCAAAACACACTCTCCGATACAAGCTCTGAAACTAGGGTTTGGCTTATTCAAAGGAAAATCAGTGAATCAATGGCTCCAAGGCATCCCAGATGTCTCAATATATCTCACATCATCTCCATGACAAGTACCAAGTCTCATCTCAAAGAATTGGTCAATCAATTGTTCAGAAAGTCAACAGTCGACTAGGTTAACTTAAAAGTCAACTGTGGTCAAAGTACAGTCAAAAATCCTGATTTTCTGTCAAGATCCTCATATTGAAGTATCATTCATCATTTGATCAAGTATTGATCATGGTTCATCAAGGAAAGATAAAAAATTAACAAATCAAAAAGTTTCTAAATTAGGGTTTTCATAGGAGAAAGTCAACTGAACTTTGACCAGCCATAACTCCTACATGGAACATCAGAAATTTTCCATCCAAAGCTTATTTTGAAGTAAATTTGATTATCTACAACTTTGTCTCTCACATGCCAAGTCTAAAAATGCTTCATTTGAGAGATATGGACCAAAACATTATAGGTCCTTTTCAAAAGTCAACCAAAAGCCACTTTTTCAAAAGGACACACAAGGAGAATGGAAAATCATTTTGATATGAGACCAAAGACACTGATTAGAGGACTCTCTAAGGTTTCTAAAAAGTCCTAGAACTCTTCCATACCTCAAAAATTGAGAGAGATAGGCCTTGTCAAAGTTGGACTATTTTCAAGGGCATATGTGAAGAGAAAAGGTTCAAAACTCCAAACATTTCCAAATGGGCCTATATTCTTTCCATCCAAGCTCTATCATAAGCCCATGCACGCCCCAAAGCAAGAGTCATGTTATTTTTTATTATTTTATTTAATTATTTATGGTTTTTATCACTTTAAATCATAAATAAATTATATAAAATAGGTAAAATAAATATGAAATATATATTTGCTTTGATTTTAAGTCAAAGAATCAATCAAATATATTCTCTTAATGTACCAAATAATATTTGAACAAATTGAATCAATATGGTGCAAAAATAGAAGTTTCAAAATCAAATTTTCAATCAAATCTCCATAACAAGCAAATCAAGATCCAAGAGGATTTCTTTCAAAGTTGTTAACCTAAAACATTCCTCTATAAGTACATAACAAATTCAGAGGGCAAGGGTTACGATTTTTGCAGTGAAGAGAACCCAAAATCGAGTGCAAAAAGTGAAGGAAAAGTCAAAATTGTTCTTGACAATTGAGGCGAATTCAAGGAGTCTTGAAGGTGTTAACATATTCCTTGGAGAATTCTAGAGCTATACCAATCATCACCGAGCCAAAAAACATCTAGAATCAGCGCCATTATTGTCACGGTTTGCGTTGTATTTTTTCTGTTTTGATTTCGATCATACACGCATCATAAACAAAATTAAATGCTTTATTCTTATTCAAGGGGATGTATAGATTGTTTCTGGGCTATTCGTTTTGAGATTTGATGCAGGGATTGCAAAATGCCATTGTTAGGGTTCCTTGCTCCTCGAATGGGGTTTTCGTATGAGGGCGGTTTCAAGCAAAATCAACGATCCCATTAGATTCACCACGTCATTTATAGTCGATATGGGTTATTAGTTACGATTATTTGCGCTTGTATTGTTGAGTTTGATTTTTGCAGGGTTATAGCCATGGCACAAATCTGTAGGTAGAAGGTTCTGAAACCGTGGGCAAAAGTCCCAGTCTCCACGAGGAAGACGAAGCCTGGGCGCGCTATTTTATTTTCAAATTCATTAACGTCGTTTTATTGGTTATGTTAATCACGCGCCAGTTTATCATCAGCAAGTCCAGTCTGCTTGGTTGGTAAGAACGTTCTTGAGGCATGCGTGAGGGACTGGGTTCGAACCCTGTGCTCCACGCTATTATTTTGGTAATTTGCATCACATGGCTGCAGAATAATCCAGCGTTCATGCTTATATCAAGACCACGGTGTATCGCCATCTGTTGACCCTGGGATCATGCCAATCTCCGATCCAACGTCCCTCAAGCCGCATGTGCATCGTACACCTCCAGAGATGCACCACACACAGTCAAAAGTTAAGTTTTTTTAATTTTATTTATTTATAATTATATAACCGTGTTTTATTCATATTTATATACATTTATATATACAATTGTTTTCTTTGTTTCTTTTTACTAATAAACACTAGTTTTTTTATAAAATTTTTTTTTTTTTTATTTTTCTTTTACATTATAATATTTATTCATTTTCTTAATATTTATTATTTTAATTAGAATTTATTTAAGTATCTCTCATAATTCATAGTTATTTTAATTTCATTCATAAAAATCATAAAAAATGTTTTTTTCCGATTATATTTATTTTCTTTCCTTCGATTTAATTAATTGGGTCGCGAGACCAATAATTAATTAAATCGTTTACGTTATATTATTCAATTCGTACCCTAATCAGGGTTTACGAAGAACATGCCATACACTGAGATATTTGTTTTCCGTGCCTTTTTCAGGGTTGCTTCACAAATACACTCCGACTACGCGCCACGTCAAATACGAAGCTAAGTCTTAACTTCTTTTATTTAAATATTTGTTTGCCTGATTTTCTATTTAATTAGGGTTTAGCGCCCTCGTCAATAGAATTCCTCCTACACTTATATTTTTTCTGTTATTTTTTGCCAATTCTCTAATGATCAGGTTCAATGCTTAAGGATCGAGCAAACCTTTGCCCATCAACCTACCAATCGAAGCTAAGTATTAAATTTAATTTTTAAGTCTATTTTGTTTCCTTTTATTTTAGGGTTTACCCTTTAAGTATGAACTCCGCATACACTCACACCTTCTTCTACCTTTGCTTTTGCCATATATCTTCAGGGTCAACCCCCGAGGCTTCCTGCCAACCATATCAGATCAAATTCGAAGCTAAGTGCCTATTTACTTTATTTATTTTAAATTTCTTTATTCTTTATTTTTAGGCTTAGTAACGTTTGCCTCCGAACTGATAATGCACTCACCCTATTTTTGTTTGCCATTTTTCCCACTTTTTCAGGGTTTGCCAAACACCAAAGCTTCGCATAGTTGGTAACCCTAAATCTTAATTATTACTTATGTTAGACTTAATTGTTTATTATTCTGCTGGTTTCAATTTCCCTCTCCCCCCGCTGGTTTCAATTTCCCTCTCCCGTTATTGCTTTAATTGCTGTGGTTAGTAATTTTAGGGAGTGATAACTTTGAATTGAATCTAGAATCACTTAACTATAAGATAAATATCTGAAACTGATCACGTGATTGGTGCACACACGCACACTTTTAGGGTAACCTTTCTGTTGCCTGTTGCCTTGTTGCCTGTTGCCTTGTGTTTTTGCAGAATAGCCAGTCCCTCGAATACGAGGATACCTCAGCCATGTCGCCTCGATTTAAGATCATGGTCCCTAATGATACTGCCTTCGATACACATGACCTCGACCCTCGGAAGTTGCCTACGAAAAGGCTGAGGTATCCTCTGGCTGCCTACGAAAAGGCTATTCTGGTTCTTCCCTTAGACTACCTGCCTCCCTATGGCATGGGACAGTCTTATGGCGAACGAACTCTCAATGACCCTTCAACCTCCAAATGAAAGGCTTCCTGCCCACTTATGGCAAGGATAGACCCTTTCACCCTGAAAGGCTAAAAGAACTCCTTTTTCAAACTATAAGGTAATTGCCCTTAATTGCTTTGCCTTGCTCTAAAAATATTTTTCATATTCTTTCTCATAAACCTTCAAAAGGGCTACGCTCATTTACGAGCTAAAGTCCCTATTCTTTCTCTTCTACATTTCTAAAAACAAAGAGCAAAGCAATTAAGAGCCCATGGAAAACCATGGATGCAAAGGGTGCCTTACACCTTCCCTTTGCATAATTACCCCCGAACCCTATTTTATTTAAAAGGTTTTTCTCTGTTCTTTTAGCCTTTCTGATTTAATTTGGATAAAATAAAAGTCGGTGGCGACTCTTGTAACACCCCAATTCTATCCAAAGCATTTAGGCAAGAAAATATCAGAGTATTAAAATTTCATACAACACAATTAGGATGTTACACTAAGTAACCAAACAAACACCTAGAAAATAAACGGACATCAACGATGCCAAAAGCATACACACCTGCCAATAAAATGATACATAACACACGGAAGATATGAACATATATATATACATATATCTCTACCTCTCAAAGAGGAGTTTTTCCAAAATAAAGTGTTTACAATACACAATGGCACGTTATCACATATACATGTTCAAAAGAGTCATATACAAATAAATAACAACAGATTCCGGACTACCCAGTGTTACATATCAGAGCGACCGACAAGACCAACTGGAGAACTACCTCTTCCAAAAGACTTCCAAAGCGGCTAATCTGCAGGATGCCACTCAAGCATCAAATCAGCAGAAGGGTGAGAATATAATTCATAATGAAAGCATGACAATTATAGTAATGCCAACAAGTATCATCAAGAATCATAAAACAAAGTAATCCACTCATTCAACCACAATCAATATATAAGTAATGTGACACATGAATGATAACATAAATTATACAGACAAACAATGATGAATGAGACTCGACTATGCATATGCATGTGGTACCAAATCCGGAGTAAAACTCCCCTTGTCATTATGACAAATACACCTTTGCCGAGCATTATGCTGGGACTTCTTTCCCTCAGGAAAATACACCTTTGTCGAGCATCAAGCTACGACTAAACGTCATCGAGCATTTAGCCCCCACTGATGACCTCTTGCCACTAGGGCAAATACACCTTTTTACCGAGCATTAAGCCCCCACTGGTAATAATTGCCAATACAGGTCACCTGCTAATAGCATTCCGCCATTAACGTAATGAAATGTTATGCTGTGCAAATATATGACTCTATTATACGACAACAACATCATCAACAATATAACACGGTCACATACCCACGTTACACCGTTTATATTCTATCCAAAAGGATACATCACCAATTAATAACATCGTTATCAATTACATCACACCATAATTACCACACAGGCATTAATAAGCACACAACACACATTCACCGTTCAAACATACTGGCCACATCGGCATAGATGAACGTATAACACACTTATACACATCAAATTAATATTGGCCATCGGCCCACAACTTCATCAATACATCATCAACAAGTTGTAATAACAACAATTTAACAATGATAATACATCATTCTCATAACAACATTTACTTGCCATAAGGCCACACATCATGTTAATAACAAACAACCAAACATCGTCACATATCAAGAATGAACATTCATTAATACATAACACATATGAACATGATCTCATGTTATCGACAACTAATCACATACCTCGTACCAATACGACAACATTCACACAACACATCATCATGATTTATCATGCACTAGTTCACAAAACCATTTATGCAAATCAACCAACCACTACTACATCCTACATCATTAACAATTACTACCAAGCACTATGATTATTTACCAATCATATCGCGCATATAAACAATTATGTGTTTTCATCAACAACCCTCAAAACTAACTAATAACAAGCTAACCAAGCCTATACTATCATATAGAACATCCAACTAGCTTCCTAACACTTCGAACGGCGTACGAAACGGAGCTAAGGATCAAAAGTTACAAGGTTTCAAAGTTTGGTTAATTGAACATACTACACAACTCATCACTTGATCCTAATAAAAATAATGGGATACTACATCCTATGAATCATTTAATTAGATAATAATATAGGTTATTGCGTTAGCTTTCCAACGCTTCGAACGGCGACAAAATCGGAGTTACGGTTCAAGAGTTATGAAGTTTCAAAGTTTTGGAAAAACAGAAAAAGCTGTCATCCGCTTCAGCTCCGCTCAGCGGACCTTTGCAGAGAATTTTCTGCAACAGAACCTCCGCTCAGCGGACCCACCTCCGCTCAGCGGACCTGCGTAAACCCAGAAAAAACCAGAACGAACCAGAATGGTTCCAGGCCCCTTATACCCACCAAAACCACTCCCAAACATCATTACAACACCAATACAACACATACAAACCATAGAAACAACCTATTATCACACTTTTCATGGTTGATTCATCAATCTATCTCAAAACCTAACATTTTACCCAAACTCAATCAAGCCATAGAAATGGAAAAGAAAGCATGATCAATCACCACAACACAACAAGGATATCATTTATTCATCATACAATCATTCTCAAACAAACTTAGATCAAACAAAGATCACACAAGAAAATTGTGGAAATTGGAACAAGAAGAACAAGAACAAGAACAAGAACAAGACTATAAGAATCATACATCCAAGATAAATTAGATTCACCCCCTTACCTTGCTATAGCAACGATCGGAACTCGAATCGGTCGAGAATCCACCAATCTACACTTTTTCCTCCTCTTTTCCTTCTTCTCCTTTTCTCTTTCTTTCTCTTCTTTTTCTTTCCATTCCCTTTCCTTTCTCACAAATATCTCCTTCTTATAAGGAAAATATCTATCCCGCGGAAATGACCAAAATGCTCCTACGCTCAAATATCGTTCAAACGCCCCAAAACGCGGAATATTACCTTAATAATATTTCCGGTACCAAAAATATGAAAACCTTCAATTAAATATTAGTCCGCCATCCCGAACTAATACCGACTGAAACAACTCCAAAAACGGTACAATTCCAATAAACGTCACAAACGTCCAAATCAAGTATATACTTATTTTCCGGGCGTTACAACTCTCCCCCACTTAGAAGATTTCCGTCCTCGGAAATATCCCAAACACAAACAAACTTGGATACGCTCTTGTATCC
Source organism: Vicia villosa (assembly GCF_029867415.1). NCBI lineage: Eukaryota > Viridiplantae > Streptophyta > Magnoliopsida > Fabales > Fabaceae > Vicia > Vicia villosa. Next base: position 82,773,479 of record NC_081183.1, read on the forward strand.
GACTAACCAACTATCAAGCCACGGAAGCAACGACACAATCAGCACCAACAACGAATCACTCTTGCTAAAAGCAAAACAACCTAAACACAACAACGACAACGAGATGCAATGCCCATACAATGCACTCATCGACTAACACCAAAACACAAGAAATAACCAAGACACAGACAACAACCCGGTCGCACAACATCCAAATAACCATGCCAAGACATAGCAGTCAAACATGTAACCAAAACATCTGGTGGTCTTATAATTCCTACCACATCCACTGTCCACAAATTGAACTCTAACAATTCATACACACACATACGAACCGCGCCATTTCACGCTTCTGATGCGCTCTCTGATTTCCCACAACAAACAGATTTACCAATTCCATAACCATCTTCCAGCTCCTTCTAGTATTCACCAGAAACTCATTGTTCTCTCTTAACATACTCAACCTCTTAATCTGCTGTGTCAGCTTGCACACCAGACAAAAGTCTTTGTATTATCCAATCAAAGGTAAAAGCTAATCCAAACACATCCTTGTTTCACAACACAAGCCCTCATAGATCCTTAAGTGACCAAATCGTCCTCTCAGTCTGACCAATATACAACTTGCAAGTACTTCCATCGGTTAATCCATTCTTATCGAAATAACATGAGCAGATTTCGTCAATATATCCACAATGACCCAAATCGCCTCACAATTACTCGACGCCCTCGGCAAACCAGAAACAAAATCCATAGAAACGCTATTCCACTTCTACTCAGGAATGGATAACAGTTACATGAAACCAGACGACTCCTGACAAGTCAAACACAAATAAACAAATCCCTTCATATCCTTCTTCATTACCTTGCCACTAAAAATGACCTTCTCAAATCTTGATACATCTTAGTAGCATCAGGATGAATACTCAAATCACTATGACGCACTTCATCCAAAGTCCTCTTTTCAAATCCGAACATTAGGAATACAAACTTGATCATGACATCCCATGACATTGCTCTTATCAATCCGAAGATCACCATCTTTATCTTTGACTAATAAATGTCATCTTATCAACCCATTCAAATCCGATTTCCGACCTTTTCTAATCTCATCAAGAATACCATAAGTAAGCTTCCACATATAAAGCTCAACACTTGAAGAAGTCTCTTTACACACCCAACTCAAATCTCACAACTGTTTCAGCAATCACAATACTCGAATCATCCACATAGACGTATGCAATGGTTTCTCATATTCAACTCGTTCTGATCAAATGAATACTTCAAACTCTTGTAGTCACTTACACACACAAATCTCGATCCGAATAATTAGTGCCTTCAAATTTCCCAAACAGAAATATCAACTGCCAACTCTAAATCTTGTGACAGATAAATCCTTTCAAAAATCTTAACTTGCATAAAAGCATAAACCACCACTTACCCCTTGAACATTCACTTCACTCAACCAAAAACTCACATAAGGAAACTTAGCAAACAACTTCTTCTTCCCAACACGGACAAAACAATTCTCAAATACTTAGCATGATCATCTTCACACTGATGATACCCATACCTCAAATCAAACTTGCAAAACAAACAAGCTCCAACCAACTTGATCCGTCAAAACATCAATCCTCGAAAGTGGATACTTTTCCTTAATTGTCACTTTTCTCAATTGTCTATAATCGACACGAAGCCTGATAGAACCTTCCTTCTTAACCAACAAAACACATGCACCCTACGGTGACACACTTGAACGAACAAACCTCTTCTCAAGAAAATCCTTAAGTTGACTCCTCAACTCTTTCAACTCAGAAGTTGGCACCCGATACGGAACCCTCGACACAACAATAGTTCTAGGAACTAAATCCGTCAAAACAGAACTCCAAGACAGAATTCCTCTTTTCAACGATGAATCAATTAAACCTTCAAGAAACACTTATACAAATGCACAACTATCCGCAATTCCCACAATTACTCTTTCTCAAGGACATCCAAAGTCGTCGACAACATAAACAACGTCGTACCACCTTGCACCGACTCATTCACTTCCAATATTATCAAACCAGCCAGATAAGCCTATCACATCCAATACGATTCCGTCTACTATCAACAAGAGATTAAGGGTGATCAAGTCCTCAATTTGTCAATAGGTAGCCGACAATCATAATAGAGTATAAACTATCAGTACTAACATTAATAATATTCTTTTCCAACTTTTGCTCATAGCACAGAAGCACTATGATTCCATAATTCACAAATCTCTCAAGATCATCTGAACCAGCTAACACCGACGTCCGGTAGCTACGTACCAAAACACTTCTAACAAATCCCAAGAATAAAATTCCCGAGATCCTACTCAACTCTTCATATTCCTAATTCTTAGAAATAACCAAAATCTACTCCGAGACACTCCAACTTGATTAACAACCGAAGTCTTAAGTCCAAGTCGCCTTCACTTCAGAAAACAACAAAGTCCAACAACACTAGTACTGCTGCCCTCAGTAGCATACTAACATCTTGCAACTGAAACATATCCGAGAAGCATATCTTCTCCCCCACTTAGCTTCAAACCATTCCAGCATACAACCGGCTAGAGGCACAACAAGTACTGACAGTGCTCCACACACTTATCACATACTGAGGAATTAAACAACATTAGACAACACTGGCCGGACAGACCGACCTGCTCTGATACCACTAATGTAACACCCCAATTCTACCCAAAGCATTTAGGCAAGAAAATATCAGAGTATTAAAATTTCATACAACACAATTAGGATGTTACACTAAGTAACCAAACAAACACCTAGAAAATAAACGGACATCAACGATGCCAAAAGCATACACACCTGCCAATAAAATGATACATAACACACGGAAGATATGAACATATATATATATATATACATATATCTCTCACTCTCAAAGAGGAGTTTTTCCAAAATAAAGTGTTTACAACACAATGGCACGTTATCACATATACATGTTCAAAAGAGTCATATACAAATAAATAACAACAGATTCCCGACTACCCAGTGTTACATATCAGAGCGACCGACAAGACCAACTGGAGAACTACCTCTTCCAAAAGACTTCCAAAGCGGCTAATCTGCAGGATGCCACTCAAGCATCAAATCAGCAGAAGGGTGAGAATATAATTCATAATGAAAGCATGACAATTATAGTAATGCCAACAAGTATCATCAAGAATCATAAAACAAAGTAATCCACTCATTCAACCACAATCAATATATAAGTAATGTGACACATGAATGATAACATAAATTATACAGACAGACAATGATGAATGAGACTCGACTATGCATATGCATGTGGTACCAAATCCGGAGTAAAACTCCCCTTGTCATTATGACAAATACACCTTTGCCGAGCATTATGCTGGGACTTCTTTCCCTCAGGAAAATAAACCTTTGTCGAGCATCAAGCTACGACTAAACGTCATCGAGCATTTAGCCCCCACTGATGACCTCTTGCCACTAGGGCAAATACACCTTTTTACCGAGCATTAAGCCCCCACTGGTAATAATTGCCAATACAGGTCACCTGCTAATAGCATTCCGCCATTAACGTAATGAAATGTTATGCTGTGCAAATATATGACTCTATTATACGACAACAACATCATCAACAATATAACACGGTCACATACCCACGTTACACCGTTTATATTCTATCCAAAAGGATACATCACCAATTAATAACATCGTTATCAATTACATCACACCATAATTACCACACAGGCATTAATAAGCACACAACACACATTCACCGTTCAAACATACTGGCCACATCGGCATAGATGAACGTATAACACACTTATACACATCAAATTAATATTGGCCATCGGCCCACAACTTCATCAATACATCATCAACAAGTTGTAATAACAACAATTCAACAATGATAATACATCATTCTCATAACAACATTTACTTGCCATAAGGCCACACATCATGTTAATAACAAACAACCAAACATCGTCACATATCAAGAATGAACATTCATTAATACATAACACATATGAACATGATCTCATGTTATCGACAACTAATCACATACCTCGTACCAATACGACAACATTCACACAACACATCATCATGATTTATCATGCACTAGTTCACAAAACCATTTATGCAAATCAACCAACCACTACTACATCCTACATCATTAACAATTACTACCAAGCACTATGATTATTTACCAATCATATCGCGCATATAAACAATTATGTGTTTTCATCAACAACCCTCAAAACTAACTAATAACAAGCTAACCAAGCCTATACTATCATATAGAACATCCAACTAGCTTCCTAACACTTCGAACGGCGTACGAAACGGAGCTAAGGATCAAAAGTTACAAGGTTTCAAAGTTTGGTTAATTGAACATACTACACAACTCATCACTTGATCCTAATAAAAATAATGGGATACTACATCCTATGAATCATTTAATTAGATAATAATATAGGTTATTGCGTTAGCTTTCCAACGCTTCGAACGGCGACAAAATCGGAGTTACGGTTCAAGAGTTATGAAGTTTCAAAGTTTTGGAAAAACAGAAAAAGCTGTCATCCGCTTCAGCTCCGCTCAGCGGACCTTCGCAGAGAATTTTCTGCAACAGAACCTCCGCTCAGCGGACCCACCTCCGCTCAGCGGACCTGCGTAAACCCAGAAAAAACCAGAACGAACCAGAATGGTTCCAGGCCCCTTATACCCACCAAAACCACTCCCAAACATCATTACAACACCAATACAACACATACAAACCATAGAAACAACCTATTATCACACTTTTCATGGTTGATTCATCAATCTATCTCAAAACCTAACATTTTACCCAAACTCAATCAAGCCATAGAAATGGAAAAGAAAGCATGATCAATCACCACAACACAACAAGGATATCATTTATTCATCATGCAATCATTCTCAAACAAACTTAGATCAAACAAAGATCACACAAGAAAATTGTGGAAATTGGAACAAGAAGAACAAGAACAAGAACAAGAACAAGACTATAAGAATCATACATCCAAGATAAATTAGATTCACCCCCTTACCTTGCTATAGCAACGATCGGAACTCGAATCGGTCGAGAATCCACCAATCTACACTTTTTCCTCCTCTTTTCCTTCTTCTCCTTTTCTCTTTCTTTCTCTTCTTTTTCTTTCCATTCCCTTTCCTTTCTCACAAATATCTCCTTCTTATAAGGAAAATATCTATCTCGCGGAAATGACCAAAATGCCCCTACGCTCAAATATCGTTCAAACGCCCCAAAACGCGGAATATTACCTTAATAATATTTCCGGTACCAAAAATATGAAAACCTTCAATTAAATATTAGTCCGCCATCCCGAACTAATACCGACTGAAACAACTCCAAAAACGGTACAATTCCAATAAACGTCACAAACGTCCAAATCAAGTATATACTTATTTTCCGGGCGTTACAACTCTTGCTATCCGTAACATTTCGATATAAAAGTCAGTTCACCGTATTACAGAACTGGCGACTCTGCTGGGGATTTAATTCGATTAAAAAGAGGGGTTACCTTAAAAGTTTAGGATTCACTTTAAAATGTTTTCTATTGTTTGTTTTGCTTGTTTTAATTTTCAAGGCTGTTTTGGGAATTCTGCTGTGTGAAAGGTCCTACACCCGGATCTAGTGTACCTTAAGTATGTGGCATGAGACCAGGAAAGCTGTACGACATGTATCGTTATGGTTGAACTGGTGGCCACCGTTAGTGCGACGCTCTAGTTTGTCCTGATGGCCCTTGAATCTGATTGAGGAGACATTTGGCTACCGCGTGGTGTCATAAGCACTAATTCGCCCTTAGAACCCTAGTTGAACTTGACTTTGGCCTATAGGAAGTAGCGAGATAGCTGGCTTTGGATTCCTGACTGAAGCCGGTTGATACTCGATGCTACACTCATTGAGATTGGACTCTAGGGATGCTTTTGGCTGGCCGATCGAGTGCCATGTTGAGACAATGCCCACGAGAAAGATCAGGGATATGAGCACCACAGAACCCGGTTACTATTCTAGGACAGGTTGAACCAACTTAACTTCAGTGGGGAGGGTACTTACCTATGGACTTCAAGCAAGCCTCTAAACCTAAGGACACTTGTGTGACTTACTTGTGTGTGCTACTAACCCTTTGGTTTCCTTGCAGGTTTTGAGTGTAGGACGTACTTGTCCTTATTACCCTTTGCTCTACTTAATGCATTACATTTGCATGACATTATGACATCATGACATCATAACATATCATATTAATTAACCCTTTCAAGGATCTTAGGAATTTAGGGCGCACAATTTCAGGTGCTCTTATCAAGGACTGAACTCTTACCAAGGGGCAAGAGGATTTATTTTCCTCTAGCCGTGTACCTTCCAATTCAGAGACTCGGTACCTATCAAGGGGCAAGAGGATTTATTTTCCTCTAGCCATGTACCTTCCAATTCAGAAGTATCCTGAATCAGAGGCTATGACCCACTCGATATGGTGAGCTTGATTCTCAAAGAAAGACATTCAAAGACAAAAATCAGAATTCTTCAGACAAAGACGACCAAGCCATTTTCTAATGTTGCTAACTAAATTCCTAAAGATCCTTGAAAAGATTGCATTTGTATTTATAACATCACATAAAACTAACTTTTCCTTTCAGGTCGACCAACTGGTCAGACAAATACCATCAACAAATCAATCCTAATCAGATATACATTCCGGAAGCTCGAACCCCGGACATTCTGAAAGTTCCAATCATATGAACATTTTGGAAGCTTGATCCCCAGACTTCTGAAACATTCCAATCAGATATATATTCCGGAATCTCGAACCCTGGACATTCTGAAAGTTCCAATCAGATGAACATTCTGGAAGCTTGGCCCCCAGACTTCTGAAACATTCCAATCAGATATACATTCCGGAAGCTCGAACCTCGGACATTCTGAAAGTTCCAATCAGATGAACATTCTGGAAGCTCGACCCCCAGACTTCTGAAACATTCCAATCAGATATACATTCCGGAAGCTCGAACACCGGACATTCTGAAACATTCTTATCAGATACACATTCCGGAAGCTCGAACCCCGGATACTCTGAATCTCTACACCATTTCCACAACAACGACGCAAGCCAGATGCACCTAAGCGTCAATTCACCAAAATCAATATGTCGTCGGCTCAAACATTACAACATCTATTGAAGACCAGATTGATTACTCTGAGGGATGCTCCTAAGAATTCTAACACCACTAGCTATAAACTCAATGCGAGGTGCGCGTACCATTCCAATAGTCCTGGACATTATACAAACAATTGTTGGACATTGAAGAATAAGATTCAAGATCTGATTAATGACGGAGAAATCAAATTCAACCCTCCTGAAACTTCTGTGGTGATAACTGCTCCCATGCCTAGTCATGACAAGACTGACTGACGTCTAGACGGACGAACTTTTGGATCATTAGATCTACTTTCATTTGCAAGTTTCTTTTCTGTTTGTTTAAACATTTGACTTGTGATAGACATTATCTGTTTTAATAATAATCATCAGTGCATTGCATATGTTTGTCTTGAACAAATTATTTCGCTATCACTCATTTTAAATTGCGTCTTTACTTTGCATATGTTTTGTGATATTCGACTCCTGCTATAGCTGTATGCCTTTTGAGGGAGGATGAAGAAAACGATATCGCAACCTCATACAGTATACTTTTGAACAGACTATGCTGACGATGTACAGGCATTGTTTCAATTCCTAAACAGTGGAGATATAAGGATGTTAATCCCTCGTCAACCCCTTTGAGCCTAAGAAGTAGAAGTTTCTTTCTTGTACTAATTAAAACCCTTGAATATAACCTGGGGCAGGGTAGTTCTCAGTTAATTTGGCTGTGCATTCTATTTTAAGAGAATCATTCAGTATATCTTTCAACAAAGGTTTCAATCACAAGTGTTCATCCGCATACATCAAAGAAGTGTTGGAGATGTCAATCAAAAGCCAACGATGGTTCATCAATCATTAAGCGAGGCAGTCAATATCTTTCAAAAAGAAAAAATGAAAAAACATATATACAAAGAAAAGCCTGCTAAGTCAAAAATCAAAAAGAAGACTTAGGCAAAAATCAAGGCATCCCGCTGACTGTAAGCTCAAAATAGACAGTTCAGGCAAAAGTTAGGGATATCAAAAAGATGAAAAAAGAGAAGTCAATAAATTCATGAACAACACAATGTTGTGACTACCAAAAGGAAGAAGTGATTGTCATCTCAAAAGTTCTCTTTGCTTGTGAACCATCAACATTATCAAAGGTGCAAATCCAAAAGTCTCTTGGAACCTGAATGCATAAGTTGAAATAACTGAACTTAGGACTGAAGATCATCATGAAGAGGGGTGGGTATAAATAAACTTTGAGCCTTTATCCTTTGTTTCTTAGAACCATGAACCAAGACACGTTACAACCCTTGAAAGTCCTAATTGAAGCATGGTTAGTTCGAAAGCATACTGTCACCAAAAAGGTATCCCGACTCCTTTAGGTTTACCAAAAAATACTGAGTTGATATTTCTTTTTTACAAACGTCATGTTGTTACAAATATCGTGTTTTTACAAATATCACGTTTTTACATCTCTTGTTTTAATGTTTGTTCAAAACTCAAGACAAACGTATGCATTACATCTCATGAATTCATTATTAAACATATTCTGCTACATAATTTTAAATGTTAGTGTCATACCCCAATTTTTGACCCTAAGATCCTGTATCATTCATATCCCAATCATTAATCAAGAGCTTCACTTGGAAGTTTTGTTTGTGGTGTTGCACTCACCTCATCAATAAGAGGGATCATCAAGCACCAATGATTGTTTACCTTGTATTTATATTATACTAACCCAAATACCAAAAATATTGCTTTGTTTCTTTGTAGGCTTTTGTTTTGTAGGTACCAAGCCAAGACATGCAATAAACAAGGCATTTTTCAAGTTTTTGACTGATGAAATCGATTTCCCTACTGGGTAAATCGATTTCCCTACTGGGTAAATCGATTTCCCTGCAGCAATCTTCAACAAAATCACATTCTGGACATCATGAAATCGATTTCCCTCCTGGGTAAATCGATTTCCCTAGTGTATTTTGCGCCAAATTCTCTTCTGGAACAGAGTGAAATCGATTTCACTCCTGGGGAAATCGATTTCCTTAAGGCGAAATTCAAAAAATATAAGGAGGGAAGCTTGACATCATTTTGGCACCTTTTTCTTTGATTATTTTTTATCATTTTACCAATTTTCCACCTCATCAAAATTAACCCCTTCATTAAACCCACTTAAACCCCATTTTACCACTTTTTACCATTTAATTGCCACTTTAATCACCAATTAAACACAAGCTAATTACCAAATGTGAAAAGACCAAACTACCACTACTCTTGCTCTCATCCTATAAATAGAGCCCACTACTCTCTCATTTCTCAAGCTTTTGAGAGCCAAAAAACCTCTTGCAATTTCTCTCCTCATTCCTACCAAATTCACCAAAGCTCTTCATTCTTTCATAAAGTTTGTGAGTTATATCTTGAACCTCACAAACTTTGAGCTAAACCACCATCCATTTCACTTTTTTTTCCTTCAATTGTTGAGAGATCAAGATTTGTGTTGGTGATTCTTGAAGTAGATCCAAATTTTGTTCAAGATTTGGTAAATTTTCTTCATCCTTTTTGTATATCATGATGTAGATCTTTGTTGCTTGTGTGTGATGCATCTTTGATGCTATATTGGTGCTATTTGATGGTGATTTGATGGAAAATTCGTGCTCCAATTGATGTTTGATCATAAGGTGTTTGTACATTTGTTCAAGTCAAGTTTTATGCCTCTAAATGCTGTTTTTGCTGATTTTTACACTGAGGAAATCGATTTCCTTAAGGCTGAAATCGATTTCCTGCTGAGCGTGACTTGTTTTTTTTGAAAACTGCACTATGGAAATCGATTTCCCTCTGCATGAAATCGATTTCCTTCTGGCAGAATGTGGTTTTTTGCCTTTTTTATGCTTGTTTTGGTTTCCTACTTCCTCCACTTCATTAATATCATTGGATCTAGGATGTTGATAGGTTTGAAATGACCTAATCCATAATATTAGATGAATGATATTAATGATAGTGTGAGTTGATTATCTTTTGTGAATTTTATTCTTCTTCCTCCATTTCATTAATATCATTGGATCTAGGATGTTGATAGGTTTGAAAGAACCAAATCCATAATATTAGATGAATGATATTAATGATAGTGTGAGTTGATTATCTTTATGCATTTTATCTTCTTCTTCTCCTTTTTTTCTTTTGATCGATGAAAGTCTTAATACTTTGAGAATTCTTATGGATTCTTAGTGAAGACTAGATCGTTACCTATTTTCTTTTCGTGCGGTATTGCTTTCGGAAGGCGATCTACATATCGTTCTTCTCGCATACATTAGCACATAAAGTTTTGACCGGCCTCGTTGTAGGGTGATTTCTACATAAATCACTTGGCGATCTGCTTAACATAGCGCAATATTTCGTGTCCCGGATCAAAAAGATCAAACATGGAAGAGAATTGTATGCGGTTGATTTAAGACTTGTGGAGGTTTTTATCGTGTAGTCGCTATGATTTTATCAAGCTTCTGATAAACCCCATTGAATTTAAATCCGAGTACATCATTCACTCACCATAGATCTTCCTACTAACTTTGATAACATACTTGACAAGTTTCAAGATGGTTATCTTTAACACTTAACAACTAACTTTAATTTCCGCACCTTTACTATACCGCTCTTTATATTACCGCTCTTTACATTTCTCGCTTTATCGTTTTGCTTTATCATTTCATCATATTTACTTTCCGTCATTTTCTCTTTGTCCACTTGGACATATGTTTATGCTTCTGTTATTTTTCTTTTGTCCACTTGGACCATACTTTATTTTTTCGCTAAAACACTAATAAATAACCAAAATCTAAAAAACACATAAGGCTCTCTTTGGACTATTGGTTACTATCCCTAGCATTTTGGAGATTCGGACTTATGGACCTAGTGCCTCTGGACTCTTATTCTGTTATTACTCTGCTGTTATTCTGTCTGTCTGGCATTGGATTGTTGTCTGTTTGTATGTGCAGGTATTTCCTTAAAAGCCCTTGATGGTTAATTCCAAGGCATTGAGATAAGGATTTTACCCGAAAATAGCCGTTACTCTGCCCGATTTTCATCAGAATCTTAATGTGCTTAATGAAAAGTGGTGCTAAGACAGTAAGTTCATCTGGATCCCCCAAGTGTTAATGTGTTGGTATTGATAATTCCAAAGGATGGGAAATATACCTTGACTCTTAATGTCAAGTGTTGGCTTCTTATTTCGGTTAGACCGTTCTTTTCCTTAGCTTTTATTTTACGCAATAGGATAGCCTCTTCATCTCCTCCCATTCTTAAATTTTCAAAATCTTCTCCCTTTTTCAAAAACTTTCTTATGTTTGCAAACCTTTTCAAAACCTTTTCTCAAAAAATATCTTTTGCCCTTAGTGGCTTTTCTTCAAAAGTTTAGACACCGTTAATTGTCGAAACGAGTGGTTATACCCCACGATTTTGAAATTGATTGATATAATGAGATCTTTTCCGCGTGAGAGAGCTAGTGGCATACTCGTCGATTTTATCCGAGTTGGAGCCCTTCTTTCATTAGCGATGCAAAGAACTCGTTTGTTCTCATGCTCAAGATCAATGGCTGAGTATTTCTCTCCGACGATGATAAAGTGTTTATTCGTTTTTAAAACGTTTTTTCCCAAAAGCGGAACTACATTAGCTCTGACTTCTCCATTGCACCGAGGAGGTATGTAGGCCCAAAGCTAAACGCTTTGCCGAGCTTATTTTAAAAATAAAACAAACCCTTTTTTTAGCACACACACAACACAGATTTTCAAAAAGGTTCCCGTGGAGTACCACGGATATGAGGGGTGCTTTAAACCTTCCCCTCATATAATCAACACCCGAACCTGAGTTCTCTTTCTTGTTTTAAAAACAAAACTTTGGGTTTTACGTTCTTTTCCCTTTTCCTTTGAAAAAATAAAGCGCGGTGGCGATTTCAAACGAAATATTGATTCGAGTCAATCCCATGGCTTCGATATCAGATTTTCCCCGCTACAGTTAGCATCAGAAAGAACTTGCACAGGGTATCACTAATGAATGAAAGTTACCCCGATAGACATGATTACTCCGAGAAGCAACGTCTCCTACAGATACAAGGGGCATGACACGTTTGCCCAATCATTCTGGGGCAATCAAGTCAAGATTCGAAGAATCTCTCAAATGCCAAAAAGTTAAAGGCATACATCCCAAGTGGATTTCAAACTATTTCCCGACCAATCTGGGACGATCAAGTCAAGATTTTGAGAATCTCTCAAGGATGCCGGAACAATCAGGGGCACGCATCCAAGAAGATCTGAAGCTAATATAGGACATTGTCTTGGGCCTGTGATTACTAGGGGCATGTCGCCCATAGAGCATATTTCATAAAGTCCTCGCGAGGCAAATCTTTCCAAAAGTTCCTACTAGTAGGGGCAAATCTATGCAAGTCCAGTTTGACATCTTGATCAACACTCAGTGGTGTGTCCTAATCAAATCAGGGAATGGTGGTTACTATAATACTGGGGGCAATGTTCAAGGCATCCATGCTTTCCCACAACTCCGATTTCACAAGATCTTATCCCCACAGAGCAATCCCCAAGAAGATATCTTCAAACATACTCGCCCCACAACAGACATAGTTCCCCGACAGAGTTTACATCTTCAACACGGCCGGTCTCCCGACACCTTGCTCTCTTCCAACACGGTTTATCAATATCTCTTATCCCCAGTCAGGGTACATCAAGTTACTGATCATCCCCAAGCAAAAATCATAAATCCCCAGCTGAGCATCTTTAAGACAAGATCAGACAACAAAATTACAAGGACATGGAGATTTAGTTTCTCAATCAAGATAACATAAATCATATTCATACATCATAAATCATAAACATATTCATACATCGCATACATACTGAACTCACGCATAACATACAAAGCTTCTCATTTATTTTGAGGGACTCATTACGTAACACATACATCATGACATTGCATAAAAAACATTTCTATACCTATTGCAGAATACAGGTACAGACAAATGAACGAAATCGATCATCTTTCCAAGATCTAATTCAGTTACTACGAACGGTACTGACACGGTCAGAGATCTAATTCTATCATCACGAAGGGTGTGGACACGATCAATTATCCTCCTCAGTCTAATTCAGTTACTACGAATGGTGCTGACATGACAAGAGAATCTAATTCTATCATCACGAACGATGTAGACACGATTATCTCCCCAAGATCTAATTCGGTTGCTACGAACGGTGCTGACACGATCGACCTTTAAAGACATCTAATTCTATCATCACGAACGGTATAGACACGATCATCTTTCCAAGATCTAATTCAGGTATCACGAACGGTACTGACACGATCAACTCTCAGAGATCTAATTCCATCATCACGAACGGTGTGGACACAATCAACTGCTTCTAAAGTCTAATTCGGTTACTACGAACGGTGCTGACACGACAAGAGATCTAATTCTATCATCACGAACGGTATAGACACGATCATCTTTCCAAGATCTAATTCAGGTATCACGAACGGTACTGACACGATCAAATCTCAGAGATCTAATTCTATCATCATGAACGGTGTGGACACGATCATCTTTCCAAAATCTAATTCAGTTACTACGAACAGTACTGACACGACCAACATTCAAAGGTCTAATTCTATTATCGCAAACGGTGTAGACACGATCATCTTCCAAAGTCTAATTCGGTTACTACGAACGGTGCTGACACGACCAATTCTCAAAAATCTAATTCATCTACTACACGATCAACATTCAAACAACTACTTCTCGAACACTTCAGTCTCAACATCTGGATGGCATCTTTAAGCCCATCTCTAACAAATACTCCTCAGTACAAAAGATTCAGCCTAACGCACGGCCTTCCAGACATCTGAGGATGCAATTAAGAATAGTCTAACGCACGATTTATCCTTCGACCTAACGCACGGTTTTCCAGACATCTGCTGATGCAAACTAGACCTAGTCTAACGTACGACACATTCTGACTATCAAGTCAGATGGCATCTTCAAGCCCATCTCAATCATACATCTTCTCCAAACACCTGGATGGCATCTTTAAGCCCATCTCCGACAAAAGTCCCTACTTCAGCAAGGGCAAATTTCTAGGCATTCTAGTGTTCAATCCTCTTCTACCTTCAGATTCCGACTGGCATACAAACCACTCTACATCTTCAGGTTTAAGAAAATTGAACAGGGGCAGCTGTCATACCCCAAAATTTGCCCACACTATTTCTCCTACTCAAATTCAAATCAAAATACATAAAGCTCCAAAACACACTCTCCTATACAAGGCTCTGAAACTAGGGTTTGGCTTATTCAAAGGAAAATCAGTGAATCAATGGCTCCAAGGCATCCCATATGGCTCAATATATCTCATATCATCTCCATGACAAGTACCAAGTCTCATCTCAAAGAATTGGTCAATCAATTGTTCAGAAAGTCAACAGTCGACTAGGTTAACTTAAAAGTCAACTGTGGTCAAAGTACAATCAAAACTCCTGATTTTCTGTCAAGATCCTCATATTGAAGTATCATTCATCATTTGATCAAGTATTGATCATGGTTCATCAAGGAAAGATAAAAAATTAACAAATCAAAAAGTTTCTAAATAAGGGTTTTCATAGGAGAAAGTCAACTGAACTTTGACCAGCCATAACTCCTACATGGAACATCATAAATTTTCCATCCAAATCTTATTTTGAAGGAAATTTGATTCTCTACAACTTTGTCTCTCACATGCCAAGTCTAAAAATGCTTCATTTGAGAGATATGAACCAAAACATTATAGGTCCTTTTCAAAAGTCAACCAAAAGCCACTTTTTCAAAAGGACACACAAGGAGAATGGAAAATCATTTTGATATGAGACCAAAGACACTGATTAGAGGACTCTCTAAGGTTTCTAAAAAGTCCTAGAACTCTTCCATACCTCAAAAATTGAGAGAGATAGGCCTTGTCAAAGTTGGACTATTTTCAAGGGCATATGTGAAGAGAAAAGGTTCAAAACTCCAAACATTTCCAAATGGGCCTATATTCTTTCCATCCAAGCTCTATCATAAGCCCATGCACGCCCCAAAGCAAGAGTCATGTTATTTTTTATTATTTTATTTAATTATTTATGGTTTTTATCACTTTAAATCATAAATAAATTATATAAAATAGGTAAAATAAATATGAAATATATATTTGCTTTGATTTTAAGTCAAAGAATCAATCAAATATATTCTCTTAATGTACCAAATAATATTTGAACAAATTGAATCAATATGGTGCAAAAATAGAAGTTTCAAAATCAAATTTTCAATCAAATCTCCATAACAAGCAAATCAAGATCCAAGAGGATTTCTTTCAAAGTTGTTAACCTAAAACATTCCTCTATAAGTACATAACAAATTCAGAGGGCAAGGGTTACGATTTTTGCAGTGAAGAGAACCCAAAATCGAGTGCAAAAAGTGAAGGAAAAGTCAAAATTGTTCTTGACAATTGAGGCGAATTCAAGGAGTCTTGAAGGTGTTAACATATTCCTTGGAGAATTCTAGAGCTATACCAATCATCACCGAGCCAAAAAACATCTAGAATCAGCGCCATTATTGTCACGGTTTGCGTTGTATTTTTTCTGTTTTGATTTCGATCATACACGCATCATAAACAAAATTAAATGCTTTATTCTTATTCAAGGGGATGTATAGATTGTTTCTGGGCTATTCGTTTTGATATTTGATGCAGGGATTGCAAAATGCCATTGTTAGGGTTCCTTGCTCCTCGAATGGGGTTTTCGTATGAGGGCGGTTTCAAGCAAAATCAACGATCCCATTAGATTCACCACGTCATTTATAGTCGATATGGGTTATTAGTTACGATTATTTGCGCTTGTATTGTTGAGTTTGATTTTTGCAGGGTTATAGCCATGGCACAAATCTGTAGGTAGAAGGTTCTGAAACCGTGGGCAAAAGTCCCAGTCTCCACGAGGAAGACGAAGCCTGGGCGCGCTATTTTATTTTCAAATTCATTAACGTCGTTTTATTGGTTATGTTAATCACGCGCCAGTTTATCATCAGCAAGTCCAGTCTGCTTGGTTGGTAAGAACGTTCTTGAGGCATGCGTGAGGGACTGGGTTCGAACCCTGTGCTCCACGCTATTATTTTGGTAATTTGCATCACATGGCTGCAGAATAATCCAGCGTTCATGCTTATATCAAGACCACGGTGTATCGCCATCTGTTGACCCTGGGATCACGCCAATCTCCGATCCAACGTCCCTCAAGCCGCATGTGCATCGTACACCTCCAGAGATGCACCACACACAGTCAAAAGTTAAGTTTTTTTAATTTTATTTATTTATAATTATATAACCGTGTTTTATTCATATTTATATACATTTATATATACAATTGTTTTCTTTGTTTCTTTTTACTAATAAACACTAGTTTTTTTATAAAAAAAAATCTTTTTTTATTTTTCTTTTACATTATAATATTTATTCATTTTCTTAATATTTATTATTTTAATTAGAATTTATTTAAGTATCTCTCATAATTCATAGTTATTTTAATTTCATTCATAAAAATCATAAAAAATGTTTTTTCCCGATTATATTTATTTTCTTTTCTTCGATTTAATTAATTGGGTCGCGAGACCAATAATTAATTAAATCGTTTACGTTATATTATTCAATTCGTACCCTAATCAGGGTTTACGAAGAACATGCCATACACTGAGATATTTGTTTTCCGTGCCTTTTTCAGGGTTGCTTCACAAATACACTCCGACTACGCGCCACGTCAAATACGAAGCTAAGTCTTAACTTCTTTTATTTAAATATTTGTTTGCCTGATTTTCTATTTAATTAGGGTTTAGCGCCCTCGTCAATAGAATTCCTCTTACACTTATATTTTTTCTGTTATTTTTTGCCAATTCTCTAATGATCAGGTTCAATGCTTAAGGCTCGAGCAAACCTTTGCCCACCAACCTACCAATCGAAGCTAAGTATTAAATTTAATTTTTAAGTCTATTTTGTTTCCTTTTATTTTAGGGTTTACCCTTTAAGTATGAACTCCGCATACACTCACACCTTCTTCTACCTTTGCTTTTGCCATATATCTTCAGGGTCAACCCCGAGGCTTCCCGCCAACCATATCAGATCAAATTCGAAGCTAAGTGCCTATTTACTTTATTTATTTTAAATTTCTTTATTCTTTATTTTTAGGGTTAGTAACGTTTGCCTCCGAACTGATAATGCACTCACCCTATTTTTGTTTGCCATTTTTCCCACTTTTCCAGGGTTTGCCAAACACCAAAGCTTCGCATAGTTGGTTACCCTAAATCTTAATTATTACTTATGTTAGACTTAATTGTTTATTATTCCGCTGGTTTTAATTTCCCTCTCCCCCCGCTGGTTTCAATTTTCCTCTTCCGTTATTGCTTTAATTGTTGTGGTTAGTAATTTTAGGGAGTGATAACTTTGAATTGAATCAAGAATCACTTAACTATAAGATAAATATCTGAAACTGATCACGTGATTAGTGCACACACGCACACTTTTGGGGTAACCTCTCTGTTGCCTGTTGCCTTGTTGCCTGTTGCCTTGTGTTTTTGCAGAATAGCCAGTCCCTCGAATACGAGGATACCTCAGCCATGTCGCCTCGATTTAAGATCATGGTCCCTAATGATGCTGCCTTCGATACACATGACCTCGACCCTCGGAAGTTGCCTACGAAAAGGCTGAGGTATCCTCTGGCTGCCTACGAAAAGGCTATTCTGGTTCTTCCCTTAGACTACCTGCCTCCTTACGGCATGGGACAGTCTTATGGCGAACGAACTCTCGATGACCCTTCAACCTCCAAATGAAAGGCTTCCTGCCCACTTATTGTAACATCCGTATAATTTTAATATTAAATTAAATTGGAATATTTATTTAATAATTAGAATTATTAAAGGTTTTGTGAAAAATAAGGGAAAAAGATGGTTTATGGCATTTGGGCCAAATGAGGAAATAGTAAAGATGGGGGTGTGGTTTAGTAAAGCTTTCACTAATCTCAATATTATTATTTTTCATAAAATAATTGGGAATTGGGAAGAAAGAAAGAACGTGAAAGAACAGAAGTTGGAACAAGGAACGTGAAGGAGAACTGTAGAGGGAGAGATCAAGGACCAAGAACCAAGACTTTTATCTGAGGTAAGGGGAGACTCTTCGTTTAATCTCTTTTATCGTATTATAGGTGATAGTATGGATTAGGAGTATGGTTGGATCCATTGATTCTATATTCTGAATTATTATCCGTGTTCATCATTGAAATTTGGACTATTAATCCCTAATAACTGATAGATTTAGGGTATGATGAATGAAATTGATTATGGAATCATATACCGTGGTTGTGGATGAATTCGTATGCTGTATAGATGTGAATTTTCTGGCTTTTAGACTCAAAATCGTGGACTGGTATGAGTAAAAACGAATGGGTTTTGGACTGTTACGAAGTTGCAGGTTCTGGACATTTTTTCTGGTGTTTCGCGTATGAAACAGTGTCATACGCGTATGGGATGAGGTCATACGCGTATGAGGGACACTTCCCAAGGGCTATACGCGTATGATACGCAACTGCCCTGTCCCAAAGTACCTTGTGCTGGTGATTTGCGTATGAGGAGCGTATGAGGATGCTCATACGCGTATGGAGTTTTTAAAAGAGGAAATTGAATCTGGTGATACGCGTATGGCAAGGCTGATACGCGTATGAGGTTGCTTCTAGGCAAAAATCTGGTTCTGGTGATACGCGTATGGACGCGTATGGGCTATGGGTGATACGCGTATGGTATATATGATACGCGTATGGCTTCTGCAGGTGAAAATTCTATTTTTTGTGAATTTCTTGAAAGTTCAATGAGGCGTAACTTTCGATCTATAGGCCTGTTTTGTGTGCTGTTTGAGAATGGGTAAACCTTGTGATGTGATCTTGTGGTTTACTGATGTTTTGATTGTATTGAATGATGTTAATGTATATATGAACATGCTTAATAATGATGATGATGATGATGAAATGAGTATAGATGATGCTACTCATAGGATGGTAATGATGAAAGTATGTTATATATATGTTTGCATGCATTCATAGTCATTTGATGAGGGTTGTATCCTAATGATGAAAGGATACAGTGAAGGGCAGGATTCCCATTGTGCGGAATCTGTGCTGGCAGGGCCGTATCTGGATGATGATAGATCGGTCGGTGGATGATTTCCACTGGTGATGTTTGGTACCACATGCATAGTGTCAGTTTCATACCTGTGCATGACTTGTTTATAATACGATGATATATGTTATATGACGACTTGTCTGTTTATCAGTGAATGTGTGAATGATGACTTGTCTGAATATGAAACAACTGGGTGAATGATATAACTATGATATGTTATTATTTATGATGCAATAACATTGGTTAACTGTGATGAGACTCACCCTTACTTGTTGTCATTTTCAGATTGAGGATAGCGGCGCGACTTGGTGAGGATTAGCTCATAAGTCGGTTTTTAGTATTGTGTCAGTGTCATGCTCTGATAGATGTAACACTGGGAACGTTTTGTTTTAGAGTTTTGATTATAACTCTATTTGTTTATGATGATTGAAGTCTGATACATTATTGATGAATGTTGACTTAATAATTAAATTCCGCTGTGTAAACATGACTTTGTTTAATGAGTTATAATTTCAGATGTTTTCAGTGAATGCATGACATGTACCAATGTGGTTTTCTTTACTTACAAATTGTGACACCTCTTGCATGCTTACTCTGATTTAATAATTGTTTAATTGCCGCGGGTTATTAGAGGGGTGTTACAATAGTGGTATCAGAGCATAGTCGGTCGTTGTGACCAGAGTCTTAGTGTCAGTGTCAGTCTTTCCTGTGTATGCGACTAATACAAGTTATTGTCGATACTTTTGTTCTGACTGGATTGTTTATGTTAAGCAGAACAATGGCTGGAAGAGGAGGAAGAAACGATGATGCTATCGCTGAGGCTCTGGGCATGATTGCTGGTGTGTTGGGAGGGAATGCCAATGGAGCTGCGATTGGTGCTGACAGGCAGCTGAACAGTTTTCAGAGGAACAATCCTCCATTGTTCAAAGGTACGCATGATCCTGAAGGTGCTCAGAAATGGCTTAAGGAGATCGAGAGGATTTTCAGAGTCATTGACTGTGCTGAGGATCTCAAGGTGAGGTATGGTACTCATATGTTATCTGAGGAGGCTGATGACTGGTGGATGTCAACCAGAGCTGAACTGGATGCTGATGGTACAGCAATTACTTGGACTGTATTTAGAAGGGAATTCCTGAGGAGGTATTTTCCTGAAGATGTCAGAGGCAGAAAGGAAGTTGAATTTCTGGCACTAGTTCAAGGTAATATGTCGGTACCAAAGTATGCGGCCAAGTTTGTGGAACTGGCAATGTACTATGTGCACTACAATGAGGATGAAGCCAGTGAGTTCTCGAAATGTGTCAAATTTGAGAATGGTCTTCGTGATGAGATCAAGCAGGGTATCAGGTACCAGAGAATCCGGAGATTTGTTGACCTGGTAGATTGTAGTAGAATTTTTGAGGAAGATAACATCAAGCTGAGGTCATCTCACTCTCGCGAGTTGGTTGACATAAAAGGGAAGAAACATATGGATAGGGGTAAGCCATATGGTAGAGGCAAACCTGCTGATTGGAAGAAACCCAGTGGGGGAGATTCCAGTGCTCGTATCAGATGTTACAATTGTGGTGAGATGGGACATCGTAGGAATGAGTGCAAGCTTGATCAGAAGAAGTGTTACAAGTGTGACCAAGTGGGTCATATTGCTGCTGACTGCAAGAAGAGGGTTGTGACTTGTTATAACTGTGGTGAAGAGGGTCACATCAGTCCGAATTGTCCTAAGCCGAAGAAGAACCAATCAGGAGGAAAGGTTTTTGCCTTGACCGGGTCAGAGACTACTCCAGATGACAGGTTGATTAAAGGTACGTGTTTCATTCATGGCACACCTTTAGTTGCAATTATTGATACTGGAGCAACTCATTCTTTTATTTCTTTGGATTGTGCTATGAGGTTGAATCTTGAGATATCTGATATAAATGGAAGTATGGTTATTGACACTCCTGCGTCGGGTTCAGTAACTACTTCGTCTGCATGCTTGAATTGTCCGGTTGATATTTTTGGTAGAGAATTTGGGATGGACTTAGTGTGCCTTCCGTTGAAACAACTCGATGTAATACTGGGATTGAACTGGTTGGAATTCAACCGTGTTCATATCAACTGTTTTGCGAAGACGGTAATTTTTCCTGAAGAGGTTAGTTCTGATAGTCTGGAAATGACAGCTAGACAGGTGAATGAGGCTATCGGAGATGGTGCAACAGTGTTTATGTTGTTTGCATTGATGAATGTGAAGGAGAAAGTGGCGAGTAGCGAATTGCCTGTGGTGTGTGAGTTCCCAGAAGTTTTTCCAGAAGATGTGAATGAATTGCCACCGGAAAGAGAAGTGGAGTTTTCTATTGATTTGGTTCCGGGAACTAGTCCAGTGTCGATGGCACCGTATCGTATGTCGCCGTCTGAATTGGCTGAACTGAAGAAGCAGTTAGAGGAATTGCTTGAGAAGAAATTTATTCGTCCTAGTGTTTCGCCGTGGGGTGCGCCTGTGTTGTTGGTAAAGAAGAAAGAGGGTTCAATGAGGCTGTGTGTAGATTACAGACAATTGAACAAGGTTACCATCAAGAATCGGTATCCATTGCTGAGGATTGATGATTTGATGGATCAGTTGGTTGGAGCACGTGTGTTTAGTAAGATTGATCTGAGGTCTGGGTATCATCAGATACGTGTGAAGGATGACGATATTCAGAAGACTGCCTTTAGAACGAGGTATGGACATTATGAGTATTCTGTAATGCCGTTTGAAGTTACTAATGCACCTGGTGTTTTTATGGAATATATGAACAAGATTTTTCATCCGTATCTCGACAAGTTTGTGGTGGTATTTATAGATGATATCCTGATATATTCTAAGAGTGAGGAAGAACATGCGGAACATCTCAGAACTGTGTTGGAGCTGTTGAAAGAGAAGCAACTTTTTGCCAAACTGTCGAAGTGTGAATTCTGGTTAGAAGAAGTCAATTTTCTTGGACATGTGATTTCTAAGAATGGTATTGCTGTTGATCCTACAAAGATAGAAGCTGTATCTCAGTGGGAAGCTCCGAAGTCAGTGTCAGAGATTCGTAGTTTTCTTGGTCTTGCAGGTTACTACAGAAAATTCATTGAAGGGTTTTCAAAGTTAGCATTACCGTTAACTAAATTAACTAGGAAGGGACAAGCTTTTATTTGGGATGCCAAGTGTGAAGAAGGGTTCCAAGAGCTGAAGAGGAGGTTGACTAGTGCTCCTATCTTGATTTTGCCGAATCCGACAGAATCATTTGTAGTTTATTGTGATGCGTCACTGATGGGTTTTAGGGGGTGTATTGATGCAGAATCAACAAGTGGTCGCTTATGCATCGAGACAACTCAAAGTGCATGAAAGGAATTATCCGACTCATGATTTGGAGTTGGCAGCTGTGGTTTTTGTGTTGAAGTTGTGGCGACACTATTTGTATGGTTCGAGATTTGAGGTGTTCAGTGATCATAAGAGCCTGAAGTACCTCTTTGATCAGAAAGAACTGAATATGAGGCAGAGAAGGTGGTTAGAATTTCTGAAGGATTATGATTTTGGTTTGAATTACCATCCGGGGAAGGCAAACGTGGTTGCTGATGCTTTGAGTAGGAAGACCTTGCATATGTCTATGCTAATGGTGAAGGAATTGGACTTGGTTGAACAATTCAGAGACTTGAGTTTAGTGTGTGAAGGTACTCCTACTAGTGTCAAATTGGGTATGCTGAAGCTGACTAGTGGTATTCTTGAAGAAATCAGAGAAGATCAGAAAGCTGATGTTGAATTGATTGATAAGTTGACTTTGATTAATTAAGGCAAGAGTGGTGAATTCAGAGTCGACGAGAATGGTATACTGAGGTTTGGTGACCGAGTTTGTGTTCCTGATATTGATGAACTCCGAAAGCGTATTTTGGAAGAAGGACATCGTAGTGGATTGAGCATTCATCCTGGTGCTACCAAGATGTACCATGATTTGAAAAAGTTGTTTTGGTGGCCTGGAATGAAGAAGGAAGTTGCTGAGTTTGTGTATTCTTGTTTGACTTGCCAGAAGTCAAAGATTGAGCATCAGAAACCGTCTGGGCTGATGCAACCGATGTTTATTCCTGAGTGGAAGTGGGATAGCATCTCAATGGATTTTGTGTCGGGTTTGCCGAGAACTGTCAGAAATTGTGAAGCTATCTGGGTCGTGGTGGACAGGTTGACGAAGTCTGCTCATTTTATACCAGTGAGAATGGATTATCCGATGGAGAAGCTAGCTCAGTTGTATATTGAGAAGATAGTTAGTCTACATGGTATTCCTTCAAGTATCGTGTCAGACAGAGATCCGAGGTTTACGTCTAAGTTCTGGGAAGGTTTGCAGAAAGCTTTAGGTACTAAGCTGAGACTGAGTTCTGCTTATCATCCGCAGACTGATGGACAGACTGAGAGAACAATTCAGTCGTTAGAGGATTTGTTGCGGGCTTGTGTGTTGGAAAAAGGAGGTACTTAGGATAGTTATCTGCCTTTGATTGAGTTTACCTACAACAACAGTTATCATTCGAGTATCGGTATGGCTCCGTTTGAGGCTTTGTATGGTAGGAGGTGTAGGACGCCGTTGTGTTGGTACGAATCTGGTGAGAGTGCTGTAATTGGTCCAGAAATTGTACAACAGACTACAAAGAAGATTAAAATGATTCAGGAGAAGATGAAGGCTTCTCAGAGTCGTCAGAAGAGTTATCACGACAAAAGGAGGAAAACACTTGAGTTCCAAGAGGGAGATCATGTGTTTATGAGAGTTACTCCTATGACAGGTATTGGCCGAGCATTGAAGTCAAAGAAGTTGACTCCGCGTTTTATTAGACCATTCCAAATTTCTGAAAGAGTGGGAGAAGTGGCTTATCGTATCGCTCTACCGCCGATGCTTGCAAATTTGCACGATGTGTTTCATGTGTCTCAGTTGAGGAAATACATTTCTGATCCGTCCCATGTGATCCAAGTAGATGATGTACAGGTGAAAGATAACTTGACGGTTGAGACTTTACCTGTGAGGATTGAAGACCGAAGACTGAAGCAATTACGAGGCAAGGAAATAGCTTTAATCAGAGTAGCTTGGGGAGGACCAGCTGAAGGAAATGTTACTTGGGAGCTAGAGAGTCAGATGAAGGACTCTTATCCGGAACTTTTTACCTGAGGTATGTTTTCGAGGACGAAAACTCTTTTAGTGGGGGAGAGTTGTAACACCCGTATAATTTTAATATTAAATTAAATTGGAATATTTATTTAATAATTAGAATTATTAAAGGTTTTGTGAAAAATAATGGAAAAAGATGGTTTATGGCATTTGGGCCAAATGAGGAAATAGTAAATATGGGGGTGTGGTTTAGTAAAGCTTTCACTAATCTCAATATTATTATTTTTCATAAAATAATTGGGAATTGGGAAGAAAGAAAGAACGTGAAAGAACAGAAGTTGGAACAAGGAACGTGAAGGAGAACTGTAGAGGGAGAGATCAAGGACCAAGAACCAAGACTTTTATCTGAGGTAAGGGGAGACTCTCCGTTTAATCTCTTTTATCGTATTATAGGTGATAGTATGGATTAGGAGTATGGTTGGATCCATTGATTCTATATTCTGAATTATTATCCGTGTTCATCATTGAAATTTGGACTGTTAATCCCTAATAACTGATAGATTTAGGGTATGATGAATGAAATTGATTATGGAATCATATACCATGGTTGTGGATGAATTCGTATGCTGTATAGATGTGAATTTTCTGGCTTTTAGACTCAAAATCGTGGACTGGTATGAGTAAAAACGAATGGGTTTTGGACTGTTACGAAGTTGCAGGTTCTGGACATTTTTTCTGGTGTTTCGCGTATGAAACAGTGTCATACGCGTATGGGATGAGGTCATACGCGTATGAGAGACACTTCCCAAGGGCTATACGCGTATGATACGCAGCTGCCCTGTCCCAAAGTACCTTGTGCTGGTGATTTGCGTATGAGGAGCGTATGAGGATGCTCATACGCGTATGGAGTTTTTAAAAGAGGAAATTGAATCTGGTGATACGCGTATGGCAAGGCTGATACGCGTATGAGGTTGCTTCTAGGCAAAAATCTGGTTCTGGTGATACGCGTATGGACGCGTATGGGCTATGGGTGATACGCGTATGGTATATATGATACGCGTATGGCTTCTGCAGGTGAAAATTCTATTTTTTGTGAATTTCTGGAAAGTTCAATGAGGCGTAACTTTCGATCTATAGGCCTGTTTTGTGTGCTGTTTGAGAATGGGTAAACCTTGTGATGTGATCTTGTGGTTTACTGATGTTTTGATTGTATTGAATGATGTTAATGTATATATGAACATGCTTAATAATGATGATGATGATGATGATGAAATGAGTATAGATGATGCTACTCATAGGATGGTAATGATGAAAGTATGTTATATATATGTTTGCATGCATTCATAGTCATTTGATGAGGGCTGTATCCTAATGATGAGAGGATACAGTGAAGGGCAGGATTCCCATTGTGCGGAATCTGTGCTGGCAGGGCCGTATCTGGATGATGATAGATCGATCGGTGGATGATTTCCACTGGTGATGTTTGGTACCACATGCATAGTGTCAGTTTCATACCTGTGCATGACTTGTTTATAATACGATGATATATGTTATATGACGACTTGTCTGTTTATCTGTGAATGTGTGAATGATGACTTGTCTGAATATGAAACAACTGGGTGAATGATATAACTATGATATGTTATTATTTATGATGCAATAACATTGGTTAACTGTGATGAGACTCACCCTTACTTGTTGTCATTTTCAGATTGAGGATAGCGGCGCGACTTGGTGAGGATTAGCTCATAAGTCGGTTTTTAGTATTGTGTCAGTGTCATGCTCTGATAGATATAACACTGGGAACGTTTTGTTTTAGAGTTTTGATTATAACTCTATTTGTTTATGATGATTGAAGTCTGATACATTATTGATGAATGTTGACTTAATAATTAAATTCCGCTGTGTAAACATGACTTTGTTTAATGAGTTATAATTTCAGATGTTTTCAGTGAATGCATGACATGTTCCAATGTGGTTTTCTTTACTTACGAATTGTGACACCTCTTGCATGCTTACTCTGATTTAATAATTGTTTAATTGCCGCGGGTTATTAGAGGGGTGTTACACTTATGGCAAGGATAGACCCTTTCACCCTGAAAGGCTAAAAGAACTCCTTTTTCAAACTATAAGGTAATTGCCCTTAATTGCTTTGCCTTGCTCTAAAAATATTTTTCATATTCTTTCTCATAAACCTTCAAAAGGGCTACGCTCATTTACGAGATAAAGTCCCTATTCTTTCTCTTCTACATTTCTGAAAACAAAGAGCAAAGCAATTAAGAGCCCATGGAAAACCATGGATGCAAAGGGTGCCTTACACCTTCCCTTTGCATAATTACCCCCGAACCCTATTTTATTTAAAGGTTTTTCTCTGTTCTTTTAGCCTTTCTGATTTAATTTGGATAAAATAAAAGTCGGTGGCGACTCTTGCTATTCGCAACATTTCGATATAAAAGTCAGTTCACCGTATTACAACGTGCAACATAAATTAGAGTCATTAGTCTGCAACATAAATCAAAAGAGAGTTGAAATATAAGTGAGAACTAAGAAAAAAATAATAAAACTATCAATACAAAAGAAAAAGAAGATTTCATTTTCATATGAATCATGGTAGATAAGACCTATTTATATGGAATAACTTGTTTAATAATTAAAGAAATTAAAAAGGCTAACAAAAATAATTAATGAATTACCATTTTATTAACATTATAATTTATTATAAGAGTTATTAATATATAAATAAATAGAAGAATTATAACGGTAACCCATTAAAGCTATAAAAGTATTATAATGAAGATTTTTTTTTGAATTCTACCATTTTTCAATAAAAAATATTATAATAAATTATGATTTATTGATATAAATTAAGAGTGATTAATTTATAAAAATGAAGAGTTATTATAAATATAACCCATAAAAGAAAACGCTTAATAGAAATTAAGAGTTATAAAAATGAAGTTATTATAAAAATATAACTCATAGGGTGCGTTTGATTTGCTAAAAAACGAGGTACTGGACAGGACAACTTTTTTTGTACTCTGTTTGATGCAGAAACTAATCATGGTACTGGACAATAAATTTGGCAAGGTACTGGACAAAACCATAATTTCTTGTCCCCCACTAAACCATGGGACAACTTTTTGTCTCAAGCACTAATTATCAAAAAAAATTATTTTTTACTCTCTTTCTTATTATTTAATATTTTAAGTCATAAATATAATATTAATATTTTATATATAAAAAATGTTATAATAAAAATTATATAGTTGTCCAGTCCAGTAACCATCAAACACAGCACAATACAAAAAGTTATCCTGTACTGTTCTGTACTGTCTAGTACTGTTCTGTCCAGTATTTCATATTTTGCAAATCAAACGCACCCATAAAAGTAATTTTTATAATTAATTTATACTCTTTCAATTCTACCATTACTGTTTTTCAATTCTACTTTTATAGCTCTAATTTATATTACCATTAGAGCTATTAATAGGAGAATTAAAGATTTTATACCAAAATAATTGAGAATTAAATAGGACTTAAAAAGGTGAGAATTTAAATAATATTATAGAAGAATTATTTAACAGGGTTTTGTTAGCTAAAACTAGACGTCTACCCGCGCGATGCACGAAAAGTTTTATTGAACTATTATTGATAAATAATTATTTAAATAAATATAATATATATTTATATCAATATTTTAAATTGAATTTATTTTTTACATAAAAAGTTAACAATAATTTAATAGTTTATAATTTATAAATATATATTTAATACTAAAAATTTATTATAGTAATATACATATAAAAATATATATATTTTTATTCTTATACCACTCATCTTTCATTTGGAAGACATCTAAATCTTCCACATTATCTATTAGTCCATAATATTGAAAAAAAGATACCATTATTAATTATTAATATAATATAATTCTTTTTAATATTAATATATCAACTTAAAATGTGAATTAAAACATTTAAATTAATATAATATAAACACATTCAATACTAAGAGTTTATTAAGGTATTACAATTTTTTATTCATTAGATTGATTTACACCATATCAATATTTTCATGAGTCGTTGTCACCTCCCCAATCGGATTTAAATTAATAATAAACTGAGTTACATCTTATCAATAATATATATAATATTTTTTAATTATATATTCAATATAAATTAACGGGAAAAATAAATAATAAAATTACAATAGTGGGAGGGCAAGACCTAACCCGCTAAATTAACAAATGAAAGAAAAAATAAAATAAATGACAAAAACAAAACAAAACAAATAAAAATTGAAAAGATAAATTAAAAATAGGAAAAATATAAATTTGGGAGGTCAAAAGGGTTCCTGAGAAATTATTCCAAATAAAATGTGATTGTGTGTTTCTAAAAGCTGACTATTTTACCAATTAATTAAAAAATAGTAATCGGTTAAAAAAAATAGTAACCGATAAACAAAAATAAAATATTATATTAAAATAGTGTTTTTATGGCACATTTAATGAAGAATTAAAACATTAGGAAAAAATTGAAAAATAAAAGGTGGTAGGTGGTTATGAAATAGAAAAGAGATTGCTATATATTTATAATAATAATTAATGACAATTTTATCGTTTTGTAAAAGTTGATTATTCTATCAATTAATAAAAAATAGTAAATTTATTTTGAATAAACATTTCAAAATATATCTTTAAATGAGAAAATAATAAATTTGATATGTATTGGATTTAACTTATAAAAGACTATTTTTACCAAAAAAACCTAAAATTCAAAGACTTTATAGAATTAGATTGACTTATTACACTTTTAAAAATAATTATTTTCTATTAAGATCTTCTAAGTTTTAAATTAGAAAGAATTTATATTACCAGCATGTTTTTGGACGAATTTTAAATATTATAACATACTTTTTTATATTTATTGTGTTTATTTATTTTATTATGATTTTTAACAAATTTTCTTCATCTTTCTCATTTATTGTTAGATTTCTCTTTTATCTTTTTTTATTATTCTGATTTTACTTTTTTTCAAATATTGTATTCTTATCGTTACTTGTTAGTTTTTTTTTTTGACAGAAAATAAATGATATTCATTCATTCAAATCGATAGAGTACATCGTTGCAATACAAATTCAAAATCGCCAAAAACAAAAAGGATGAATCTGCGAACAAATCCACAGCATCCATGTTAATAGCATAAAACGGCAAATTGCATATGCCTACAAATAGTAATGTATTGACTGTATTGAGATGTCCGAAATATTCATGCTTCCCGGATCTGTAGCGTTGACGGCACCAAAGTCATTGATTGAATCTGCACTAGATCGAAACTAATCTTTCAACCTGAAACAAATGAACACCGCACAAAAACGGAAAAACAAAATACCCGCACAAAGACGAGAAATCAAAATACACCACTAAAATATGGGAAATCAAAATAAACGGTGACCCACGAAATCACAAAAAATACAAAAAGAAAAGGTGTGAAAATCACTTATTTAAGAAATAGATAAACAAAAACGATTTGGAGGGGTGATTTTGGATCAAAATTGATCCTAAATCACCCCTCTTTGAGAGAGGAAGGAAAAGAGGAAAAGTGACGGCTAGGGTAGGAGAGGAGGAGAGAAATTAATCGTGTATAATTGGTTAATGTCATCGTTACTTGTTAGTTATATATTTAGAAATTGATTTCTTTTCTTATTTTGATTGTAAAGTTGATAAATAATTTTTAAAAAATAGTTTTTTTTGTATGAATTCTAAAATTTTCAAATGAATCAAATTTAACATTTTATCTCATAAATCAAATTATTAAATAATTATCTAATTTTTTATTTATTTTTCAACACATAAATAAATCTGTAAATAATATATACATTAATTTATAATTATATATATATATATATATATATATATATATATATATATATATATATATATATATATATATATATATATATATATATATATATATATATATATATATATATATATATATATATATATATATATATATATATATATATATATATATAGGGCATATCATATGAGAATGACATAATTATATGAGAATGTAAGAATGAATCTGAACCATTGGATTTTAAAATAAATAGAGAAGATTAAGGGTGAATCTTTTTTTTCTCTCTCCTACCTCATTTATTTCCAAATATAGGAGAGAGAAAAAAAATTCACCCATAATCTCCACCATTTATTTTAAAATCCAATGGTTCAGATTCATTCTCACATTCTTATATAAATATGTCATTCTCATATGATATGCTATATATATATATATATATATATATATATATATATATATATATATATATATATATATATATATATATATATATATATATATATATATATATATATATATATATATATATTTAGGGCATATCATATGAGAATGACTTTTTTATATGAGAATATGAGAATGAATCTGAACCATTGAATTTTAAAATAAATGGTGGAGATTATGGGTGAATCTTTTTTTTCTCTCTCCTACATCATTTATTTCAAAATATAGGAGAGAGAAAAAAAGATTCACCCATAATCTCCACCATTTATTTCATTTATTTCAAAATATAGGAGAGAGAAAAAAAGATTCACCCATAATCTCCACCATTTATTTTAAAATTCAATGGTTCAGATTCATTCTCACATTCTCATATAAAAAAGCCATTCTAATATGATATGCCCTATATATATATATATATATATATATATATATATATATATATATATATATATATATATATATATATATATATAGAGAGAGAGAGAGAGAGAGAGAGGAGGGTTATATTTACTCCAAGAGTAAGTCATTATAACTTACTCCACATCTTGACCATTTATTATTTTCAATCTAATGGTTAAAAATAATAAATAATTAAATATGGAGAGAGAAAACTATTTCTTATTATTTTTAACAATTAGATTGAAAAGAATTAATGGTCAAGATCTGGAGTAAATTATAATAACTTACTGTTGAAGTAAATATAACCCTCCTCTATATATATATATATATATATATATATATATATATATATATATATATATATATATATATATATATATATATATATATATATATATATATATATATATATATATATATATATATATATATATATATATATACGATAATTTAAAAATTCAATTTAAAGAAGTATTCAATTTAAAGAAGTTGTAAAATTACATAAGAATAATACTTTCTAAAATATTTGAAATTTCATAAATCAGCTACTAAATAATTTTACTATTTTGTTTTCTTTCCTTCACCAATTAAATAAAATGTATAGATTAATTTGTTATAGTTTAAAATCAAATAAATGCAAATTTTTTTATCATAAAAAAAATTATGTAACTCACTTAGAATTATATTTTTTTATTTTTGAATTTTTTATTTAAAATTTTTCTTGAATAGTAATTATAAACGCATTTTTGTTTTTGTTTTTAATGTTTATATATTATCTGCAATATAGTGTATTATTTACAATTTTAATATTCATTAAAATAAAAATTAAATAAAATAGAATTGAAAAACAAAATTAAAATTATGAGAAAAAATTTATGTGAATAATAAGATAAAAAATAAATATTATGTCAAATTAACTTCAATCTTACATGAGATGATATAGTAAATAAAAATCCTTTTAATTAAATTATATAGAGATCAAATTCTACTAATTCTACTTTCAAATGACCAATTTATTAAATTTTTTCAATCCATATCAAGATAAACTATTTTCATTAAGACCAATATAAAAACGATTTAAATTTATATTTTATTTTCAAATGCAAAATAAATCACATAAGTAATTGTGATGTAAAAATATATAGATAGATGTATCAATTGCATAAAAAAAATCATTTTTATCATATTATGATATCAAGTGAATCACAAATGGCTTGTAAGCAATAAAATATTAATAAATGAGACATTTTTTATTCCTAAATTCTTCTCAATCTCTCATTTTTGTTTATAAAAAATCTATAATAATTAAATAAATAAATTTAAATCAAATACACAACTCTCTCAAAGATTACTGTTAAAATTATATTTACATGAGCTGCGATTTTTCTTAAGATTTTTAAGTAGGAGGGATGCAAAAGTAGAAACAATAAAAATTTTCTTTATCCTCTTTTTTTCATTCACATAGCAAAAATAGTTATATTCAGATAAACAATAAAAAGAAGAGAAAATTATAAAAGTAAATAACGAAATATTATATTGATTCTCAAAACAAATTATTACATAACACTATTGATAAAGTATTTAAATAATTGATACATAGATTAAATTGAGTCAAGGACCTGCAACATAAATCAGAGTCATTAGCCTGCAACATAAATCAAAAGAGAGTTAAAATATAAGTGAGAACTAAGAAAAATAAAATAAAACTATCAATACAAAAGAAAAAAAGAATTTATTTTAATATGAATCTGATGGTAGATAAGACCTATTTTTATTGAATAATTTTGTTTAATAATTAAAGAAATTAAAAAGGTTAACACAAATATTTACCGTTTTATTAACAATATAATTTATTATAAGAGTTATTAATATATAAATAGAAGAATTAAAACGGTAACCCATTAAAGCTATATAAGTATTATAATCAAGATTTTTTTTTAATTCTACCATTTTTCAATACAAAATATTATAAAAATTTAAGAGTTATTAATATAAATTTAGAGTTATTACCAAGATTTCCAAAAAAAAATTTATACATTTTGAATTCTAATGTTACAGTTTTAAATTCTACTTTTATAGCTCTAATTTATATTACCATTAGAGCTATTAATAGGAGAATTAAAGATTTTATATCAAAATAATTGAGAATTAAATAGGATTCTTTTTTTTTGAAAATAAAGTATATATTATTCCCAAAAATATAGTCAGTACAAAGCCGATCCGCGGATCCAAGCACCAAAGCGACAAAACAAATACCTATAGTCTCACATGAATAACCAGAGACTCAAAATGATCATTTTTTCCTATACTTATCAAGGCCTATATCCACTAACTCTATAATGTCTTCACATTTCAACATCTCAGCAGTATAATTCTGGAAAATTATGAGATTTCTCATTTTCCAAATGCTATAAATGGTCTTAGCAAAGATAATCTTAATCTTCTGGCATTGAAAGCTCTTACCTTTTGTCATATGTATAAACCAATCAATGTCGACCCTTCCATTCAACGGTTTTTTCTGAGTCGCCAACCATTCAAACATATGAGTCCAAACATATTTAGTCTGATCACATTCAAAACAGAGGTGAGTAACACTTTCCTGCAAACCACAAAAAACACAAAAACCATCAGTATGGATTTCGAATTTCAGCAACCTGTCCTTGGTTGGCAGTCTACCAAGACA
The DNA here is from genome assembly GCF_029867415.1 of Vicia villosa. Taxonomy (NCBI): domain Eukaryota; kingdom Viridiplantae; phylum Streptophyta; class Magnoliopsida; order Fabales; family Fabaceae; genus Vicia; species Vicia villosa. The sequence continues at coordinate 82,807,308 of NC_081183.1, forward strand.
AGCCATCCAAGCCACAAACACCGCCCTAGGCCTCGCACCGTTTCCCATGATGAGCTTTCTCCATGTCACTTTCGGTCTCTCACCTCTAAGCATATTATACATCCTCCGCGTAGTGTATTTACCAATGGTTAGAAAGGATGCCCAAACCTTCGAATGCATCATAAGGTCCTTACATTTGAACATTTCTTTCAACATCCAGGAGCAATGAGAAGGAGGTTGGTACATAGCACAAGTTGTTCTCTTCAGGTAGTAGTGATGGATCCAATGAATCCACAATTTGTCTTTCTTCTCACTGAGATTCCATAAGAGCTTTCCTATAGTTGCTTTATTCCACTCAACCAGCGAGATGATATTTAGGCCACCCTATACTTTCGGTCTACATACTTGGTCCCAAGAAATGGGAGCTTTTCTACTCATATCCTCTTTGCTCGTCCATAAGAACCGCTTGCACAGGCTCTCAATGTGCTGGAGAACCTTTTTGGGAAGGAGAAAAACCTGCATCCAGTAATTGGCGATGGCAAACATGACAGATTTCACAAGCAGCATCCTGCCGGCATACGATAAGAGTTTGGCACTCCAATGATTGATTCTGCTCAGCATTCTGTCAATGAGTGGTTTGCAGCTATTAATTGTTAGCTTTTTACTATCCAGGGGTACCCCAAGGTATTTAAATGGCAAGGATCCGCGACCAAAACCAGTAGCCTCCAAGATGTTCTTACATATGGTTTCATCCACTCCCCCACAATACACTTTGCTCTTTGGGATACTAATGGTCAGGCCCGTGGCTGTTGAGAAGGCTTTAATCTTACTCATCAGAATCCTGACCGAATCTGTATCCCCCTTAGCAAACAGCAAAATATCATTTGCGAAACAAAGGTTAGTAATCAGTAACTTAGCACATTTAGGGTGGAATTTAAAGGTGCGGTTATTGCGAACATCCAACAACACTCTATTCAAGTATTCCATGTTGTTTGTGATCATCATGGAATTAAATAGGATTTAAAAAGGTGAGAATTTAAAAAATATTAAAGAAGGATTATTTAATAGGGATTTTTTTAGCTAAAATTTTATATAGACATTTTGGTATTTTTTTATTATATAGAACTAAAAAATTAATGAGAAAATCTTTTTAAAAGCTATATTATTATTACTACGAAGAAGTTTATAAAAATAAAGATTTTTTTAAAATATTAAAATAAGAGATATTAATAAAAAATTTAAAGATTTTATATCAAAATAATTGGGAATTAATAGTAATAGGAGTTATAGAATAGAAAAAGATGTAATTTAACTTGGAATTACTATATTTATTTTATCAATTATATATTTAAATTATTATTTTTGTAAGAAAATGAAAATTCTAATATAATACCACATCAGCACTAAGGTTGTGTCTAGGGTTGTCATCATGACAACCTTAAATTTATAGTTTTAATATAGTTTTATGAGTTTTATTTTTTAAATTAATAATTGGAATTGGAATAGGAATATTAATAGTATTATCATCATTATTATATATCATATAAGTTATATATTATATGAATTTTAAGATATTATAATTATATCAATTTCATTAAAAAAATTAAATTGAAAAATTAATAAATTAATTTTATTTTTTTGATTTGTATTTATTATTTATAAAAATTAAGTAATTCAAAGTTTATGTAAAAAAATTATAATTTTAATATTAAACAGAATAATTAAAAGAGAATAATTAAAAAAAATAATTAAAAGAGAATTAGGATTACAAGATATAATAATTTTAGTTGAATATAATAGTGTTAATTAAAAAAATTTGTATTATTATTATTTGATAATTAAATATTTTTATGTATAAAAAATGAAAATTAGGATAATAAGATATAATAGTGTTAGTTGAATATATTATTATTATTATTATTATTATTATTAATTGTGGTAGTTGGTTATTATATTATATTTTTGTTATTATTATTATTATTTTAATATTTTTATTAGTTAGATATTTATTTTAATATAAAGTTTGTATAATTAGGATTCGTATTTAGAATTATTACCAAATGACAAATATCTATTTATTATTATTTTAATATTTTTATTAGTTAGATATTATATTATTATTATTATTATTAATAGTTATGGTTTAGTTTAGTATTATATTATTATTATTATTATTATTATTTATTATAATATATAGAGTTTGTATAATTAGGGTTTGTATTTAGAATTATTATCAAATGACATGTGGCGAGGATTGTTACCAAGATGACATGTGGCTAGGGTTGCCATCATGACTTCTTTGGATTTATATTAAGTAGATAGATTTTATATAGACATTTTTGTCATTTTTATTATATAGAACTAAAAAATTAATGAGAAAATCTTTTTGAAAGCTATATTAATATTACTACGAAGAAGTTTATTAAAATAAATATTTTTTTTAAACATTAAAATAAGAGATATTAATAAAAAAATTAAAGATTTTATATCAAAATAATTGGGAATTAATAGTAATAGGAGTTATAGAATAGAAAAAGATGTAATTTAACTTGGTATTATTATATTTATTTTATCAATTATATATTTAAATTATTATTTTTGTAAGAAAATGAAAATTCTAATATAATACCACATCCCTAGGGTTGTGTCTAGGGTTATCATCATCACAACCTTAGATTTATAGTTTTATTATAGTTTTATGAGTTTTATTTTTTAAGTTTATAATTGGAATAAGAATATTAATAGTATTATCATCATTATTATATATCATATAAGTTATATATTATATTAATTTTAAGATATTATAATTATATCAATTTTATTAAAAAATTTAAATTGAAAAAATAATAAAATAATTTTTTTTGTGAGATTGCCACATCATCATTATTTATTTGATATTTATATTTAAAATAAATACATATTTATTATTATTAGCTAGATATTATATTATTATTATTAAGAGTGATGGTTTAATATTATTATATTATTGTTATAATTTGAGAATTAAAGTTTTTTGTATAAAAGAAAGAGAATTAGAATATTAAGATATAATAGTGTTAATTGAATATATTATTATTATTTATAATTATGGTGGTCGGTTATTATATTATTATATTATTACTATTATTACTATTTTACGATTTTACTATTATTAATAGTTAGATGTTATATTATTATGTTATATTATTATTAATAGTGATGGTTTAATATTATTATTAATATTATTATTTATTTTAATATTATTATTAACAGTAGTATTGAGTTGGAGTTGTTGTGAAGAATTAAAATAAGAGTGATAAAAATTTTAAATTTTAATATGATGCCACATAAGCATTAGGATTCTAATATGATGCCATGTAAGAATTAGAGTTAGGGTTGTGTGCAAGGTTGTCATCGTAACAACCTTACATTTATATTAAGTAGATAATATACAAGGGAGAATAGGAAATCAATTACTATATAATTTTAACGTAGGCTTGGTGTTATTATACTAGTATAGCATATGGCACTTTCATAAAATAGTTAGACTTTATTTGGGGACATTTTGAGTCTATAGTTTATGATTCTATAACTTTTAAATTCATATTTTAAACATCCACTCTCTGCTCACTATTATTAGTAAATTTGACTTGTTTTTTTTTTTGTTTTTGTATGTGTCATCCTTCTATTAGATATCTTGCCTTTCTTAAGCATGATTCGCCCGACGTGGGAATTGAGAAGTATTGTGACCTAATCGCATAACGACATGGAAGAAATCACGAGTAGAGTGGGCCACGTTCCTTTGAATATTAGGAGATAAATTGTTCACTTGCACAATAACTAGTAACTACTATTTCCAAGGATGTCTTGGATCCAGGTCCATTGTGGTTATAAATACTCAAACATCTTATAAAAGAAAGACTAAACTTAGTCACAGCACACACACACATACACGGCTTCACACCGCACATGAGTTAGCTCTCAACCTCACAACAACCTTAAAGTCTCTGACAACTCTTAATCACTAAGGGTTAACACGCATTCGTACTTTTAGCAAGTACAATTGACGCTCACAATGGGGCCCAATAAAATTTGTTGGACAAGTGACTTCAAGCACAAGAGGAGGGGGGGGGGGGGGGCTGAATTGTGGTATTTAAAATTTGTGATTAATTTTTGTTTTGTTTAATTAAGAAATGAATTATGTTAGTATACTTTAAGATTAGAGTAAAATAAATAGTGTAAAGTAAAAGCGGTAAATTAACTTGCAGAAATAAGGAGATAACACTTAGAGAGATTGCACGAGTGATTTATTCAGGTTCACCCGAATGTTGGCCTATTCATGTCCCTAAGAGATCTTCTTGAGATTTTGACTATGAACTTGAGCTTTTACAGGTTATGCCCACGAACCTTTAATACAATCGAATCCAGAGATTTTACAATGGCTTATTTTCAACAAAAAATAAAGCTTTTAGCTAGACTAAGTTAATGAATCGGTTATAGATTTTCCTGGCTAATCTCAATAACCAAGTAGAACTTTTTTTCAACGAAGCTTTAGAACCAAACAAAAGTTTTAAGTCTGGTTTATCTCAAGAATCAAACTTGATTTCCCAAAAATATCACCCTCTTTAGAGTAATAACAACAACAAGACACCAATACAATTTCCTCACAAGTAGATTTTCACTCAAAGCCGCTAAGGCAACTTGGGCGAAAGAATAAATTTTTTAGAAAGAGAGAGATAGAGAGAAGAAAGATAAATTCCAAAGAAATAGAAAATTTCTGAGATTTGGTGTGAAATGATGTAGAGAAAAGCATCCTTTTTATAGGATATGAGAAAACCATAAAAGGAAACAATCCAAGGGCTATTTTAATGACCCAATTGTTAGCTGGTAATTTCGAAACCACATGGTTGTTGAAGACCTATAGAACAAGTAGTAAGACTTCCACAAGATTGACGTTTTTCCCGAGCATTTGTCGAAGATGCATTTGTAAAGGAAGACGCTAGGCATGAACTTAGAAATATTTTCTAAGTTAATTATTTTAGTTCGACGGAAGAAAGTACTTCGACAGAGAAGTTAAGATTGGAATGAAAGAATAGCGGTTATTTGTCCTGATCTGTTGTATTTAGAGACAAGTGGAGCTTCAGGGAAAGAGAGAAGCATGCATAGTGAAATGTGGCGTGCTCTAGTCGAAAGACCATTAGAAACGGTTGTGTCAAATTAGTATATGTAGGGATCTTAATTTATAGATTTGGGGTGTTCATTTTGTACAAAATCTTAGTAAATTCACTCAAAGTATCTGTGTGCGAGAAACGAGTCATTGTGAGAATGTACGTATAGATACACCATTTTCATTCCATTTACAGTTTTATGCAACTTTAACTTTTCCAGAATCTTTAAAGTTTGTGTCATTTACATTATTGCAATTTACTTTACAATTGCTTTTACTTTATTTTGCTCGTTGTACAAGTCATTATGTTACTTTAGGGATTCATGTGAATCAAACGAATCATGTACATAGTTTGTGTTGAAGTGTTCTTCATTACAAACGAAATACATCAAATATAAAGAACATGTCCTATGATCAATCTAGGCGATCCTGTGAGTAACCAAGAAGTTTAAATATTTTTGGAGGACTAGCGCTTGTTATCAATTTTCACGGTAAACAAATTGGCACGCCCAGTGGGACAATGCTTTATTTTGATAGATTTTCGTGAAGTTTTATGTATGTGTTATTATAAGTGTTTCCTTTAGTATTCACGTTGTTGCATGAGACTTAGAAGTGGTAAGTTAGCCACAAACATCCAAAGAATACCAAAGAGAAATACGTTAGGAAGATGGTTAATCAATCATAGCCAACAAACCAAAATTCCTCTAGAAATAATCAATTACCACCCCAGTTTCTTCGACAGGGGGAACTACAGTTTTGGCGCCTGTAACAGATGCCATACCATCTTCCACAAGTTTGACACCAGCGCAGTCGAACATGCAGAGTGGTCCCATTTTGACTTATGTAGGGCCACAAGTTCCGCCAAGGACTCCACCACCAATCGGAAATGTGTCTCAGAGGCTCCTTGGGCCCCTTGGCTTCTTAATGTCGTGGAGTGTTCGTGAATAGCCTTATCGCATGCCAACTACATTTATGGCAGGTTTACATAACACCACTTCGACATACTCGGAACCTAGAATGAACATTACTTCCCCATTACAAGGTTCAGGCTCTACTATCAATTTGGGTCGAAGTAACCCACTCTTCGGGGTGGGAGTTTCGTCCCAAATGCAAAATTTCACTAATAATTCTGCAGCAGTCATTAGGCAGCAAATGGATGAAAGTAACCTTGAGATGGTCCAGATGCTTGCTCAAACAATGGGTACGATCTTCAACCCTTTGATTCAAAACACAACACAGGAAAACCAACAAATGATAGCGCAGATGACGCGCCTTGTACAAATTTTTGGTGTACCTCAACCTCCCCCAACCGCACAGGGATTGGGTAAGGGATAATCAAGGGGTAGTGCTCGAAGAAGATACAACAATAAACTAAAATCAAAGGGTTACAATGCCCCCAAACTTGGTAGATCAGGGAGGGGTTGTCAAACACCCAAGGGTAGAACCTCTTAGGCAAGAACAACAAATCCCTAGAGAGAGAACCCAGGGTGATGATGGTAGGTAGAAACCAGAATGCTGAAGAAGTTGTCCAACAACTTCAACATGATAATATGGAAGCAGATAATAATCTTGCAGCCTTAGTCGAAAGAATTATGACTAAAAATGGGGGTAAATGTTGGCCTTCGCATGCCAATTTATACTTCTCCCCTGAAAAAGTACATTTTTCAAGCAGACATACCCCCTAGATGGAAGGTGTAATACGGTGAACTGAGTTTATCGAAATGTCGCGGTAAGCAAGAGTCGCCACCGACTTTTATTTATCCAAATTAACAGAAAGGCTAAAAGAACAGGAAAAACCTTTTAAATAAAAAACTGAGTTCGGGGGGTAATTTATGCAAAGGGAAGGTGTAAGGCACCCTTTGCATCCATGGTTTTCCATGGGCTCTTAATTGCTTTGCTCTTTGAAATCAAAAGTTCAGAAATGTAGAAGAAGAAGAAATAAGGACTTTAGCTCGTAAATGAGCGTAGCCTTATTGGAGGTTTATAAATAAGTGTAAGAAAAAGATTCTTTAAACCAGAGCAAAGAAATTAGGGGCAAATTACCTGGTTAGATGAAAAATGTTCTTTTAGCCTTTCAGGGCTATCCATACCATAGGAGGGTAGGGAAGTCCTTTCATTTGGAGGTTAACGGGTCATCGAATTATCGTTCGCCACAAGACTGTCCCATGCCATAGGGAAGGCAGGTAGTCTAAGGGAAGGATCAGAATAGCCATTTACTTTTAGGAAACCGGAGGATACCTCAACATTTCTTAGGCAACATCGAGGGACGAGATCATATTAGCGAATCAAAGGCAACATCATTAGGGACTTATGATCTGACTGAAACGAGGGCAACATTGCTGAGGTATCCTCGTATTCGAGAGACTTGGCTATTCTGCATTAAAACACAAGGCAACAGGCAACAAGAGGGGTACCATAAAAGGTGTGTGGGTGCATCAATCACGTGATCAGATTCAGAATAAATTATCTTGCAATTAAATGACTCTAATTCAATTCAAGGTTACACTCCCTAGAATTACTAACCACTCAGTAATATAATATGACAGATTTAAGTGCCTTCAAGGCCACACAATACAACCTTGAAGCAGATACATAATAGAACCAACAATGCAATAATTTAAAAGAAAGAAAAAATAAATTAGGTTAGGTTTTAGGGTTACCGACTAGTCGAGCTTTGACGGTTGGCTAACCCTGAAAATTTGGAAAAGGAAAAACAAACACAAAGGGGTGAGTGTATGGCCAGTTCATTGATATTGAAGATAAAACCATAATTTTAAATCAGAAAGGCAAAAATAGATATTTAAAAATTAGAAGGCAAAAATAAATATTTAAATGAATAAGAATAAAATCAGGGACTTAGCTTTGATCTGATATGGTTCGTAGTCGGAGGAAATCCTGGTGCTAACCCTGAAAAAATTGCACAAGGAAAACATTTTCAGTGCAGGCATGCTCTTCGTAAACCCTGATTAGGGCACAGATTGACTAAGTTTAATAGAATAAATAAAATCAATTTAATTAATTATTGGTTCTCAACCTAATTAATTAAATCATCAAAAAAATAAATTTTCGATTAAATTATTAATCCTAATAAGTATTTTAATCAATTAATAAAAACATTTATAATTAATTGAATAATTAAACCATTAAATTAACTTATTTAATCAAAATAAAGTTTATTATTAACAATTTAAAATAAATATTTTTATTTTTAATGTTTTTATGGAAAAAGGAAATTAAAAATTTTGTTAAAAAGAATATTTTAAAAGAATTAAGAAAACATATAAACAATATTTAAACAAATTAAAAAAAAAAGATAGATTTTAGAAAATCTCAGCTTTGATTAGGTGTGCTGCACCCTTGAGTGTCCGCCATGGAGAGCCTAATCTGAGCCTTTAGATCTGGAGTGCTATCCATCTGCTGGTGAAACGCTGAGTGTCCATGGTGAGGGTGTGCGTCCCATACACACTGGATCTGCAAGGTTTATAAGAAAAAAACTAATGGTCTAGCCTGGGAATCGAACCCAGGCCCCAACACTTATCAAAGATACAAAACGCCTTGCTACTTACGCCAACCTCATTAGTTGATAATAATGCGCTGCTATATCAATATAATAGAAACAAATTATAAGCATTTGAATCAAAACAAACCCGCGCCCAGACTGCTTCTTCTTCGTGGAAATTTTAAAAACGCAGATGTAGCGGGGAAAATCTGAGATCGAAGCCATAGGATTGACTCGACTCAATATTTCAGTGAAAGTCGCCACCGTGCTTTATTATTTCCAAAGGAAAAGGGAAAAGAACGAAAAAAAACCCAAAGTTTGTTTCTAAAACAAAAAGAGATCTTAGGTACGGGTGTTGTTTATACAAGGGGAAGGTTTTAAGCACCCCTCATATCTGTGGTACTCCACAGGAACCTTTTTGAAAATCTGTGTGTGTATGCTAAAAAAGGTTTGTTTTATTTTTAAAATAAGCTCGGAGAAGTCAGAGCTAATGTAGTTCCGCTTAAAAGGGAAAAACGTTTAAAAACCGAATAAACACTTTATCGTCGTCGGAGAGAAATACTCAGCCATTGATCTTGAGCATGAAAACAAATGAGTTCTTTGCATCACAAATGAAAGAAGGGATCCGACTCGGATAAAATCAACGAGTATGCCACTAGCTCTCTCACGCGGAAAAGATCTCATTATATCAATCAATTTCAAAATCGTGGGGTATAACCACTCGTTCCGACAATTAACAGTGTCTAAACTTTTGAAGAAAAAGCCACTAAGGGCAAAAGATGTTTTAAAGGAAAGGTTTTGAAAAGATTGCAAACATAAGAATGTTTTGGAAAAAGGGAGAAGATTTTGAAAATTAAAGAAGGGGAGGAGATGAAGAGGCTATCCTATTGCGTAAAATAAAAGCTAAGGAAAGAAACGGTCTAACCGAAATAAGAAGCCAACACTTGAAATTGTGAGTCAAGGTAGATTTCCTTTCCTTTGGAATATCAATACTAAACCAACACATTATCACTTGGGGATCCAGATGATCTTATTATCATAGCACCACTTTGCATTAAGCACAATAAAATTCTGACGAAAATCGGGCAGAGTAACGGCTGTTTTCGGGTAAAACCCTTTTATCGATGCCTTGGAATTAACCATCAAGGGCTTTCAAGGAAATACCTGCACATACAAACAGACAACAATCCAATGCCAGACAGACAGAATAACAGCAGAGAACAATATCATAAGGGTCCAGAGGTACTAAGTCCATAAGTCCGAATCTCCAAAATGCTCGGGATGGTAACCAGTAGTCCGAAAGAGAGCCTTAAGAGTTTTTTAGATTTTTGTTGTTTATTAGTGTTTTAGCATAAAAGTAAAGTATGGTCCAAGTGGACAAAAAGAAAATGGCGGAAACATAAACATAGTGTCCAAATGGACAAAGAGAAAATAGCGGAATATAAATGTCCAAATGGACAAAGGAAAATAAGCGGAATGTAAATATGATGAAATGATAAAATAAAGCGATAAAGCGAGAAATGTAAAAAGCGGTATAGTAAATTGCGGAAATTAAAGTTAGTTGTTAGATGTTAAAGATTACCATCTTGAAACTTGTCAAGTATGTTATCAAAGTTAGTAATAAAGATCGATGGTAAGTGAAGGATGTTCTCGGATTTAAATTCAATTGACATTTATCAGAAGCTTGATAAAATCATAGCGACTACACGATAAACTTCCATAAGTCTTAAATCAACCGCATACAATTCTCTTCCATATTTGATCTTTTTGATTCGGGACACGAAATATTGCGCTATGTTAAGCAGATCGCCAAGTGATTTATATAGAAATCACCCTACAATGAGGCCGGTCAAAACTTTATGTGCTAATGCATGCGAGAAGAACGATATGTAGATCGCTTTTCGAAAGCAATACCGCACGAAAAGAAAATAGGTAACGATCTAGTCTTTACTAAGAATCCATAAGAATTCTCAAAGTATTAAGACTTTCATCGATCAAAAGAAAAAAGGAGAAGAAGAAGATAAAATGCATAAAGTAAAATCAACTCACACTATCATTAATATCATTCATCTAATATTATGGATTTGGTCCTTTCAAACCTATCAACATCCTAGATCCAATGATATTAATGAAGTAGAGGAAGAAGAAAGCCAAAACAAGCATAAAAAGGCAAGAAAAAGCATTCTGCCTCACTGGAAATCGATTTACCTCTGTAGGAAATCGATTTCCTGAGTGCAGAGTTCAAATTTTGAAAAAAAAAGGTGGAAATCGATTTCCTACAAAGGGAAATCGATTTCCTGCACGCAGCATTCAAAAAATCAGCATTAGGAGGCATAAAACTTAACTTAAGCAAACATACAAACACCTTATGATCACACATCAATTGGAGCACGAATTTTCCATCAATTCACCATCAAATAGGACCAATATAGCATCAAAGATGCATCACACACAAGCACAAAAGAATCACATTATGATAGATGAAAAAGGATGAAGAAAATTACCAAATCTTGAACAAAACTTAGATCTACTTCAAGAATCACCAACACAAATCTTGATCTCTCAACAATTGAAGAAAAAAGAGTGAAATGGTTGGTGGTTTAGCTCAAAGTTTGTGAGGTTCAAGATGTGACTCACAAACTTTATGAAAGAAAAAGAGCTTTGGTGAATTTGGTAAGGATGAGGAGAGAAATTGCAAGGGGTTTGTTGGCTCTCAAAGCTTGAGAAATGAATTTGCAAGAACTTTTTTGGCTATCAAAGCTTGAGAAATGAGGGAGTAGAGACCTCTATTTATAGGATGGGAGCAAGAGTAGTGGCAATTTTGTCTTTTTGCATTTGGTAATTAGCTTATGTTTAGATGGTGTTTAAATGGTATTTAAATGATAAAAATGGGGTTTAAGTGGGTTTAATGAAGGGAATTAATTTTGATGAGGTGGAAAATTGGTAAAATGATCAAATAAAAAAGGTGCCAAAATGATGTCAAGCTTCCCTCCTTATATTTTTTTGAATTTTGCGCACAGGAAATCGATTTCTCACAGGGGTTGTTAGCTGAAGATTTCGTTTGGCAAATATGGTTCTTCGAAGAATAAAATTCGAAGAAGAGATGGTTACTGATGACCATCGTTTGAAGATAAGAAAATGGCTCCTGATGGCCATGCTTCGAGAATGAAGATTTCTAAGTCATAGCGGAGATGATGAACACTGAAGCTCATAGGAGTGCATGTCTTCGAAGACTTAGGCAAATTTCATGAAATATGTTAAAGTATTACTACTTAGCGTGTTTTCGTAGTGTTTTAATGTTGAATATACTGCCACGCGTCGAAGAAGGACTTAGGCGGGAAGATTTGAAATTCGAAGACGGTTTCGTAACTGTCTAACAACAGATGGCATCCCTGGAGTTCTTATGAGAAACGTGGCATTAGATTAGCGTAGGACCGTTAAGGTCGAAATTAGTATAAATAGGAGTCTTAATGTTAAGATTCTGTGTGTTCATTTTGTACAAATCACTCACATACTACTCAAGTACCAAGTGTTAAAGAGAAAGAGTTCGCTGAGAAATGTACGTATGACACCACCATTTTAATACATGTGTATTACCTTTTCGTTTTCAGATATCTTTCAATATTATTGCATTTCATTTACTTCTTGCGATTTACATTCTTGCACTGTTATTTTCCTGTCATTTACTTTTGAAGTATTTAATATTCCTGCAATTTTAGATTCTTTACACTTTAACAGTTTTCGTTTCATGTCTTATTTTTACTTACCCTTTTGTTGAAGTTATACTTGCATAAACAAAGTCACTATCAAGTTTACTTGTTTTATTCGAAGAGACTCTTATTGACAAAGATAAATCATAAATATGGTTCGAACGACCATTAATAACAATCTTTTTGACTATGTGTCCTAGGATCAATATAGTCGATCCTGCGAGTAACCAAATCATATTTATTTATAGTTTGGAAGACTAGCGGTTGTTTATCGGAAATCACCGTAAACAAATTGGCACGCCCAGTGGGACAGTGTCAACCAGATTGTTTTTAATCAATTGTTTTATTTTTGTCTAGAAAATATCAAGACCTTGTATGAACCTTAGGAACGGTAAGTTAACGAACAATGCACAACCGATTCCCAAACGAAGATACAACAAGAAAATGGTCGTTTCGACCAGTGCAGGGGGAGATCAAGATCCCCCACAAGGTTCAGGATCAGGCGCAGCAAATTCGACTTCCACTCAAGGAGCACGCGATATACCAGGTCCAAATGGGTCGAGACCTGCAGATAATTCCCAGGCCATCCCTGAGAATAATACAGGACCATTAGGGACTGTTCCAGTTTCAGTGTCGACCCCTGCACCTTCATCCACAAGCGCAGAGAATATACCGTTTTCCTCGACAAATGCTGCAAATAACTTGTTTAATCAAGGCACAAACTCTGCTTTCGAATGGAGGCCAAATAACCCATACGGAATGCCATACCCATATGGAACAGGCGTACGAGGGGCTGGGCCTACATATGCTACAACTAATAATGCGACGTTTTCGCCAAATGTTGGTTCAGTGGGTCGAAGTGCACATAATACTAGTTTTTCTACCCAGATACCCATGTTTACCACAAATAACCAAGCAGCATTCCGGCAAGAAATGGATGCAAGCAACCATGATATGTTAGGGGTTTTGGCCAAAGAGTTGGCCTCAATTTTGAACCCACTACCGACGAATATTGCTAGTACAAATCGGGAAAACGTGGAGACTTTCCAAAAGATATCATCTCAAATGAATCGAATGGCAGATTTCATGGGAGTGCCACCACCTAGAAGAAAAGACAAACAGCCTTCGAATCAAGAAGAAAGGCCCGTTTTGGAGCGTATACAAGATGTGGTTCCCCCATCTAGGACAGCCACCAGGGATGTAGGCCCGTCACGAAGAACAGAAACGATCGATGGAACTCAAGTGATTAATTTGGAGGATTCGAATCAAAGAACCGTTCCCATTCGACAGGAAACGGAAGAAGAAGAACGACCCAGAGTAAGGATTATGGGTAGGAACGAACATCCAGATGAGATTGTCCAGAGAGTCAGAAGGGAAAATCTGGCTACGGAAAATAACCTAACTGCCATGATAGAAAGGGTTATGGCCAATAATGGCCTTAGTACTGGACTTCGACGTCCAAACTATACGTCCCCCATATCAGATTACATCATGCAGACAGAATTGCCTAGGGGCACTAAAGTACCTAAGTTTACAAAGTTGTCAGGCGAAACTAGCGAGTCAACTGTGGAACATATTGCCAGATATTTGACAGAAGCAGGGGATTTAGCAGGGAACAAAGATTTACGGATCAAATACTTCCCTAGTTCGCTAACAAAGAATGCGTTCATTTGGTTCACCACTTTGCCACCAAACTCGATAGATGCATGGGCATACTTAGAAAGGTTGTTCCATGAACAATTTTATATGGGTCAAACCAAGATAAGTTTGAAGGAATTGGCTAGTATTAAGAGGAAGTTTACAGAACCAATTGATGATTACTTGAATAGGTTCCGTTTGTTGAAATCTAGGTGTTTCACAACAGTCCCAGAACATGAATTAGTCGAAATGGCTGCGGGGGGTTTAGATTATTCAATTAGAAAGAAATTAGATACTCAGTATCTTAGGGATATGGCCCAGTTAGCAGATAGGGTTCGACAAGTCGAACGCTTGAAGGCAGAAAAGGTTAGGGCAAATAAAAACTATAAGAAAGAAAGGGTAGCGTATGTCGAAGCAGAGGACGCTGGTGATGAGTCTCTTAGCGACTCATACAACCCTGACGAAGTCGAAATAGATGTGGCTGAACTAAGAGAAGCGCCACCTTATGCCTGCAAATTACTCAACCCTGCAAATGGAAAAAACCCAGTAGAAAACGATAAGAATGATAGGTTCCCTAAGAAAACTTACACATTTGACATCACCAAATGTGACGAGATATTTGATTTACTAGTAAAAGATGGCCAAATGATACTGCCTCCAAATTCCAAAATTCCTCCATTAGAACAACGAAAGAAGAGAGGTTTTTGCAAATATCATGGTTTTCTAGGCCATAAAACTTCACAATGTTTTCTTTTCAGGGATCTAATTCAAAATGCTATCAAAGATGGGAGGTTGAAATTTGCTGACAAGACCAAGAGTCACATGAAGGTCGATACCAATCCTCTGAACATCGCTGATGCTAGCCTCTGTGAGCCAGTGGATGTCAACATGGTGGAGGCATCTGAAGTCGAAGTTGCAGAAACTAAGGCAATGTTCGATGGAGAGCAGGCTACTGAGAGTCTGAATAACCATGTAATCTTCAATACTGATGTCGAAGAATATCCAAGGACAGAGATAACTGAAATTTCGAAGGGAGAGAACAGCGAGGCCACTGAAGACCTCAGAATGAAACTCCAGAAAATCCAGATCTCTGAAGTTCCTCCAGCAGTCGTTAACATGGTCAGCGCCAGACGTCCAGTTTCTGAATTTGGTGAGTTAGAGACATGGCTAACAAGGCAAAAAGGGGGCATTGAAGTTCCTTTAAGAGGAGAAAGCCTCAAGGACTATCTTTGGGGTTGTCATGAGAGGAACGGTGGAAAATAATGGATGTGTCCAAGGTGTTCGATCATGCTGAATCGAAGGGTCGAAGCTAACTTCGAAAGGGCTCGACGTGAAAGATGGGAACACCCAGGGAGAGAACCAAATCCCCTACTACAAGTGTACCCGAGGATGGAGGAGAGCTTAGTAGGATTTTTGGTCAGATGTCACAAAAGCAATACTGAAGTTGCACTATGTCCCAGATGTGGGACAGTCTATGATGAAATGCTGGCACGATCGTTCGAATGTGTGTACTGCTACATGGGTCGAGAAACTCAGGGGTTGCGTCCTAACTTATACGGTTTCGACATATGGACTCCTACGAAGAGACCTGATAGCCCACACCCCAGAGTTCGAAAGGTAACATTCAAAGTCCCTGCAGATGCACCCAGGGATAGATGGGTGCAAGCTGGTGCAAGAGACAACAAATGGCGGAGTTGGGACCAAGGAGGAAGAACTGCAATGGCGTACAGGAAGCAATTTCAAAAACCAAATCGAGAGGTGTATCGATTGGAGAATTACAAAGGAAAAAATCCTATGTCCCGATCCTAGTGGAGAAAGCATCAGAGAATAAAAAAGGCTCAAAATGAATACAGACCAAGAGAAGCTGGAGAGTCTAGTAGCAACCAAGTCCCACGCCAGGGGGCAAAGTCAGACAAACCTCCAGTGGAACACAGGCTATTCGAAGCTGAAAAGATCTTGGATGAAGAAGAAAAGATGCATTCTAGTTCTTGGAAAGAAGAAGATCGAATGACAAATGACTTTGATTCCGATGGAGTGTCATCCATAAACCTCAACTGCAATGTTGTGTCCGTGCTTCCTCATGAGTTCAATCAGGAAACGGAAGTTGAAGACTGCGAGGAGGCTGACATCGAAGAAATGACAAAACACAGACATGTGTGTTATTATGTGCTGAATAATGGTGCAGTTGAAGAACAGAACGCTTTCTTCGAAAGGCCTGATGAAGGTATGCAAAATCATTTGAAGCCACTCTATATCAGGGCTAAAATTGAGAATGTTGGCGTCAATAAAGTCCTAGTTGATGGGGGAGCAGAAGTGAACCTAATGCCTCAATACATGCTGAAAAGAATTGGTATGTTCGATACTGATATAAGGCCACATAACATGGTTTTATCTAACTACGAAGGCAAGATAGGACAGACACTAGGAGTCGTTCAGGTCAATTTGACAGTAGGCTCAGTCACGAGGCCAACTATGTTTATGGTTATACCAGCAAAAGCAAACTACAACCTTTTGCTTAGTAGAGAATGGATTCATGGAGTGGCAGCTGTGCCCTCAACAATGCATCAAAGGGTGACAATTTGGAGGGAAGACGGTATAGTAGAGAATATCGAAGGAGATCAGAGCTACTATATGGCTGAAGTTAACCAGGTTAATAAAACTAACTTCGATAGGAATTTGGCAAACATAAGTCCTTGTCATGCGGTAGAAGAGATGTACACCCCAAATAAGAATGCGTTGTACTATTTAACTCTACACCCAAATGGATTCCAGTGGGATAGGGAGATCATGGATGGCCCAGCAGATCCAACACCATTGGAGAATTATCCAACAGAACGACCGACAGGCTGGAACGATGACATTAATAATGTCTGAGTTTTCTTTCTTTGAAAAGATTTCGGCTTACGTGGCCGAGAATAAAAGAAAGGCGGCTCTCGAGGCCGAACTATCAAATGCAAAGATTGACACAGGTCTAACCAAGAAGGAATTCACAGATTTAGAGATACATATGAGTTCCAAATCTTCTGAAGATTCGTTTCAAGTCGAAGGAACCATAAGAGAAGAATCGAGTCAAAGGTTAGATGCAATTTACGATGAAGAGCCTTTGGGATTCGAAAAAGATCCAATGGCACCAAATATAAAGATGTTAGCTCAAGATCCACTCGAAGAAGTGAATCTTGGAGACGAAGATCAAAAAAGAATAACATATATCAGCGCGAAACTAGAACCAGAATTAAAGGCAACGGTCATCAAACTGTTGAAGGAAAACAAAGATTGTTTTGCTTGGGATTATGATGAGATGCCTGGTCTAGGAAGGGATTTGGTCGAATTAAAACTACCAATAAAAGAAGGAAAGAAGCCTATAAAGCAGACTCCCAGGAGATTCGCGCCAGAGATTCATTCGAAGATTAAAGCAGAGGTCGAAAGGCTTCTACGCTGCAAGTTCATCCAAACTACAAGGTATGTTGAATGGATTGCTAATATAGTGCCTGTAATTAAAAAGAATGGTTCATTAAGAGTATGCATAGACTTTCTTGATCTTAATGCAGCCACCCCTAAAGATGAGTATCCCATGCATGTGGCAGAAATGCTAGTAGACTCAGCCGCAGGCTTCGAGTATTTGAGCATGTTGGATGGATATTCTGGATACAATCAGATCTTTATTGCAGAAGATGATGTATCCAAAACGGCGTTTCGTTGCCCAGGGGCAATAGGTACTTACGAATGGATTGTAATGCCTTTTGGTTTAAAAAATGCTGGGGCAACTTACCAAAGAGCAATGAATTCTATATTCCATGACTTCATAGAAACATTTATGCAAGTATATATAGATGACATTGTGGTAAAATCCACCTCAGGTGTAACTCATCTCAATCATCTGGGCCAATCATTCGAAAGGATGAGGAAACATGGCTTGAAGATGAACCCCCTCAAATGTGCTTTCTTTGTGCAGGCAGGTGATTTCTTGGGTTTCGTAGTCCACAAAAAGGGAATAGAAATTAACCAGAATAAGACGAAAGCCATAATGGAAACCAAGTCTCCATCAACGAAGAAAGAACTACAATCTTTATTGGGAAAGATAAACTTCTTAAGGAGATTTATCTCTAATTTGAGTGGACGCACACAAGCCTTCTCACCTCTACTGCGGCTTAAGCAGGGAAAATTCGAATGGCATGCTGAACATCAAGAAGCTTTCGATAAAATCAAGCAATACTTGACATGTCCACCAATTCTATCTCCCCCAAATGGGAAGAAGCACATGCGCCTATATATTTCAGCTTCAGATAAAACAATAGGCAGCATGCTGGCGCAAGAAGATGAGAACGACATCGAAAGAGCCATTTATTACTTAAGTAGAGTACTCAATGATGCAGAGACTAGATATACCGCTATAGAAAAACTCTGCCTTTGCTTGTATTTCTCTTGTATTAAACTTAAGTATTATATAAAGCCAGTAGATGTTTATGTTTCGTCTCATTGTGATGTTATTAAGTATATGTTATCCAAGCCTATACTGCATAGTCGAATCGGTAAATGGGCTTTAGCCCTAACTGAATATTCACTAATATTTCAGCCTCTCAAGGCAATGAAAGGTCAAATTGTGTCAGACTTCATTGTCGATCATGCAGTAGCTGAGAGTCATCAACAGTATGTGGGTTTAAAACCTTGGAAGTTATACTTCGATGGTTCAACGCACAGAGAGGGAACCGGAGTTGGTTTGTTGATAATTTCTCCCGATGGAATTCCAACAAAGCTCAAGTATAAAATCGAGGGTTCGCTATGCTCCAACAACGAAGCTGAGTACGAAGCATTAATAGCTGGACTTGAAGCTTTGTTAGAATTGGGGGCAACCAGAGTCGAAATTAAAGGGGACTCTGAATTGGTCATTAAACAACTGACAAAGGAATACAAGTGCATCAAAGAAAATTTGATCATGTACTTTGTCATAGCAAACAGGCTACTCAAGAAATTCGAATATGTGGAATTAAAACACGTATCAAGGATGAATAACCAAGAGGCAAACGACTTGGCGCAGTTAGCCTCAGGATACAAGGTATCAAAAGAAAAGTTAGAAGAATTGATTGAAGTAAGAGGGAGAGCAATGTCTACTAAACTTTCCCCAAGTGATCTGGAGAATTCACAGTTGGGTTACGCCAACAAAGGAGAATTCGAAGTGCTAAACATAGACTCATTAGCAGATACAGATTGGAGGAGCCCAATAATAAACTATCTAAAAAGCCCTTCGACGGATACAGACAGGAAGATAAAATATAGAGCCCTGTCATATTTCCTGATGGGAAATGAATTATTCAAGAAAACTCCTGAAGGGGTATTGTTGAAATGCTTAGGTGAAGCAGAAGCATATTTGGCTTTGTCGAACGTACACAGTGGGGCATGTGGTGCACATCAAGCAGGACATAAAATGAAATGGCTTTTATTTCGTTATGGAATGTATTGGCCCTCCATGTTAAAAGATTGCATAGAGTTTGCAAAAGGGTGTCAAGAATGTCAAGAACATGCAGGTATCCAGCACGCCCCAGCAAACGAATTAAGTACAATAGTGAAACCTTGGCCTTTCAGGGGATGGGCGTTAGATTTGATTGGAGAAATTCACCCTAAGTCGTCTAAAGGCCAAAGATATATATTAGTAGGAATAGACTATTTCACAAAATGGGTCGAAGCAATACCACTAGCAAATGTGGATCAAGAGGCCGTGATCGAGTTTATTCAGAAACATATTATATACAGGTTTGAAATCCCAGAAAGTATAACAACTGATCAAGGTTCGATCTTTACTGGACGAAAAATGCAAGACTTTGCCAAAGAAATAGGTTTCAAGTTATTTACTTCTACACCTTACTATGCTCAAGCAAATGGACAAGTTGAAGCAGCAAACAAAATAATAATTGGCCTTATCAAAAAACATGTGGGAAAGAAACCCAAGAATTGGCATAAAACTTTGGACCAAGCACTTTGGGCTTGTCGAACATCTCCAAAAGAAGCTACAAACACAACTCCTTTCCAGTTGACATTTGGGCATGATGCAGTACTCCCAATCGAGATATATCTGCAGTCAGTAAGGGTACAAAGACAAGCAGATATTCCTCCCAACGTATACTGGGAGTTAATGATGAATGAGTTAGTAGATTTGGATGAAGACAGACTTCGAGCGCTGGAAATGATAAAAAGGCAAAAGGAAAGAGTATCCAGAGCATACAACAAAAAGGTGAAAGGTAAAACGTTTATTAGTAATGACCTAGTTTGGAAAGTTATTTTACCTATAGATCGAAAGAATCAAGCACTTGGTAAATGGTCCCCACACTGGGAAGGACCCTTTCGAATCTTAAAGGTATTTTCGAATAATGCTTATGAAATTGAAGAGTTAGCAGAAGATCGTAGGATCTTGAGAGTAAACGGAAAATATCTGAAGAGATATAAACCAAGCATGTACGAAGTAAAGATTGCAAAAACGTAGACATTCAGGGGACTACGAAAGCCAAAATGGTCAGACATGTACCAAAGTATATGTGTTGCATTGATCAAAATGGCTTTACGATCAAAATAGATGGTAAATTAAGAAAAGAGTCAGAGAAGCACCAAAATAGTTTATCATTATAGAAGTACAAGCATTACAAAAAGAGATCCACGGACATGACCTAAGAACTCCTAAAAATAAAAAAAAGAGAAAGCATAAAAAACCTAGGGCAAATATTGGCTAATTAATCCTCTGATCTAATCCTTCTAAGGACAGCACAGGCAAGCTTTCAGCTTCGAACATGTCCATGGATCCAGAAGTGCGCATCCGCCTCACGACACCTTTCTTAAGGAATATGTAAGAGAGGAGTCTACCATACGGAAGACAGGTTACATTTCCCTGACCGGCAGTAGCTACAGAGACGGCCTTAACAAGCCCTTTGAAAATAATCAAGGGAAAGTTAATCTTCTTCCCTCGAAGACCACAGAGAATAAACTCCAAGTCTTCGACCATGATGTTATTTTCGTCAAGCCTCCGAGGACGGAAATTACCCACAAGCATTTGATGCCAGATCCTGATAACCTTGGCACTGAAAGGATCGTTGTCCATGAGAGTCCTCAACATAAGATGAGTAGTCATGTTGAAGCTGTTGTCATCAAATGTTTCCCCAGAGTTGTTGCATCTCATCAGGTTAGCAATGGTGGTGGGAGTGATGCTGAGACGAGCGTGTCGAACCTCAGAAACTATGGTGGTCCTCCCTTCAGGATCTATGCGTAGAGACGCAAACATCCAGAAATCGGCTAGCATGTTGGGATAAACAGCACCTTCCAGGATTTCTTCAAAATAGAAATCCAGTTCTTGATTAGCAAAGAGATTGCCGAGAGTGATGAAGTTGTTATCAAGTTCATCCTCACAGAGTTTGAACTCCTTCTTGATAACAGCCCTTATGTTGTTATAAGAAAGAGGTGCAGCCATTTCTGAAAAAGAAAGTTTGAAGAAAAAGGTTTTCTCTCTTCTGTTGTTAGTGTTTGAGGAAATGCAAGAATGGAGAAATAAAAACGATCTTAGGCCTTTATATAGACCTGAGGTAATGAAGGGTGGTTTAAAGTTTTAATGATTGATTGGACTGCGGTTTGGTATTCCAAAAAGGGAGTTAAGGCTTCCGCCATTTCCCGCCCTTGGAAGTTGAAAAGTAATCATGAAACTGATGCACGCACGTCTCAAATGAACGTTTTGAAGAAAGTGACGTCACTGTTTAATAATGATTACGGCTAGAGAAGTAGAAACGTCAAGTCTAAGAATAAAGATACTGCGAAGAGTGGTCGGAGGTATGTGTTGCATTGATTAGAATCACTGTGGAAAATCTCAAGATATATTTTGGCAGAATATGAAAGATTTGCTAAAAATAGTGCTTGCGAATATGGGAAACATAGACGACATAAAAATAGAGGTCAAGCATACAGATAGATATTTTTATAAAAGGTTTGATTACAAAACGAAAGTACAACAAAATACAGAGTTCGAAGCAGCTAGTTAAATTCCTCAGGGAGACTATTTTTGATCTTCAAATATTGAGTTTCCCATGAAGACATACGAAGTTCGAGTAACGCCCGGTGTTTCTTCAATCCTTCGATCTCTAGCACTAAATTTTGTGCGGCTTCGAAGTGTTTAATCCCCAATTGCGCCACTTCAAGCAGATCTTGTTGATTGGCCTTTTGTATGGTTGCCTGACAATTCTCAGCTTCCTTTATCTTTTCTTCGAGAGCTTTTATCTCTTGTTTCCAAGAGTTGATATCCTTCTCATATTTATCACATGCCTTCTGATTTTCTGAATGTTTAAGCTTGAGGGCCTCACCTTGTTTCGTTGCATCCACAGCAGAGTTCCATGAAGAGTCATGAGAGGCTATTTTTTCAGATAGTTGCTTTTCGATATTTTGTTTTCGAAGAATATTAGCCTGGAGTTGTTCAACTAGAGAACCTAGCAAAACAATCACCTCTGAAACTTCTTTCGAGACTTGAAACAAATCCACTTTCTTCAAGAGTTGATTCAAGTTATGACTCTTAATAGGATCTTGACTAAGAACATCCACAAGATTGACCCCAAAGAATCTTTCTTTTATCTGTCGAAGGAGGTCAGGAATGTCTTCTTTGTCACCAGATTCTACAAGGACAGCTGGAGAGATGTCAAGTTCTGAAGGCAAAGTAGTATTCACATTCATCATAGCTTTTAGAAAACTGAGAGGATCAGTTTGTTTAAGCTGTTCCAGTTCCAAAGGAGTGGGCTTCGCAGGGGCAGGCGTCGAAGTTGCTCCAGGGGTAGTTTCTGTGTCAGGAGTTGGAGTTTCTGGAGGATTGTGTTTATCTGGTTTAGAAATTTCCTCCATAGCATCTTGTTCGGATACAGTATCTTCACTACCATGTGGTTGTGGATTCACGTTGTCACTACCTGAGAATGGATGATTTTCTTCCAGGTTTTTATCTTGATGAGTAGTAGGGGATTCGTCAGTGGATTGGCTTTCTTCGACTGGCTCATTAGGCAAGAGGGTGGTAAGAGGCCTGGCATCTTCAAAAACTAGTGAGAGAACATGGGATTTATTTTGGGAAATATCTGCGTTAAATAAACCAGACTTGGTCAGAATGATAAGGCTTCGAGAAGTTTATCGATGAAAGTGAAAGAGTTATGATTACCTTGAGGTTTTTCGACATTAATGGTAAGATCGTAAGTCTTAAGACCTGAAGTAGCAGTGCCAGTATCATCCTACAATGACAAGGTAAGATGTTAACTTAATCATTTAGTTAAAATTATGAGATGATTTTGGGTTGAAACCCAAATACCTTGGGTGGAATATTGTCTGGACTTGAGTTATGACTTTCGACAACGAAGGCATTACTGGCAGTTTTTAAAGGTGATTCCTCAGAAGACGCCTTGTCGCTAGGAGAAGCAACTTTGGAGGAACCTAGCCCTTTCTCTTTTCCCAAAGGAGTAATAGCTTTCTGTCTCTTTCTATGTCCTTGCCTGGTACGAGGAGGAGATTTGTCTTCATCATCTGAGACAACTGTTGAAGAGACTTTTCGTTTCGAACCTACCGGGGGTTTCGAATTCTGGGAAATATAAAATTGAGTAAAATAAGCACTACTCACAGATTATATGAGATTAATGATATAAAATGAGTATGTACCGTGGGTTTCTTGCTAGTGGCAATGGAATCACTCTCACTTGGCTTGTTACTTTTAGATGCCCCAGAATCTTTCTGTGTAGGAACTTCGTTGATCTTCTTTCTTCGAGCAACGGCTGTAGTTGAGACTGGAATCAGTATATCAACAGAGAAAAGAAAAGTCAGTCGAAAGATTGTCTGAATCCAAACCTTCAGGTATTGGGGTCAAGACACGAACATGTTCAAGATCTATATGAAGATGCCCTTTGAAAGTATCTAGGGTATGCTTAGTCGGAACCACTCGTTCAACACGTTTTTTAGTACTTTCTTGAAGATCTTTTAAAACGTTGCCACACACAAACC
The DNA here is from genome assembly GCF_029867415.1 of Vicia villosa. Classification (NCBI taxonomy): domain Eukaryota; kingdom Viridiplantae; phylum Streptophyta; class Magnoliopsida; order Fabales; family Fabaceae; genus Vicia; species Vicia villosa. The sequence goes on from NC_081183.1 coordinate 82,831,273, forward strand.
AATTTGGAAAAGGAGGGCTCAGAGCCACACCAAAATCCGCACTTGGTAGTGGAGGGAATTTTGGAGGATTAAGTTTGAAAGCCACTTCATAACGTAGTTCTGGTCGAACATGCGAGGGCAATTTCAACTTATCCAGTTTGGCGGAAAACTTTTCGCGCAAAATGACCGCAGCTTCACGAACGGTCCGACTAAGATCACCAGGCCTGTAGATAGTTTCAAAGAATTTTTGAAAAGCTTGGATTTCTTTAATATGGGTCGAGGTACCTTTGTGGAAATTCTCCTGCACATCATCAAAAGCTGTAGTTAGTTCTTGAGTGAGACTATCGGCGTCAAAGATTTGTGTAGTGTAGTAATCCGTACACCATTGGTGAAAGTCTGGTGTGGAGTAAAAAGCAGGTTCGAAGGGAATAGGAGAAAGATTGGTGACGCCAACATATTTATTGATCTTTAATTCACACTCTTTTTCAGTCAGGTGCAAGGTATGGAAACACAGATGGTTCCTTTTATCATATAAACACTTGGGTTTTACTTGCACCAGCCCAAACTGTCTCGAGACCAGATTTGGTTGGTAGCATACGAGAACGCATTGACTTTTTGATGGTCGAACACGATGATAAAACAACCTTGGGGTCAGAAAGGCTTCCCAAATTTCCATAGACTCAGTTTGTTGATCCTGAGATGTTGATGGGAACCTTCGAGTGAACCATTCAGGACCGATTGTTCTGTGTACAAATGGAGCCATGGAAGGATCGAACTGATTACGCTGGGCGAACATCATTGAATATGCTAGAAAATGTTCTCGAAGCTTCCCAGTTTCTTCTTTTGGCGTTAGGTAAGCCAACCTAGTTCCTTCTATAGTTCGATTCTTGATTTTATTATCTTCTTCGTCAACATTGCCTCGAAAGGGAAGATGAGTTTCAAATGTAGCGTTAAGCCACAGTTGCAGTAGCCAAAAAGGACCAGCAAAAAGTAGAGTGTCAGTTTGGTAGTTTTTGGTAAGATTCGCGGCTTCGCTAAGGTTTTCATAAAGAAATCCTAAGAGTAATTGGCTTAGGTTAAGCTTCTTTCCAGCATGTAGCTGATTAGCCATGCAAAGATACCTCTTTGCAACCTGTATGGATCTTGAGCAGAAAGTGTAAATGCAAGTTTCTCAAGCATAGTGTGTTTTGATGAAGACAATATGGACATCAAGCTTTTATAAAGGATGTGCAAAAAGAATTTCAAGTATCAAGCAAAAATACATCATTTCAAAGTCTTGAAGAAGTTGTGAAGATTCAAGAATCAAGCTAAAATGTCAAAGGTATAAACAATACTCACTTTGACATATAATTGTTCACAAATATATTTTCATGCATATCATAAACATACTACAAAGTGTCATCCCTCAAAAGAACATTTAAAACCTTTTTCAAAGTTAAATTTCAAAATAAAGGTTTTAGGAACCGGGTTGTCCCTATGGGGGAACCGGTTCCCAGCATTCTCAGTTTTTAGTTCTCTGTGTTTTACTATGGGGAACCGGGTTGTCCCTAGGTGGGAACCGGTTCCTCAGTTCAAAATTTGAATTTTTCTGCTGTAACGTTCATCAGGAACCGGGTTGTCCTAGGCAGGAACCGGTTCCTACTGAACCAGTGTGTTTTTTCATTGCATGATCTTATTCAAACGAATCCATTTTCTTACCACTTGATCATTGCATTGTTTCATGAAAAAATAACCATTCAAAGAGGTGTTTGACACATTATAAATACTACATATTTCAGAATCATTATTCACCTTCTTCATTAACAATTCATAAACCATATATTCTTCATCTTTCAATATTTCCAAGTGTTCATCAAATCTTATTTTCAAGTGAAACTTTCTATACACATTTTCATTGAGAAATCCATTCAAAGTTTCATGCATACATTGTGAACACTTATATTCATTTTGAGAATTGGTCATTTGAAGAAGAAGATCAATCCAAGATTGATAGTGCTATACAAACTTCATCTAAATCTCTTGTAAAAATTCAAAGAAAATTATCTCCTTACTATCCAGGATTGTTGGAAGTAAGTGGTGTGTTTGAAGAGGATTGTTCTTCATTCACATTAGTGTTGATTGATCTTAAAGGTGTTAAGAACCTTTGATCACCCTATAGGTTAGATAGTAGGCATAGGCTTGTACAATAATTCTAACTATAGTGAAATCTCTTTCGTGTTTGAAAGGGGACTGGAGTACTCTCGGATTGTGAGGGGAACCAGTATATATCGTTGCGTTCTTTACTTTTCCGCACTTTATCGCTTTCATCACCATTACCAAAGAAAAGAAAAGAACCTTACAAAAACCTTCAAACACTTAACCAAAAATTATTAGAAGTATTCTCATAAAACCGATTAAATTTTTGAAAACCTAATTCACCCCCCCTCTTAGGCGCACTCTTATACTTACATTTGGTATCAGAGCAAGTTATAGGTAACTTGTTCCTAAAGATCCAGAATGGCTTCCGCAAATCAAAGACCGGTTTTCAAAGATGGTGGTTCTAACAACAAGCCTCCATTGTTTTGTGGTGAATATTTTGACTTTTGGAAAATCCAAATGAAGGCTCATCTAGAAGCACAAGGAGAAGAAGTTTGGGAGGCTGTCCTACAAGGTCCTCATGTTCCTACAACGGTCGTTAATGGTGTTGGATCGGAGAAACCTAAAGCGTCATGGGATGATAATGATAGAAAAAGGGTTCTTGCTGACAAAAAGGCGATCAGTCTTCTTCATGGTGCTCTTAGTATGGATGAATTCTTCCGAGTATCAACATGTACAACATCAAAGGAAATTTGGGATACTCTTGTAGAAACTCATGAAGGTACCGCTGAAGTTAAAAGATCAAGATTGAATACTTTAAGCCAAGAGTACGAACTGTTTAGAATGAAGCCTGGAGAAACTATTCTCGATTTGCAAAAACGATTCGTACATTTGACAAATCACTTGAAGGCACTTGGTAAGACTCTTACTACCGAAGAACTTAATCTTAAAGTGCTCAGATCTTTGACAAGGGAGTGGCAACCAAAAGTGACGGCGATATCCGAAAAGAAGAATTTATCAAAACTTACTTCCGCAACACTATTTGGAAAACTTCAAGAATATGAGACAGAACTTGGAAGATTGGAAAAGCATGAGAACTTAGAGAAGAAATCCAAAGGCATTGCATTAAAAGTAGATTCAAAAGAAAGCAAAATGAAAGATGCATCGGATGAAGATGAAAACTTCTTGCTTCTTGTAAAAAGGTTAGGCAAATTTTTTGGTAATAAAAATAATATTGATAATGCTAACTTTGTCAAAAGGAAGAAATTCTCAAAGCATAAGGATAAAGAAGCATCCATTTCATCACAAGAAGTAACATGCTATGAATGTGGGAAACAAGGACACATAAAGCCGGAGTGTCCGAAATTTTCTAAGAAGAATGGATTCAAAGGCAAGAAGGAATTCAAAAAGAAAAGGGCCTACATAGCATGGGAAGATAATGAAGTAAGTTCTTCATCGGACTCCGATAGTGACGAAAGTGCAAATCTAGCATTGATGGCATCACACCACTCCGATGATGAAGAAGGCGAGGTTAGTTACGATGATTCTCTTTTTGATAATGGTGCACAAGGTGCAATAGATGAATTATTAAAAGAATGCAAAATTCTCTATAAAACTATCTCATCTCAAAAGAAAATAATATCGTCTTTAGAAGAGAAGGTTAAGATAATTGAAGTAGAACATAAAAATGACAAAGAAAAAGTGATTAGTGTTCAAGAAGATAATGTTGCATGCAAGAATTGTGAATCACTTTCCTTCCAAATTGTCCAATTAAAACGTGTTTTAGAAAGATATGAAAAAGGGCAAATTGGATTGGAAAATGTTCTTAGCACACAAAGATACTCCAATGATAAGAGCGGACTTGGTTTCTCTAAATTTGATAAACCAAGATCCAACAAGACTATCTTTGTCAAGGCTAGTAACCAACCAATTCAAGAGAAAGTGATCAAGCCTAAAGTAATGCAACATTATCCTAAAAGAAAGAACTTTGTTAAGAAGAAATCTTATCCTCCTAGATATAGAAGTAACTTTGAACCTACTTGTTTTTATTGTGGTATTATTGGTCACACACCCAATGCTTGTTATGTAAGGAACTTTAGTGTTCCTAGTGGACATTATGTATGGGTGAAGAAAGGAACTAACTATGATGGACCCAAAGCCATTTGGGTACCTAACAAAACTTAATTTGTTTTGTAGGCATGCTTGAAGACCACTTCAAACCTATGGTATCTAGATAGTGGTTGTTCAAAGCATATGACGGGTGACTTAAACCAATTTTCAGATCTAAGGTTAAAGGCCAAGGGTTTTGTCACTTATGGAGACAACAATAAGGGAAGAATTCTTGGCAAAGGCAAAGTTGGTGCACCACCTTTCACATCCATTGAAGATGTTCTTTATGTTGAAGGACTAAAGCATAATCTTCTAAGCATTAGCCAACTTTGTGACAAAGGCTTCAAGATCAAATTCACTAAGGAGGAATGCTTGATCATCGATGAAGTCACCAATGAGGTAAAACTCAAAGGTACAAGAATTAATAACATTTTTATGATTTCTTTAAATGATTTATCTTTGAAAGTAAAATGTCTTTTAGTAAACAATAATGAATCATGGTTATGGCATAAAAGAGCAGCCCATATTCATATGGACCATTTAAATAAATTAACCAAACATGATCTTGTTATTGGCCTACCTAAGATAAAGTTTGTCAAAGATAAATTATGTGATGCATGTCAAAAGGGAAAGCAAACCAAATCATCTTTCAAACCAAAGAATGTGGTGACTACAACAAGACCACTTCAATTGTTGCATATGGATCTATTTGGTCCATCAAGGACAAGAAGCTTCGGAGGTAATGTATACGCTTTAGTTATTGTTGATGATTATTCTAGATATTCTTGGACTTTGTTTCTTGTGCAGAAAAGTGATGCTTTTAGAGCCTTTAAGAAGTATGCAAAACAAATCCAAAATGAAAAATCATTAAAGATTGTATCCATAAGAAGTGATCATGGTGGAGAGTTTCAAAATGCATCGTTTGAAGAATTTTGTAAAGAACATGGTATCTCTCATAATTTTTCAGCACCAAGAACTCCACAACAAAATGGAGTAGTCGAAAGGAAAAATAGGTTTCTAGTAGAACTTGCAAGAACAATGCTTAGTGATGCAAATCTTCCTAAATACTTTTGGGCGGATGCGGTTAGTACGGCATGTTATGTTGGAAATCGAGTAATCATTAGACCTATCTTAAAGAAGACTCCATATGAACTCTTCAAAGGAAGAAAGCCAAACATTGCTCACTTTCACATTTTTGGATGCAAGTGCTTTGTTCTAAACAATGACAAAGACAATCTTGGTAAGTTTGATGAGAAATCCGACGAAGGTATATTTCTTGGTTATTCTCTTTCTAGTAAAGCATATAGAATTTATAATAAAAGAACTTTAACTATTGAAGAATCCATGCATGTATCTTTTGATGAGACTAACACTTCCAAAGAGGAAATAGTTGCTTGTGATGATGATGATCCTTTAGATTTACCCCCGGAAGAACTTTCAAATGATACAATTGTGAAGGCACCGGAAGAACTTTCAAATGATACAATTGTGAAGGCACCGGAAGAACTTTCAAATGATACAATTGTGAAGGCACCGGAAGAACTTTCAAATGATATAATTGTGAAGGCACCGGAAGTACAACAAGAAAGTGTACAACAAGAATCAAACACCAATGATCTACCAAAAGAATGGAGAACTCATAGAGATCATCCTATTGATAAAGTTATTGGTGATATTAGTCAAGGAGTTGCAACAAGATTAAATCTCAAAGATGCTTGCTTACACATGGCTTTTATTTCTCAAATTGAACCTTCCAAAGTTGATGAAGCCTTAGGAGACGATCAATGGATAAATGCAATGCAAGAAGAATTAAATCAATTCAAGAGAAATCAAGTTTGGGAACTTGTTCCTAGACCGAGTAATAAACATATCATAGGTACTCGATGGGTGTTTAAGAACAAACTTGATGAGAATGGTATAATTGTTCGAAACAAAGCAAGATTGGTGGCCCAAGGTTACAATCAAGAAGAAGGAATCGACTTTGAAGAAACATTTGCTCCGGTTGCAAGGTTAGAAGCTATTCGTCTTTTACTTGCTTATGCATGTTCATTAAATTTTCAGCTTTATCAAATGGACGTCAAGAGCGCATTCTTGAATGGCTACATCAATGAAGAAGTCTATGTCAAACAACCCCCGGGATTTGAAGACTTCAAGAATCCTACACATGTCTTTAAGTTGAGAAAGGCTCTTTATGGCTTAAAGCAAGCACCAAGAGCATGGTATGATAGACTTAGCAATTTTTTGTGTGAAAAGGGTTTCGAAAAGGGTAAGGTTGATAAAACTTTGTTCATTAAGAAAATCAAAAGTAACACTTTATTGGTTCAAGTCTATGTTGATGATATCATTTTTGGATCGACTAACAAAGAAATGTGTGAGGAATTCTCATTGATGATGCAAGGAGAATTCGAGATGTCTATGATGGGAAAGATGAACTACTTTCTTGGACTACAAATTAAGCAACTCAAAGATGGAATCTTTATCAATCAATCCAAATATTGTAAAGAATTATTGAAGAAGTTTGATATGGATAACTGTAAAGCAATGAATACTCCAATGGGCTCCGGTACATATGTTGATCAAGATGAATCCGGTACTCCAATTGATATTACTAAGTATCGAGGTATGATTGGTTCTTTATTATATTTGACGGCAAGCCGTCCTGACATAATGTTTAGTGTTTGTCTTTGTGCTCGCTTCCAAGCAAATCCAAAGGAATCACATCTTATGGCGGTTAAAAGAATCATGAAGTATCTCAAAGGAACAACCAATGTTGGCTTATGGTATCCAAAAGGTAGTGTTTGCAATTTAATTGGTTATTCTGACGCGGATTATGCAGGATGTAAAACTGATCGTAAAAGCACAAGTGGTACTTGTCACATTCTTGGAAATGCATTAGTATCATGGGCTTGTAAAAAGCAAGCATGTGTTGCTCTTAGTACGGCCGAAGCAGAATACATAGCAGCGGGTAGTTGTTGTGCACAAATTCTTTGGCTTAAGCAACAACTTCGTGACTACGGACTTGATCTCGGATGTATTCCTCTTCGATGCGACAATACAAGTGCTATAAATATTACAAAGAATCCGGTCATGCATTCAAGAACCAAACACATAGACATTCGACATCATTTTCTTCGCGATCATGTGCTTAAAGGAGATGTTGAAGTCACTTTTGTAGATACTCATAATCAACTTGCGGATATCTTCACCAAGCCTCTCCCAAAAGAATCGTTTTACAAAATTCGACGAGAGCTTGGAATTTTAGACGAAGGTGATGTTTAAAATTTATTCGTCATTTTCATACATCAAAGGTACACGTTTCTAAAATTTTTAAGTTAAAAGTGCTTTATAAATGTTCATTCATTATGACTTGGTAATTATGTATGATGTGTATGCTTCATATTTCATAAAATTAAAGTTTTTGGAAATTTTTTAGTCCAGGAACCGGTTCCCGTGTGGGACGAACCGGTTCCCCATAGTAATTTCCAGAAGCGTTGTTTTCTTTGTGTCTCAGGAACCGGTTCCCATGTAGGGACGAACCGGTTCCCACGTACATTTTCCAGATTTTCACTTATCCTGTTTGGCTGTACGTAAAGGTATGTGTGGATGATATTGTTTTTATTTTCTTTTATTTTACTTTAATATACATTATATCACTTCACACCACACATTCACTCTCATTTACTCACATTCACTCTCATTCAACATTCATCTTCATCTTCTTCAAACCTTCCACCTCCATTGTCAACCAAATTAAAAGCTCCACTATCTCACCATAACTCTCAAAATTAAAACACCCACTACCTCAAAACTCTATATAATCCTCCATTCTTACACATATCTCACTCAAATTCTCCTCCACTCACCAAATCCGAAAATCCCAACTTAAACCCTAACTCTCAACTTCTTTCAACAATGGCACCCAAAGTTTCAAGAAGTGCAAAGGGAAAGAATAAGATTGGAGAGACAAGTGAAGAACCTCAAGAGATCCAACCAACGGTCAAAAGTCGGAGACTCACATTCAACATTCGGAGTCGAAAACTCCTTGCGGCAAAATACGGTAAACTCCCCGATTTCCCTAATCACAGCTTCAATTTTCCGGGTAGACTAGCTAATGCAGGGGTCGCTAATTTTGTGCTTGACCATGGTGATTATTATCCGGATTTGGTTAGAGAGTTTTATCATAATCTTAGGATAGTGACCGATGAATTTGATGATTTCACATTATTGTCAAAAGTTTCAAATAAAGATATATGCTTAGATGTTGAGGAATTTGGAAGAGTGTTAGGAATTCCATCTCAAGGCTTAGTGCTCCTTCAAGGTAACATACCGGAGGATTGGCAACCGTATAGTAAGATTGATGTTTTTGTGGATATGTGCCGACCAACTCAACGCGACACAGTTCGCCAACAGCTTGCTATCAAGTTTAACATGTTCGGTTCAAGCTTATCGGTGAGTGATAGGATGCTCCATCTTATCATTGCTTATGTTTTATTTCCAAAGAATTCTAACCATTCCAGGGTCAATGAGTTCGAGTTGATGGTGTTGCTTGCTCTAAGACGTGGCATTGAAGTCAATTGGGCGCTTTCAATTATGCGCCACATGCAGCTCATGGCTTCCCTTAAAGGAGGCTTACCTTATGCAAGGGCCATCTCTCATATTGTTCGGAATGCTGGTGTTCTCCTCCAAAGGGAACCAAAGAAAAATATGGATGAACAAGAGTGTGCTATCACCACCGCTACCGCTCTTAAAAATACAGGAATAGTTACGGATCGTGAAGGTAGATTCGTTTACAAAGTTGATTTTGAGCCAACCATGCCACAAGTTCCTCAACCTCCCGAAGGTGGATACACAATGGATATGATGTTTGCCAAGCTTTGTTCTATTCAAACATCTATTGATAACAACAAGCGGGAGAATAACTATGAGCATAACCTTATGAGAAGACAAATGCGGGAAATTCAACGGACTCAAAGGCGTATCTTGGCTCATTATGAGGGAGAGGAAGGAAGTGAAGAAGAAGATGAACAAGAGGATGATGATGAAGAACAAATGGATGAAAGTGACTAAATTATGTGCTTTAATTTCTATGTTATGTTTTCTTTCTATTATTAGTTTTTATTTATGTTTTCTAGACATTGTTCCATTTATGTTTCGTGATGTTTAGGACTATTTGTGTTTGTATTGTAATCGTGAAAAAACTACGTTTCGTATCGTTTAAATCATGTTATGTTTGTAGTATTTCATTTTGTGTTATCTTTGTGGTATTTCACATTGTGTTATATTTCATATACTTTTTCTCTTTTTCCCCATCCTTTTTGATAATAACAAAGGGGGAGAAGAATATGCATGTGTTTTTGTTGTTGTTTTGTTTCAAAGAAAAATGCAGGCCATTGTTAAAATTATCAAATAAAACTCATCACCATAAATCAAGGAATCATGGATTTAGGGGGAGTCTCTAACATAGGGGGAGCCTTGCATTGTTCAACATAATTTCAAAAGCACAAAACAACTTTTTCAAAACTTTTTCAAGACTTGGTTGTCATCATCAAAAAGGGGGAGAATGTAAATGCAAGTTTCTCAAGCATAGTGTGTTTTGATGAAGACAATATGGACATCAAGCTTTTATAAAGGATATGCAAAAAGAATTTCAAGTATCAAGCAAAAATACATCATTTCAAAGTCTTGAAGAAATTGTGAAGATTCAAGAATCAAGCTAAAATGTCAAAGGTATAAACAATACTCACTTTGACATATAATTGTTCACAAATATATTTTCATGCATATCATAAACATACTACAAAGTGTCATCCCTCAAAAGAACATTTAAAACCTTTTTCAAAGTTAAATTTCAAAATAAAGGTTTTAGGAACCGGGTTGTCCCTATGGGGGAACCGGTTCCCAGCATTCTCAGTTTTCAGTTCTCTGTGTTTTACTATGGGGAACCGGGTTGTCCCTAGGTGGGAACCGGTTCCTCAGTTCAAAATTTGAATTTTTCTGCTGTAACGTTCAGCAGGAACCGGGTTGTCCTAGGCAGGAATCGGTTCCTACTGAACCAGTGTGTTTTTTCATTGCATGATCTTATTCAAACGAATCCATTTTCTTACCACTTGATCATTGCATTGTTTCATGAAAAAATAACCATTCAAAGAGGTGTTTGACACATTATAAATACTACATATTTCAGAATCATTATTCACCTTCTTCATTAACAATTCATAAACCATATATTCTTCATCTTTCAATATTTCCAAGTGTTCATCAAATCTTATTTTCAAGTGAAACTTTCTATACACATTTTCATTGAGAAATCCATTCAAAGTTTCATGCATACATTGTGAACACTTATATTCATTTTGAGAATTGGTCATTTGAAGAAGAAGATCAATCCAAGATTGATAGTGCTATACAAACTTCATCTAAATCTCTTGTAAAAATTCAAAGAAAATTATCTCCTTACTATCCAGGATTGTTGGAAGTAAGTGGTGTGTTTGAAGAGGATTGTTCTTCATTCACATTAGTGTTGATTGATCTTAAAGGTGTTAAGAACCTTTGATCACCCTATAGGTTAGATAGTAGGCATAGGCTTGTACAATAATTCTAACTATAGTGAAATCTCTTTCGTGTTTGAAAGGGGACTGGAGTACTCTCGGATTGTGAGGGGAACCAGTATATATCGTTGCGTTCTTTACTTTTCCGCACTTTATCGCTTTCATCACCATTACCAAAGAAAAGAAAAGAACCTTACAAAAACCTTCAAACACTTAACCAAAAATTATTAGAAGTATTCTCATAAAACCGATTAAATTTTTGAAAACCTAATTCACCCCCCCTCTTAGGCGCACTCTTATACTTACAGAAAGCGCATCACGAGAGCCATAGTGCTAAAAAAGCAATATGTTCTTCATCAGAAACTTCTGCTTGTGTTGTGTTGTGATACTTTTGGATGAATGCAGTATAAGTAACTGTTGATTCATTAAAGCTAATAGTATCAGTATCCATATCATTGGGGTCGAAGTTCTCCCCAGTTGGTCGAAGTCCTGTAATAGCAGCTATATCGAAGAGAGTGGGGGTAACCATCCCACATGGAAGATGGAAGGTGTTGTGGGAAGCATCCCAGAAATGAACTGCTGCTACTAACATGGGTTGGTTATATTCTAAGCCTGTTTTTGATAATTGAATCAAATCATATATTCCTAATGATTTCCAGAAAGATTCTTTCTTTTTCTCTACTTTTTCTAACCAGGCATAGTATAGATCAGGATCTTTGGCTAAAGGGATTGACCTAAATACTTTTACAAAGTTGGTCATATAGTTTAACCTAATTTGTGCCAGAGCCAAAGGGGGTGCAGTTGAAGTTTCTTCAGCATTATCAGGTTCTCCTAAAGAGGAATGACCATCTTCATCTATCTTAATCTTACTAACTAAGGGTCTAGTTTTGTAATAAGAAGGGAAGAACTTGTTTATAGATGGATTACTTTCACCTGGCAATGGACCCATAAAAGCAAGAGGTTTTCCAGAAAGATCAAAGGGGATGATTACCTGAGAAGCGTAAATTGCGCGCACCTCTGCGGTATTAGGGTTTGGAATGTGTTCTTGTTCCCCAGACCGCGTTGTTGTTTGGAGCTTTAGAACAGGTTGAAGAACATTTGAAGATGAAGCCATAGAGAAGTTTGATTGAGAAAGTATTCTGTTGAAGAGGATGAAGAAATAGGAATGAAAAGTTGTATAAAGGTGAAGGACCAGGTATTTAAAGGTTTAACGGGAACCTTTTTAAAACTTTTGGGTAAAACAAAAGGACACGCGGCAGGTTTTGATTTAATCCAACAGCGGTCAAATAAATTAGCTTTACTCCTAGTATGTAGGAATAATGATCAAGAAGTAAGGTCAAAAACGTGGGAATGTAAGTTATGAGAGGACATCTTTGAAAATGACAAGACGTTTTGAAAACAGGGTCATCAATGATTATGACGTTAGTCAGCAATCTTGGAACTTTCAAAGAGTAGCAAGGAACGAAATCTTACAATGGCAAGAAACGCCTATTTCTCTTGTTTTTCGAAACAGGCATTTATTGGGGGCAATTTGTTAGCTGGAGATTTCGTTTGGCAAATATGGTTCTTCGAAGAATAAAATTCGAAGAAGAGATGGTTACTGATGACCATCGTTTGAAGATAAGAAAATGGCTCCTGATGGCCATGCTTCGAGAATGAAGATTTCTAAGTCATAGCGGAGATGATGAACACTGAAGCTCATAGGAGTGCATGTCTTCGAAGACTTAGGCAAATTTCATGAAATATGTTAAAGTATTACTACTTAGCGTGTTTTCGTAGTGTTTTAATGTTGAATACACTGCCACGCGTCGAAGAAGGACTTAGGCGGGAAGATTTGAAATTCGAAGACGGTTTCGTAACTGTCTAACAACAGATGGCATCCCTGGAGTTCTTATGAGAAACGTGGCATTAGATTAGCGTAGGACCGTTAAGGTCGAAATTAGTATAAATAGGAGTCTTAATGTTAGGATTCTGTGTGTTCATTTTGTACAAATCACTCACATACTACTCAAGTACCAAGTGTTAAAGAGAAAGAGTTCGCTGAGAAATGTACGTATGACACCACCATTTTAATACATGTGTATTACCTTTTCGTTTTCAGATATCTTTCAATATTATTGCATTTCATTTACTTCTTGCCATTTACATTCTTGCACTGTTATTTTCATGTCATTTACTTTTGAAGTATTTAATATTCCTGCAATTTTAGATTCTTTACACTTTAACAGTTTTCGTTTCATGTCTTATTTTTACTTACCCTTTTGTTGAAGTTATACTTGCATATAACAAAGTCACTATTATTGACAAAGATAAATCATAAATATGGTTCGAACGACCATTAATAACAATCTTTTTGACTATGTGTCCTAGGATCAATCTAGTCGATCCTGCGAGTAACCAAATCATATTTATTTATAGTTTGGAAGACTAGCGGTTGTTTACCGGAAATCACCGTAAACAGGGGTAAATCGATTTCCATATTGAAAATTCAAAAAATTCCCTTTCTTGCACTTTTTGATTTTTGCTCGATCTTTTACCTGTAAAATATAAACAAAAGAGACAAAACACATATTTTTTTGATTTTTGGTTTGTATAAACGAATAAGAGGCTATAAATGCTCGATAATTCCCCCCAGAGATAATCACAGTATCAAAGATAAAGCTTCACAATGGTGCTTTTGATTGATGATTGAATGTAATTGATGTATGATCTTAGGGTCAAAAATTGGGGTACGACAGCAGACACCTACGACAACGGTTTTTCCGTGTGGCCATAGAACTCCCATCTCAAAATCTGTATACACGCATCAATAAACACGAAAGGATAACCCATAACAACTATATGTTAGCCCCTGAGCGCGAAATCGATGTTCATTTGGACCAATTTGGCTTCTAACAACTAGTCCCCAATTTCAAGGTTTATGAACCCTAACCATGGCAAACTATGATTCCGGTATCAAGACTTGAAATTAACGATTCAAACACGATCCAGATGATTATATGAACATGTATGAATGCTTAAAAATCATTTAAATTGCGTAAAACAAGAGGTAGAATTTTGAGACGAAGGAAGCAAAACCGTGAGTATATAGGGTACGTTTCTGGATGTTCCAATTGATGGGGATGATCCTAATAGCTTCAGAAAGTGATGATGAATCATTCCTGATGTTTAGGATTGCTTGAATTCACCTAAATCCTTGACTGCAAGCCCTTTTTTTTTCACGGTTTTTTGACTTTGTTCAGGTTTTCTTGCGGCCAAATTCTCCTCCCTCTGCCTCTGATCATGCTCAGCATATATATGGGATGGTTTTAGGTGAACATCTCTGCAAAGAATCCCATTAAATCTTATTCCTTGATGATGAAGATTTTGTTAGAAATTTGATTGAAATTGATTATGGAATCTTTTCTAAAATTGATCTTTTTGGTCCAAATCTTTTGTGCACGAATTTTGAAGCACATTTTGATATTTGGATTGGTTTAAGTTGATCAAATATTTGATTTAAAAATAATTTTTCATATTTTACAATGATTTATTCCATATTTAAATGAATTAAAATTCAATTAAATAAGATAAATATTATAAATATAAAATAATCATTTTAAAAGATCATTTTAAGGCCCATGGAAAAGTTTGGAGACAAATATTTGGGCCCCTTTGTAAAGAGATTCACTTTGAAGTCTTTTTGTTTCACATTTTTCTTCTCAAAATTGTCCAACTTTGACAAGGCATATCTCCCTCAATTTTTAAGATATGGAGGAGTTCTAGGACTTTTTGGAAACCTCAAGATGTCTTATACAAGCCACTTTGGAAGCTTTTTTCCATTTGGAGATTTTATCTTGATGATATTGGCTTTGACAAAAAACTGCTTTTGGTTGACTTTCAAAAAGGACCTATAATCTTTTGATCCATATCTCTCAAATGAAGCATTTTTAGACTTCGTATGTGAGAGACAAAGTTGTAGAGAATTCAATTTCCTTCAAATTGAGCTTTTGATGGAAAATTTCTAATGTTCCATGTAGGAGTTATGGCAGGTCAAAGTTCAGTTGACTTTCTCCTATGAAAACCCTAATTTAGAAACCTTTGAAATTGTTGATTTCTGATCTTTCCTTGATGAACCATGATCAATCCTTGATCAAATGGTGAATGACACTTCAAAATAAGGATGTTAACAAAAAATCAGGAGTTTTGACTGTACTTTGACCACAGTTGATTTTTAGGTCAAATCAGACGACTGTTGACTTTCTGAGTAATTGAGTGATTAACTATTTGAATTGAGACCTGAATTTTGTCATGGAGGTAGTTTGAAACATCATAAACCATATGAGATGCATTGGAGCTTTTGATCCATTGATTTTCCTCAGAACAACAAAAACCCTAGTTCTTTGAACCTTGTTTAGGAGGGGTGTCTTTGAGCAATGCACCTTGACTTGAGTTTGAATAAGAGAAATAGGATGGGAAAATTTTAGGGTATGACAGCTGTCCCTGTTCAATTTTCTTAAACCTGAAGATGTAGAGTGGTTTGTGTGCTAGTCGGAATCTGAAGGTAGAAGAGGATTGAACACTAGAATACCCAAGAAATTTGCCCTTGCCGAGATAGGGACCTTTTGTATGAGATGGGCTTAAAGATGCCACGCAAGTAGAGTATTGTCGGATATGGGCTTAGAGATGCCATCCGAATGTTGAGAGACTTGATTGAGATGGGCTTAAAGATGCCATCCAGTTTGATAAACTTGAGAGTCAGACTACGTCGTACGTTAGATCGTATCTGAAGGATATACTTAGGATAAGTCGTACGTTAGACTGAATCCACTGTATTGATAAATGTCAAGGTAAGCCGTACGTTAGGCTATTCTTTAGGAAGAGTCATACGTTAGACTAGGCCCAATTGCATTCATAAATGTTTGGATAAGCCGTACGTTAGGCTGTAGGATAGGTCGTACATTAGACCAGGTCCCCTGTATTGATAGTTGTCAGAATACACCATACGTCAGGTTGTATCTTAGGATGAGTCGTACGCTAGACGGAATCCTTTGTATTGAGAAGTGTTCTATTTTTGGATTGACGTGCTTCGCACCGAGTCGTACATTAAACCGTATCTGCAGCGTCAGAATTAAGTTGTGGGCCTGATTGCCTGAGCTTCTGGGTTATATAAGTGAATTATTGTCGT
This sequence comes from Vicia villosa, assembly GCF_029867415.1. Taxonomy (NCBI): domain Eukaryota; kingdom Viridiplantae; phylum Streptophyta; class Magnoliopsida; order Fabales; family Fabaceae; genus Vicia; species Vicia villosa. The sequence goes on from NC_081183.1 coordinate 82,847,152, forward strand.
GACTCTTTTGTTATGACTCCAACGTCGTGACTCAATTGTCATGTTTGTTTGAATACCGGGATTAGATATGTGACTCAGTTGTCGTGACTCCATTGTCGTGATTCCGTTATCGTGACTCAGTTGTCGTGATTCCGTTATCGTGACTCAGTTGTCGTGGTCTTTTCTGAATTGAGTGTCATGGTTAGATCTTTGAGAGTCGGTCGTGTCAGCATCGTTCATAGTAACTGAATTAGACTTTGACAGTTGATTGCGTCTACATCGTTCGTGATGATAGAGTTATATCTTTGAAATTTGATCGTGTCAATACCGTTCGTAGTACCTAAATTAGATCTTTGAAAGATGATCGTGTCTACACCGTTCGTGATGATAGAATTATATCTCTTGTCGTATCAGCACCGTTCGTAGTAACTGAATTAGACTGATGAGGTAATTGATCGTGTCCACACCGTTCGTGATGATGGAATTAGATTTCTGAGGGTTGACCGTGTCAGTACCGTTCGTAGTAACTGAATTAGATCTTTGAAAATGATCGTGTCACCACCGTTCGTGGTAAATGGATTAGATCTTTGAGCATGATCGTGTCTACACCGTTCGTGATGATAGAATTAGATCTTTGAGCGGTGACCGTGTCAGTACCGTTCGTAGTAACTGAATTAGATCTTGGAAGGATGACCGTGTCTACACCGTTTGTGATGATAGAAATAGATCTTGGAATATTGATAGTGTCTACACCGTTCGTGATGATAGAATTAGATCTTTGAAGGTTGACCGTGTCAGCACTATTCGTAGTAACTGAATTAGATCTTGGAAGGATGATTATCTCTGAACTATCTCTGGAGAATACCCGGAACTAAGTATCAGAACTAAATCATGGTCTTGATTATCTCTGAACTATCTCTGGAGAATACCCGGAACTAAGTATCAGAACTAAATCTTCGTCTTGATTATCTCTGAACTATCTCTGGAGAATACCCGGAACTAAGTATCAGAACTAAATCTTCGTCTTGATTATCTCTGAACTATCTCTGGAGAATACCCGGAACTAAGTATCAGAACTAAATCATGGTCTTGATTATCTCTGAACTATCTGTGGAGAATACCCGAAACTAAGTATCAGAACTAAATCATGGTCTTGATTATCTCTGAACTATCTCTGGAGAATACCCGGAACTAAGTATCAGAACTAAATCATTGTCTTGATTATCTCTGAACTATCTCTGGAGAATACCTGGAACTAAGCATCAGAACTACATCTTCGTCTTGATTATTTCTGAACTATCTCTGGAAGAATATCCGGAACTAAGTATCAGAATTAAATCTTGGTCTTGATTATTTCTGAACTATCTCTGGAAGAATATCCGGAACTAAGTATCAGAATTAAATCTCTGTTTTGATTATCTCTGAACTATCTTTGGAAGAATATCCAAAATTAAGCGTCAGAAACTAAATCTCTGTCTTGAATGAGTGTCAGAATTAAATTGTTGATTTGATTATCTCTGCACTATATCTAGAAGATAATGTTCACTTGATTTTTAGGAATAGCCTGAAAAAGCAACATTAATTTTATGAAATGTCGTGATGCATGTATTGTAATATTTTTTGAAATGAATGAGATTGTATGCATATGTCCTGAGGCATATATATGTTATGTGTGTGCCATGAGGCGTATGACGGGTTTCTCAAAATAAATGAGAAACTCGTATCTTGTGCATGAGTTTATCATGAGTATTGAATCAGTCGACTGTTGACTTTATGAGTAATTGAGTGATTAACTATTTGAATTGAGACCTGAATTTTGTCATGGACGTAGTTTGAAACATCATAAACCATATGAGATGCATTTGAGCTTTTGATCCATTGATTTTCCTCAGAACAAGAAAAACCCTAGTTCTTTGAACCTTGTTTAGGGGGGGTGTCTTTGAGTAATGCACCTTGACTTGAGTTTGAATAAGAGAAATAGTATGGGCAAATTTTAGGGTATGACAGAAGGTCCCTAAGTTTACCAAAATTTTAGGAGACACGACAAAATCTACTGTCGAACATGTTACGAGATATTTGATAGAAGCAGGTGAAATTGCTGCGAATGAAAACCATAGAATCAAGTATTTCCCGAGTTCGTTAACAAAAAACGCCTTTACTTGGTTCACTACATTGTCGGCCAATTCAATACATGTGTGGGCACAATTGGAAAGGTTTTTTCACGAACAATTTTATATGGGACAAACTAAAATTAGTTTGAAAGAATTGGCAAGTATGAAGCAAAAATTCACTGAACCAATTGATGGTTTGGATTATTCCATTAGGAAAAAATTAGATACCCAACACTTGCAAGATATGGCCCAATTGGCTGATAGGGTTTGACAGATCGAGCGCCTAAAGATAGAAAAGGCTAAAGTAAGTAAAAATAGTAGGAAAAAACGAATAGCTTATGTCGAATACGACGAAAGAGATCAAAGATGCTATGAAGATCCTTTCAATGTAGATGAAGGTGAGATATGTAACGACAATTTTTCTTTAATTATTTATTTATGTGAGTTATGTGAATTAATTGTGAACTATGTGTTAATTATATGCTTAATTGATTTTATGTTGTTTTATTTGGGAATTATTAGTAATAATATAAGATAGTAAGTGTTGTTGATTATTGGGCCTAAGTTGGTATTAGTAAGTGAGGGGTGTTAATTAGAGCCCATTAGTAATTTAAGATAGTAAGGGTTTAACTAAAACAAGGGTTTTAGAGGAAATAGAAATTAGAAGTTCATTTGGGGTTTTTGGTGAAAGAAGAGAAGAGAGGAGAGAAGAGGAGAATCTCAAGGTTGAAGATAGAGTTGGCTTCAATCCAAAACCTAAGGTAAGGGTGGGATTTGTGGTGTCGTTTTTTTACCTCCCCGTTTCACTTGGGAGGACGGCACGCTAGACCCTTCACGCGAAATTTGGAAGGAGAATGCGCCCGGGATGGGATGAATTTTGTTTCAGTTCTCCCTACGATATCACACGAACTTTATTATTGTCCTACGAGTAGGAAATGGGAAAAAATATCTCAACTAAACCCTAGGAGTTTGCTAAGTGTGGGGATTTCACCTAGACTAGAAATTCCGGAGTTCGGGGGGTCGGTTATACATAGGGAAGAGTTTAAGCACCCTACATATCCGTAGTACTCTACGGGAACCTTCTCTGTGTCATTGTGATTATGTTTGTGCTTAATGATTGGGAAAATTTCTCCTTTGTGTTAAGAGAGAGAATTGAATTGATTTAAAAAGACAGACAGACAGACAAACAAACTGACTATTTTTGGTATTTTATTAGCTCGCTGAGATTCCTTGTGAACCTCATGCCTACATATCCCTAGTGGAAGTCAGAGCTTAATGTAGTTCGGGGAACTAATTAGGGATATTAATGATTTTTGGGTGCCTTGCTTGAAGCTCAAGGTTTAAGCTTTGAATTAAATCTCTGTTTACAATAAAGAGACATGAAAACATCTTTACATAGAGGTATTTCTACTATTCCACCACAAACATTCTAAAAGTGACAAAAAAGCTAAAAAAAATGATGTTTCATTAAGAGGGGAGTCTACTTGGTTGATCAAGTATGACAGCCATCGTGCCTCTAAAATGAAAGATTCTCAACCAAATTAGGGAAAGGGTCGTACAAGTCTGGGTTTGTTGCCAGAGCATGCCTTTCAGTGTCCTAAATGGAAGAAATGATGATTTGTTTGAAATGATTGTTTGTTTGTGGTGAGATAAGAGAAATATCTACCTATGAAGATGAGCTATGTCTATCTATTGTTTGAAAGATTTGATTTTTTAGCTGGCTTGAATGAGGCCCAAGCTTGAGGCTTTTGATTGATTTATTGACTTATTGAAAAATAACTCTACTGGGGAGAATTTAAACTAAGGAGTTTTTGTGTTCTGTACAAAGCCCAGAATTGAGGCTGACTCTACTTAGGGAGACTCTATTTGTGTGCCTTGTACAAAGCCCAAGGTTGTGGCTAACTGCTGAGGATAAATGAGTTTTTTATAACTATGGGTGACTCTATTTTGTGTGCCTTGTACAAAGCCCAAGGTTGTGGCTGACTCTTAACTGAGGAAGGTTATTAATTTGTGCCTTGTATGAAGCCCAAGGTTGTGGCTACTCTAGCTAGGGGGAATATTATTTTTTGCCTTGTACAAAGTCCAAGGTTGTGGCGGACTTTTAAAGAAACCGAGCATGGAAGACTCTATGGGGAAAAGATCCTTGAGATTAGGAATCTTTGACACAGGGAAATATGGTTTATCTGCCTTGTACAAAGCCCAAGGTTGTGGCTACAAATGAAAGACTCACTGGGGGAGTTTTATTCTGCTAGAGGTTCTAATAAACTGATTTATTATTTTTATGTTTTTGGAAGCTAACCCTTTCCAGGGATTTTGACTCAGCTGGAGAAATTGACTATTAAAAGACTGAATTTTTATCATGTTTTTTGGAGGCTGACCCTTTCCAGGGGTTTTGACTCTTTTGGGGAATTTACCCCCTTTAAGGAATAAATCTTTGGATTTTGAAGGAGTGATTTTGGAGGCTGACCCTTTCCAGGGGTTTTTGTTAAAATGAAAGAATGTGTGGAGGCTAACCCTTTCCAGGGGTTTTTGTTAAAATGAAAGAATGTGTGGAGGCTAACCCTTTCCAGGGGTTTTTGTTAAAATGAAAGAATGTGTGGAGGCTAACCCTTTCCAGGGGTTTTTGTTAAAATGAATGGCAGAAAGATTATCTAGTGGAGACTTCTTGTTTTAAAGCCCAAGATTATGGCTGACTCTTGCTGGTGATAAGCAAATAGGGATCCTAGACTCTGCTAAGGAAGATTGATGAAGATAAGGGTGACAGAGACTGTCCATGTCTCTCATTCCAAAAAGTATGCTCAATATGAGATTGAGACAATCTTAGCTTGTTCAAAGTCTGGTTTAATGAATGGAAGAAACTCACCAGGATAGGCTAAAAGGTAACTAAAGACCTGCTCCTATGTTTATAAGAAACCTGATGGGTCCTTGTATACAAGCTCAAGAGGAAGCTGAAAATGCTTTTAAGAAGCCTGTGGGTCCTTGTACAAAGCCCAAGAGGAGGCTAATCGAGGGTCCTTGTTATAGCACAAGAGAAAGCTATGTGGTTTTGAACTTATTTTGGCTTTAAGCAAATGGGTAAGAGGTTTCACCGGGAATAATTCCTCTTTGGGTGGATGTATCCTATTTTTGTTCTAAGGTTTTTGCCAAGATGTTTCACCGGGAATAATTCATCTTGGGGGTTTGAACTACAGATCTCTAATTAGGAAAGAGCCTTCACCGGGAAGACATTCTCAATCCTAGGCCATATTCCTATAATATATATATATATATAGTTTAATTGTCCTAGGGTTTACACTCAAACGCAGTTCTAAACAAATATATAAACAGTTCTATATTTGACACTCAAACGCAGTTCTAAACAAATATACAAACTATGAAAAGAAAAAGGTGCTGGGACTTACACTCTATTAGAGGCCCGCTTAAAAAAATGATTTACTGTTTATGAAAATAGTTGGGAAAAGATTGAAATGATATAAGGTTTTGTTGTTTGAAAACCTTAATCATCAGAGATTGAAAACAGTTTTGTAAATTGACAAAAGTCAACTTAATTAAGGTAAAGATAAAATCTATACCTAATTAAGACCTAAATAATTAGGGTTTTATCATAAAAATATTTACAAGATGATTAGGTTAAAACAAAATGAAAATATATATATTTTAAAGTACTTAAGAAAACACTTAAAACATACTATTTTAAACCTAATCAAAATACATGAAATAAATAATATTTTTTTGATTTTTTTGATTTTTTTGATTATTCATAAAATAGGTATATTAAATAACAAGTGTGTGAAAAATGAAGTGAAAATGGATTAATTTGATAGGTTAAATAATTATGTGAAGTTTGTGAATAAAACAAAGGAAAATAGTGGTAAAAAAAATTAGGTTTGTCTCCTTCAAGGCTTGAACCCACGCCCTATAGATTACCAAACAAAACAAATACCAAATGGGCCACGCGCGTGGCTTGTTTAAGAAGGGAACCCATATGATTATATGTAGAACAAAGCAATGAATGAGCTAAAAAAGAAAATAAATGAACAAAAGGTCTGAGGGGGGGATCGAACCCCAGACCTAAGGCAAGGCAAGGCTTTTGGACGCGCGCTGTAACCACTGGGACACTACCATTCATTTGTATATGACACAGCTATCATTCAAAATAAGATAAACTCAATTCTGGGAAATTCAAAAAATGACGCCACCATCTTCATCTTCAACCTCAAGCTTCAAGTTTTGAAATTTTGCTATCTCCTTCGTTTCTCAACCAAACTTAAAGACGTAAACATGGATTTTGCTCGTTTTTGAACGAGGATCATGATGGTATCCTTTAATTTAATTTATTTTCAGTGTAACTCAAAATTCGCACGCATGAACACTAAGAACCCTAAAACTGAAATTTAACATGAAATACTCTAATTGCATGATATGATGCAATTGATTGAGGGTTAATGATCCTTAAAGGTGCAGAAACCAATTGGTAACTTCATTTCTAATTTATCATGCGTGAATTATAGAGTTTGAAGTTCTTGAGGCTTACCTTAAAAATGGAGATTTGGCTCTGATCAAAAGGTGTTACAGAGCTGTTGTAACGATCCAGATAGCTTCAATGACTCCTTTGGAAGGTGTTGAGATGCCTGGCTTGGATTGAAATTGCCCAGAACTTCTTGCTCGACCCCAACTACAACAGCTCCAAGTGAGAGGTGAAGATGATGATTCTCCACACCCAGAAGTGTTCCAGAGGTCTGGATCACCTCTAAATGCCTCCCTCAATGTGTTTGAATACTTACTTCCAAAGAGAGAGCTTTGGTTTGAAGAATCCGAGTCTTCTTGCCAAAGAACCTTTGAAAAACCTAAGTATGAAGAAAGAAGAGAGAAAGCAAGAATTCTCTTGCTTTGGTGTGTATTGTACTGAGGAATGCACTTGTATTTATAGGCAAATGGATGCAGAGCAATTGGTCATCGTGAGCTTGCTTAGTGAAGGAAGTTTGGTTTCTTAAGCATGAAGGAATTCAAAGAATATACCAAGTGCAATGATGATCTCTTTGATACCACTCCCTAGCCATCGGTTTTGCTTGATCTTAGGGGACAATTCTGATGCAGAAGTGAGCTCCAATTGGTTGGGAAGAGATTCCTTTGGTGATTCATCAATTTGCCATAAATTCTCAAATGTAATCATTACATAATCACATGTCTTTGTTTTTGGGAATATTCTCCAATCCTTATTAAATGATGGAAATTGATGTATGGCATGCTTGCAGATGCATTAGAGGTCGTGTAGCATCACTTAGTGAAGCAAAATGCACAAAATTGCAAAGTTTCAAATTGTACATGACCTATAATTTCACTTCATGAGGCCAACTTTGAACAAGCATAACTCCTAGCTCAAAATGAATTTGGAGAAGGTTGAGCACAATTTGGAAAGCCCTAAACATCTACTTCAAATCATTAGTTTGGGGTTTCTTCAGAATCATTTGGGAAAATTGTGAAAAATGAGCCCAAAGTTGGATGAAAACTAGGTTAAAAACACTTAGAAAAATTTCTAAGTTTTTATAACCTAAAGCTTGAAAATTCCAAATCTCTTAAATGATTGATCTTTTGAAAAAAGTTCCTATGTAAGATGTTGTTTTATTTTGCAAGATCTACAACTTTCATGTTGGAAGTTTTTTGAGTTGTGTAGGTGAAATTTTGAGTTCCCACAATGCCCTCAAAAACCCTAATTCCCGACTTTTTGCTCCTTGATGAATCTTCTTGAATTTCTTTGGTCAAATTACTTTAATAACCATATATTGATGATATTGATCTTTAAAAGTCATGATTTGACCAAAAATCTTAAAAGTCAAAGGTGATCTTATACAGTTGACTTTTTCCTGATAAAGTGAGATTTTGGACTTTTGTGTGGAATCAAGATCTTCTCCTCAAATGGGTGATGTAGATGGATTATATTGAGTTATTAGAAGTCCTTGAACCATGTCTTGAGTTTTGGATCCATGTTCTGATTAAAAGTCAACCATCCAGGTGAATTAGGTCAAAAACCCTAATTGTCGACCAGATGAAATTGATGACTGTGGATCTTGGCTTGGAGTGTAATGCCCAATGGATATTGTTATATGAGCCATTTGAAGATGATTGATGCCTTTGAGTGATCCCCTGTAGTTTTCTAGGGTTTCCCAAATGTGATCCCTGATTTTAGCCCTTGATGGGGCTCAAAACCCTAGACTGGGTATCAGATGAACAAGTGACTGCTCTGAGTATCTGTTTTGACCTGATGAAAAGCCTGAAAATATGACATCTCAGGGGGTCAAAAATTAGGGTATGACAGGATTCTTTCATTCTAAAGGGATGTATGATGATGTTTTGGGTGGGGTTTTGATTGTATGTTGTTATCCATGATTGTGTAGAAATTGAATAGAGATTGTTAGGGTTTATATTAGACTTCTATGAAATTGTGAATTTAAGTATGATTGATGATGTTATGATGTTAGAAGACCCATAATAAGTGTTATAATTGTGTTTATAACATGTATTCTATTGTTATTCGTGATGCTTGGTGTTTTCCAACTTGATTGGGTTGAGTTTAGGGGTTTTGGGATGGGTTTCGTATGCTGTTTTCTGTGTTTGGGGTTTTCTGAAAATCGCCAGTTCGCGCCGCGAACCCTTGTTAGCGCCGCGAACTGCTTTGCAGAAACTTGGGAATTTTTTATTCGCTCAGTTCGCGCCGCAAACCTTGTTGGCGCCGCGAACCCTATTTTACATAACTTTTTCCAAACTTTGAAATGATGTAGCTTTTGAACCGTAACTCCTTTTTAAGTGCCGTTTAAACCTATGTGAAGCTATAATTGAGACCTTTCTAAGGAATATGATTTAAGAATTCTTATAAACCTTTTAGAATCTTTCTTTAAATGAATTTGTTTGATGTTATGATTTGTGTGGTGAAGTAGTGTGTTGTTGTATGATGATGCAACGCAGCGACGTGATTGGGAAGTGGCGAATTACCATAAAAGTAATGATGTTTAGTCGGTATTTAAGATGTATTGTGAATGTCGTGTTTGTATGGATGTTGCATTTATTGAGTCACATCCATTGCATAAAGATACGGTGGCCTTAATGGTAAAAAGCGACGGTGGCCTTAATGGCAATTAGCGACGGTGTGCCCAATGGAAAATCTTGAGACGTGGGAGTTTTACTCCAAATGGTACCACATGCATTTGCATAAGTCGAGTCACATGTGAATTGCATTTGAGTCTTATTTGATTATGGTATTGTTACTTGATGAATATATGTTTGTTAAGACGTGATGACTTGATGATGAGATGTTTGTTGTGATTGTGTTGGAATTTTACTTATGAATTGTATATATTGTCATAGTTGAATTGATGATATTGTTGCCGTTTCCTAAGTTAATATATTGTGATGAAAAGTGGTGACCAACGTATGATCTTTTCTCTTGCTTTGAACATTATCATACGTTTCTTTATAATAAATGATGTCTCACCCCTTATGTTTGAATGTTACCCCCTGTTGGTAACGTGCAGGTTACGACGTGGAGTAGTCGTGTACCTTATAGCTCGAGTCGGTGTGTCAATGCTCTGATGCATAGCACTCGGGGGAGATGTTTGCGATACTTGCTTGTGTCTTGTTTTATGTTGATTATCTTTTCTTGAACTTTGATGTTAAGTCTTGTGGAGACGTTTGGACCTATTGTGCCATGTTGACAAGAATATAAGATTTGGATATTGTGTTGTTAATTGGATTCCGCTGCAATATGATGAAGTTGTTTGGATTTATACGTTCGATGAATTATGAGTTTCCTCTGATATAAGTGTTATGTATCCATGTACTTTGAGCATGAATTGTAGTTTTGTTTAAGTCGAATATGTGACGCCTCAAATTAGTTGCTTGTTTCGATGTTTTATACTCTATTTGCTCTTTTTAATTGAGGGGTAGATTTGGGGTGTTACATTAGTGGTATTAGAGCAGGTCGATCTGTCCGGCCAAGTGTCGTGTCGTAGTATGGTCTAACAATCTTGTATTGTTGTTTTGTGCTGACTGTTTCTTTGTTATAATTAAGAGTTGAGATGGCGGGGAGGAATGATGTTGCGATAGCTGCTGCTTTGGAAGCAATGGCTCATGCTTTGGAGAACCAACCGAATGGTGGAGAGAGTGCTGCTTCTCGGAGTTTGGCTACCTTCCAAAGAGAGAACCCTCGTGTGTTTAAGGGAACTTATGATTCTGATGGCGCATTGACATGGCTTAAGGAGATTGAGAGGATTTTCCGTGTCATGGATTGCACTCCTGAACAGAAGGTTCGGTATGGGACTCATATGCTAGCAGTTGAGGCAGATGACTGGTGGCTAGAGACCCATAGGAGATTGGAAGCGAGTGGTGAGGAGATCTCTTGGATTGTGTTTCGCATGGAGTTCTTAAGGAAGTACTTTCCTGAAGATGTCCGTTGGAAGAAGGAAATTGAATTCCTTGAGCTAAGTCAAGGGAACAAATCTGTTGTGGAGTATGCTGCTAAGTTTGGTGAGTTGGAAAAGTTTTACCAACACTATGATGGGCTGAATGGTGAGTTTTCCAAGTGCATTAAGTTTGAGAATGGGCTGCGTCCGGAGATTAAGAAAGCAATTAGTTACCAAAAGATTCACATCTTTGCTGATTTGGTTGATTGTTGTCGGATCTATGAAGAGGACAACAATGCTCATTATCGTGTGATAATTGAGAAGAGGGGAAAAGGTTATCAAGGTCGTGGTAAGCCTTATGACGCTCCGAGTGGAAAGGGTAAGCAGAAAGTTACTGATGGCAAAAGAACTAGTGGGGGAGATGCACCTGCTGGTGTTACGTGCTTCAAGTGTGGCAAGGTTGGCCATAAGAGCACTGTGTGTACTGCTGATGCCATGAGGTGTTACCGTTGTGGAGAGATTGGACATACGTCACCTGCTTGCAAGCATAAGCAAATGGTGTGTTTCAACTGTGGTGAAGAAGGACATATTGGAAGCAAGTGTCAGAAGCCAAAGAAGGAGCAATCTAGTGGAAAGGTGTTTGCCTTGTCGGGAACTCAGACCACTAGTGAGGATTCACTCATTAAAGGTACTTGTTTCATTAATAGCATTCCTTTAATTACTATTATTGATACCGGTGCTTCTCATTGCTTTATATCTGCTGATTGTGTTAAATGATTGGGTCTTGTGTTGTCTTCTATGAACGAAGAGATGGTTGTCGATACTCCGGCTAAGGGTTCGGTGACCAATTCTCTTGTGTGTTTGAAGTGTCCCGTGTCGATTTTTGACAAAGACTTCCTTGTTGATTTTGTGTGCTTGCCGTTGAGAGGTTTGGATGTGATCTTAGGGACGAACTGGTTAGAGCATAACCGTGTTCACATCAATTGCTATGATAAGTCTGTGAGGTTTTCTTCTCTTGGAGAGGAAGATGTTGAGTTCTTGTCTACTAGTCAGTGGCGTTTGTTGGTGAAAGAGGATGCTCAAGTGTTTGCTTTGGTTGCATCAATGTCTGTTGAGAACCAAGCGATCATAGAAGAATTGAAGGTTGTGTGCAATTTTCCTGAAGTTTTCCCTGATGAAATTCCTGATGTACCGCCTGAGAGAGAAGTTAAGTTCTCTATTGAATTGGTACCTGGTACTAGACCTGTGTCTATGGCACCATATAGGATATCTGCATCTGAATTGTCTGAATTGAAGAAGCAATTGGAAGAATTGCTTGAGAAGAGGTTTGTGAGACCTAGTGTGTCTCCGTGGGGAGCTCCAGTGTTGTTGGTTAAGAAGAAAGATGGAAGTATGAGACTTTGTATTGATTATCGTCAGTTGAATAAGGTGACAATTAAGAAGAAGTATCCACTTCCAAGAATTGGTGACTTGATGGATCAATTGGTTGGCGCTCGTGTGTTTAGCAAGATCGATCTGAGGCCGGGTTACCATCAGATTAAGGTGAAAGATGAGGACATGCAGAAGACGGCTTTCAGAACCCGTTATGGACATTATGAGTATTCCGTGATGCCCTTTGGTGTTACTAATGCACCTGGAGTATTTATGGAGTATGTAATACGGTGAACTGACTTTATATCGAAATGTCACGGTAAGCAAGAGTCGCCACCGAATTTTATTTTATCCAATTGGAAAGGCTAAAAGAACAGGAAAAGACCTTTTGAAAAGATTTTGAGTTCGGGGGGTAAGTTATACAAAGGGAAGGTGTAAGGCACCCTTTGTATCCATGTTTATCCATGGGCTCTTAATTGCTTAGCTCACTTTGTTTTCAAAATGTTTGAAAATTTTGAGAAAAAGTTTGAATAAGAACTTTAGCTTGTAAATAAGCGTAGTCTTTTTGAATTTGATTTTGAAGAAGAGTGGAAAGAATTTGAATTTGAATTTGAAAAAGAGCAAGCAATTAGTAGCAACTACCCTAAGTTTGAAAAATCGTTCTTTTAGCTTTTCGGGCGAAAGGTTCTATCCATACCATGAGAGGGCAGGAAGTCTTTCAATTGGATGTTAAGGGTCATCGAGAAAAGTATCGTTCGCCATAAGACTGTCCCTACCATAAAGAGGGTAGGTAGTCTAAGGGAAGGATATAATAGTCATTAATCTGTTTTAGGCATCATGCGAGGATACCTTAGCAATAGGGACAATCATTCTTTATAAGGCAACCTTGAGGGAGTTTTAATAACTTTAAAGGCAACATTGCTTTAGGTATCCTCGGAATCGAGGGACTTGACTATTTTTAGGCAACAAAATTAAGGCAACAAGGCAACAAGTGATAAGGCAACAAGCAACAAGAAGGATTACCCTAAAGGTGTGTGTGTGGCACAATCATGTGATTAACTTCGATGATATTTATCTTATAATTAGTGATCTAAGTTATTTAGCAGGCTTGCACTCCCTAGGATTACTAACCATGGCAGAAAATAAAACAGTTAAAATCCTACGCTATTACAATAAACACCTGCGAGGATGGGGGAAATTAAAAGGCGAAAAATAAACCCTAACCTATTACAATAAAACCCTTATGGGGTAACAGAAAAATAAAGGCAGAAAATTAATTTACACATCTTCAGCCCTGATCTTCCTTGAACCTTCAATTGACTCTGAACATCTGAGGATTAAGCGGAAAAATAATAAAAGTTAGTGTAGGAGGGATTCATTGACTGTTCGAGGCAACCCTATTTTAGGCAAAGACAAAATAAAATTAAAATGATATTTAAAGAAGAAAAGAAATAGAAACTTAGCTCTTGATTTGACGGCGCGTAGTCGGAGGATACTGTGGTAACCCTGAAAATTTGCACAAAAGAAAAGAATTTTTAGTGTACGAATGATCTACAAACCTTAATTGATTAAAGATCTATAAACCCTAAAAAGAAAACTTATTGTGACCTAAAGGGTTTATAAGGCTTAAAAGTGCGTTAGTGGGTAACACCTACCAATAACAGTGATTAGTGATCATGATGAAAAGAAATAATTAAAATAAAAATCAGGGTTTTAAACATTAAATTATTACCCTAAAATAATCATTAGTAAAAAAACCTAAAACAATTATTTTTTATGTTATGAAGAAAAAATCGAATTTTCGAATTACATAAAATAAATAGTTATATAACATTATTATAGTAAAAAAAAGTTTTAAAAGAAATAAATTAAAAGGAAAATAAAAATAAAATAATAAGATAAATAAAATAAAATAAATAAATAAATAAGAAAAGACTTAGCTGGTTATCAAGTGTGGTACAGCTCTAATGGTCCATGGTGGTCCTGCGCTTCCAGGTCCCTTGGATCTAAACTGGTGGAGATCCTGTGGCGTGGATCTGAGAGTATACCGTAGGCTTTCCAGGACCGGGTGCGTGGGATCTGTGTAGCCAATATAACAAAATCCATTGAAAAAAATAAACTGGTCACGAGCAAGGCTCGAACCATGGATCTTGGAGTCATAGCATCTCTCCTCTAACCAACTGGGCTGAATTGACTTGCTGCTAATAAATTAAAAAAAGATGTAAAATATTAAAATGTGCATTTAATATTAGAATTCAAAACGAAGTCAAGTGTGGCCCCTTGTCTGTGCGTGGGCCAATGGTAATAGGAGAGAGAACTCGGCAACGTTGACTGGCCAGTAGTATGGGGTATAACGTCCACGCGTGCAAGTCAATGGTCCAACAACCCAGTCTTCATCTTCTACCTCCGCACCTGCGGATTTTCTTGCGGCCATAGCTGTGAATTTACCTGCGAATTTTCCGCAGGTTTTCCTTCTTCATGGCCATGGTTCAAAACCTGCGAAATCACAAGAAACAAACGAGAATACAACCCAGATCATCTAAATAGAGAGCCACAAATTCAATGGTATGGTTTTTATGCCCTACAAACGCCTGCACACGTGAAAACGAAGAGGATAACCTCCTTTGCCCTAGCCATGGTGTTTTAGGTTTCTTGCGCTATAGATTTGATCCAAAGGTTCAGACCTCCTCTAATTGATGTCAGGAACTCAAAACAAACATTAGTCATGATTAAAACACATATACAAGCAATATACGAAAATAAAAGTTCTTGCTATGATGATGAACGTGATATGCATGTTCCACACACATTAGGCCTTAGTTAATGATACATCCTTACCATACACTACCTTAGAAAGGATATGGGATGATTTGTTTGGCTTGGAGATCCTTTGAACCGAAGATGCAATCACTACCTCTTTCTTTGAAATTTTTAACTCCAAAACCCTAGCCTTCTTTTCCAGAAAAATCCGTCCCCTTATGATTGAATGTGTTGTGAAATATATAGGGGGTGATTTAGGGTTGAAAACTTTGGACAAAATCACCTCTTTGATTGGAAAAGAAATTGAGAAAATATTTGATTGATTTTTACACAAAATCTTACTATATTTGGCCAATCCTATTTTGTTCATATTTCCCTTTTAATCCTGGCCATTAGATGAGATTTAATCACATTTTAATCAAGGAAAAAAATTGATTCATCAATCACATAATTATCTTATGATTTTATTTGATTTTATTTGAATAAAATCAAATATAAATGAAATAAATTCATAAAATAAATGATATTTGACTAATGGGCCCTTTTTTATCTTAATATCACGTGGGAATTCCAAATGTTAAGGCCCAATACTCAGAAGTATGAAAATATTTAATTAGAGCTTCATAAGATTCTCAAAAATTGACCAACTTGTGCAAGCCATAACCCATTCAATTTTTGTCGTATGAAGATGTTCTAGGACTTTTTAGAAATCTTAAATATTCCTCCAAGAGCTCCTTTTGGTTTCATCTCAATTGAGTTTACCATGTTCACGTTAAGAGCTTTGAGAAAAAAATGACTTTTTGCGATCCTTTAGAAGGACCTGTAATGTTTTGGCTTACATCTCCCAAATGGTGCATTTCTGGCCTTGTGATAACACGATTTTATATCGTATATTTAGCCTGAAATCCATAGATATTTATAGCATTTTCCGTTTATTATGTTAATTTATTATGATATTTGTTATACCCCAAAATTTGCCCACATATTTTTCAAGAAAACTCCAATCTGAAAATTAAGGGTCTCATATAATCATGGATTTTTATTTCAACAAATATCCTGACATATGAAATACTTAGTTTTTAATTTTTCTTATACAGTAATTTGGCTTGCAGTTGAATTTGTTCTTACGCAAACGCCAAATACTGTTTATTACTTCACACATGCTATTTATTTATTTACAGATAAATAGTACTGACACAATTGGTACAGAGTTAAATCTTTTTGCAGGCGCAGAATCAGGAAACTCAGACTGTACTGGTAACAGTAAACATTAGTTATTTATTATGTCTGTGTTTCTTTTAACAAGTCATGTAAATAAACTTTCATTTTTCACATAAAACATAAACAAAAACAACAAAAAAGAAAATTAACTTTGACTGTTGATTTTTCACTCTAACTGCTACATCAATACCTGAACAGTCAGTTGACAGCCAAACTGCTGGCAGTACAATTCGCAGTGTTTTGTACCATCAATCAAATCAATCTTTCACAATTCAAAATTCCAAGATTTTTGTTCTAGAAGTCTTCTGAATATCACGCGATTAGCAGAGACTCAACACTGCACAAAAATCAGGTACGCTTAACTGTCTCCTACACAAACAGTCCCTAATCAGGGTTTTTCTTGTTTTTACAGGAGCAACAAGTTTTTGAGAGCTCAAATGGATTTCATACACATCCATATATCTCAAAGTACCATCATACAAATTTTCAAACTTCAATTCACTCAGACGCACCGTCAGCAGCTCAAACAGTCAACAGACGACCCGTTTGACCAAAAAGTCAACAGACAGTCAAAAATGAAATTTTTTGTCAAAATCCATATTTTGTCAAAGGATTCATCATTTGATCATTGGATGATCATAATTCATCAAGGAAAGATCAAAAATCAACAAAACCCTAAGATTCAAAATTAGGGTTTTTGCCTGAAAAGTCAACTCAACTTTGACTGATCATAACTCTCTCATCCTTCATCCAAAAAATTCAAACCAAAGCTTGTTTTGAAGGAAATTCAATTATCTTTCAAATGCCATTGATCCCATGGTCATTGGATTCACCATTTGAAAAATATGACCAAAGACATTACAGGTCATTTTCAAAGTCAACAAAAAGACACTTTTTTCAAAAGGACACACAAGGAGCTTCAAAAATCATTTTGACATGAGACCAAAGGCATTGGTTAGAGGACTCTTTGAGGTTTCCAAAAAGTGCAAGATCTCCTTCATATGACAAAAATTGAAGGATTTACACCTTGTTGAAGTTGGCTAAATTTTGGGAAAATGCATGAAATCAACATTGCTCAAAAATGTGTTTTTTCCAAATGGGGCCAAGTTTTCAGCATTCAAACATCATTTCCATGTTACTATGGGCCTCCCACGACCAAGACTAAGCCCATACCTTTTTTATCCATTTTTTGCATGATTTTATCTTACTTTAAGATTAAAATTAAAAGAAAAATGCATGGATAATGGTAGCTTACAAATCAAGCATGACTCACCTCAAAGAATCTTCATCTTTCTGCAGAGAATTGAAGGACAAGGCAGGTGCATTGAAGGCAAGATGACTTGGTCAAGAATTCAAGCTTTTTTATATTAAAAAATGCAAAGTTTCAACAAAGGCAACTAGCTGCAAGTTAGCCTCAATTCTAAGCACACATAGCTTATAAATAAGCTATCATAGTTCAGCAAACAAAAGGAGGCAAGACCAGAAGCATAGCATAGCATATAACACTTGTAGTCACTTCAAAAAATCCAAAGAAAAACTCAAATTCGAATTTGTAATTTCAGTCCATTTCAATACAAACTAAGCATTCATATACCTTCCTTAAACATCACTGAAACTATCTCAATCGATCACAAGCCTTGAAGCTCACTGAATCGAGCTACACAGGTCAAAATTTGTTCAAACTAAAATCAATTCGTATCTGGTTATTCACACATGTTTAACAAGATGTAGACATACTATTGAGTTTGGTTTGAGGTGTAGATCATTTCTGGAAACTTAATTGAAGTTTGGACATGTATAAACGAAACT